>NW_022589753.1:1204907-1245709 GCF_004348235.1 Phoca vitulina | reverse complement strand
GGCCGCAGCACCCGGTGTGAGCCCCGGGCAGGGGGGAGGCTGGCCGCAGCACCCGGTGTGAGCCCCGGGCAAGGGGGAGGCTGGCCGCAGCACCCGGTGTGAGCCCCGGGCAGGGGGGAGGCTGGCCGCAGCACCCGGTGTGAGCCCCGGGCAGGGGGGAGGCTGGCCGCAGCACCCGGTATGGGGCAGGGGGGAGGCTGGCCGCAGCACCGGAGGGCGTGGGCAGGGCTCCTGAGTCCCGAGCACCATGCCCACCCATCCTTCCCCAGATTCTAGGCGTCCAGTCTGGGGATGGTGGGAAGCTACAGGAGTTGAGGAGCCTCTGGGGCCTCTGCTGAAATCTGGGGCGTTACCCTATTGAATGGCATGTGTGTTTATGTGCATATATGTGCTCATAGGTCCGTGTGCATGGATGACCACGCACACGTGTGCACATACCCACACTCACTTCTAAAGTGCTGTCCTGTGGAGGGTGGTTCCAAACCTGATCCTGGGGTGGCATTCCAATCCCAGCTCTGGCACTTAAGGTGGTGTGACCTTGAGCAAGTGATACTGACCCCCTGCCTCAGTGTTCCCATTTGCAAATGGGGGCCCAGAGGGGGACCCGCCTCCCAGGGCGAGGCCAGGAAGAGTTGAATCGTCTGTGCGGAGCTCCGAGGATGCCCGGCCACTCAGTGCTGGTGGCTCCAGGACCCCGGGCGGCCCCATTCCGGTCTGGTTGGAGGCCGGTGGCCCCTGAGGCCCAGCTGTGCTGGTGGACGGGTGTGGAGAGGTGTGGAGAGCAATGACTCTGAGCCATCATTTACGCTCGGATTTATTTTAATTGGCAGCTCATTAGAAACCCACGGGCGCTGGCTGTGGATGCGGGTTACGGGTATAATCCGTGGTATCCGCAGCTGACTCCCGCGGTAATTGCGTTCTGCTGTGTTTAATTCCTAGCTCGATCGTTTACTGCCCGTGAGGCGCACGGGGGCCGCGCTGCAGGAGCCGCTGTCCGCGGGGCTGGCGTGGGGCCGGGCGGAAGCCGCCACAGGAGCCTTCGGGGGTGGCGGGAACGGCCGCGATGGTGATGATGATGACAACGAGGAGAGGCAAAGGCCATACGACATCGGCTACATTATTAACTGTAATTGAGCAGCTGAGCCTGGGACGCGTGTGCACTCTGAGCCCCTGGCACACCTGCCAGGCAGGGCTGGCCACACGGCCTGAGTGTATTGGGTAGCAGGCCTGCGGCAGACCCCATGTGTTCAGAGATGTGGTCCTGGGGTGTCACTTAACCTTTCCATGCCTCAGTCTCCCCACCTCTGAAGTGGGCATGAAGCCACTATATGGGCTTATTGGGGTTTAGGAAGATGAGGGTCCCTGGGTCGGGACTAAATGCCGTGGACATGTTCATCGGATGATTGAAGTAGTCCTCGCCGTTGCTCGGCAGGTAGGAATCGGAGGCCCGGACAGCCGGATAGCCAGCCCGTGTCCGCTGGGGTCCCCAGACACAGACGCAAGGGAAGCATGTGCATCTGTGCGGACGTCCTGTCGCAGAGGCTGGGAGTCCCGCAATCCGCCAGCTGCAGGTGCGGGTCCAGGAAGCTGGAAACGCCCAGAAAAACGTGTCATCTGGGCCACCGGGTACCGCCAGGCTGACAGGTGAAGGGAAACATTGCACATGCCTGCCAGGTCGTGCTTCTTCCTGGAGCCTCACGTCCCCCAGAACCCCTGTCCGCTGAGCCGGGCTTGCCGCCCCACCGTGTCCAGCCGATCCAGGTGGGGACCCGTGTGGAAAGGCGGGGCCCGCTGCCCTCACGTCCCTGGTTCAGAGTCTCTGGGGAGGGTCCAGGCAGCTGGGCTGTCACCACGTCCCGGCCGCCGGTGTGAGCCCTGTCCGCCAACTTCCCGAGCCCCCCCCACAGGGGTCACTCATTGCACGATGGCCAGGACAGCGGTCACCATCGCCGCCCCTGGAAGGCAGTGGTCCTGATGGGCCCCAGCCCCTGTCCTCCGCACGGCCCGTCGTGGATTTGTTCTTCAGCTAATGACCCGCATTCACAACAGACACAATCCTGAGGACCGCCCAGTGTATTTATTTCCCACTTTCCCAGGAAGACTCAGAGGAGCAGCAAGCTCGAGGGGTGGGGGCCCTGCAGCCCCCTCCAAGGCTAGCGGGTGGCCAGGCCGGCACGGAGGGGACCCCTCTCCCACCTTAGCAACACGGATGGTGGATGGCAGAGTCACCGCAGGGGCAGGTAGGGCCAGAAGGGGTCGGATGAGGGGGGATGGCGGGCATGGGGGACCTGGCGACTCGTCCCTAGCCTGCTCCCCGAGCCGGCCCACGGGGCAGCTGCATACACAGTCCCTTCCCGCGGTCCACGGCGGCCTCACGTGGGGCATCATCTTGCTGGGTCGCAACGAGGCAGAGAAAGAAGTCAGGAAGCCATGAGACCCAGTGTGCGCCCACAAATACCCTCGGCCCCCGAGCCACATGGGCTTGGACAGAACAGTGAGTGTGTTTTATCTCCTTTCGATTTTCTTTTTTTTTTTTAAAGATTTTATTTATTTTTTTCACTTTATTTTATTTTATTATGTTATGCTAATCACCATACGTTACATCATTAGTTTTTGATGTAGTGTTCCATGATTCATTGTTTGTGCATAACACCCAGTGCTCCATGCAGAACGTGCCCTCTTTAATACCCATCACCAGGCTAACCCATCCTCCCACCCCCTCCCCTCTAGAACCCTCAGTTTGTTTTTCAGAGTCCATCGTCTCTCATGGTTCGTCTAAGATTTTATTTATTTATTTGACAGAGAGACACAGCGAGAGAGGGAACACAAGCAGGGGGAGTGGGAGAGGGAGAAGCAGGCTTCCCGCCGAGCAGGGAGCCGGATGCAGGGCTCGATCCCAGGACCCTTAACTACTGAGCCACCCAGGCGCCCCTCCTTTCGATTTTCTTAATGACATTTTCTTCTGTCGGCTTCCTTCCTGGCAGGAGTACGGCGGACCGCGCATACAACACGTGTGTGTCCGGGCACTGCTGGCCCCCGCGGGCCGCCGTGAGCAGGTGCGTTCAGGGGAGGGAGAAGCTACACTCGGATTTTCGGCGGGGCGGCGGCTCCTTTAAGGGTCCACGGGATTTCCCTCTCCGTGGAATTGCACCCCGGGCGCCAGGGGCGGTGGGCTTTCTGACCCTTCATTCCCACACCCGGCCGCCTTCCCCTCAGGACATAAATGCACTTCCCCCACCCCCACCCCGTGCCCAGGGAACAGACAGAGGGGAGGAGCTGAGTCCTCCTGCGAAACCCCACACGCGTACAATTAAGGGTTTATAATGAAGTCTGCCCCGTCCCAAGCAAACAGCCTGCACAGTGTGCGGAAGGGGGGCGCCTTGCAGAGAGGGGTCCTCCAGGACACCCTTCCCCCTCCTTCCTCTCCCTCCTCCTCCGCCTCTCCCCTCCCCTCCCCACCCCTCCTCCCCCTCCCCTCCTTCCTATCCCCCCTCACCCCTCCTCCTCTCCACCCCTCCTCACCCCTCTACCATCCCCTCCCCCTCCCCTCCTCCTCCCTCCCCTCCTCCCCTCCTTCCCCTTCACCCCTCCCCCCTCTTCCTTCTCCCCCCTCCTCTCCCCTCTAATGTTTCCTCCCCTCCTCTTTCCTCCTCCCCATCCTCCCCTCCTCACCCTCCTCTCCTCCTCCCATTCCCTCCTCCTTCTCCCCACCCTTCTATCCCTTCTCCTCTCCTGCCCTCACACCCTCCCCTCCTCCACCTCCTTCCTTTCCCTCCTCCCCTCTGCTTCCCACTCCCCCTGCTTCCCCCTCTCCCCTTCCTGTCTTTCTCTCCCATCTCTCATCCTCCCATTCCCTCCACCCTCCTCTCCAATCCCTGTGCCTCCACTCTTCTTCCCCTCCTCCACTGCCTACCCCTTCTCCCCACCCCTCCCCCTTCTCCCCTTTCTCCTCCTCTTCCCTCTTTCCCCTCCTCCCCCATCCCTTCCTCTCCTCTCCTCTGCCCTCTCCCCCAGGCTGTAGTTGTAGAGCTGGTAAGTGGGCAGCAGGGCTGTCCCCTTCTTGGCCACCTCTGCTCTCTGCCAACAGGACACACGCGTGATGAGCAAGAGCCTCTGAGCGAAGACAGAGCTGTGTGGTGGATGGTGGCCTTCGGGGCCATATGCCCAGTCGTGTCGGCCAAACGCATCTGGCAGAGCAGCTTTGCGCTTGGGGAGCAGAGCCCCGGCTGAGCTGCTCCTGGGAAACAGTGTCCCAGGCTCAGGATGACAGGTGACGTCTACATAGCTCCTGACTGCTCTCCAAGCCCCCAGCTTAAAGGAGAGGAGTGCTGCAGACGCTGCCCCCTATTGACCAAGGAGGATGGTTGACTGAGGACTTTATTCCTCTTCGGACGTCCCATGGTGACTGAATGTCATGTTCCACAGCTTCAGAATGAGGAAATCTTGCTCTGCCTGGGTGGAGGCGGGGAGGGAGCTGGAAGAACCGGTCCACCAGCCGCCAGACGGCAGACAGCTGTCTGAAGAGCAAGCACCACCTCTGGGCCCCAGGGAGCTTCCCAGCTTCCCTGCCTTCCAGACATCATTCACAAGCTTTTCTTTACTTAAAAAAAAAAAAAATCTTATTATAAGACAGAAAGGAAAAGGCCACATTAGGCCGTATGAGTCATTTACCCTTTAGTCTGAATTATTATCTTATTATAAGATAGAAAGGAAAAGGCCACACTAAGCCATACCAGTCACTTACCCTCTAGTCTGAATTAGTATCAGCTGTTTCTCCAAGGGCAGCTTTGGATGATGTGGGGGAGGGAAGAGGGTGGGTGGGTATACAGGGCCACACAGGGCAGGCAGAAGGAGATGCTACCAGCGGAATGAAAAGTCCCCGCAACAGCCTAGACAAATGTCTTCATTTTACTTTCTAATTTGGGCGGCCTCTGGCTCAGCCTCACAAGGCTCCAAAGGTCCATGAAGACGGCTAAAGGCCAGGCAGCCACATGAAGGACAGTGGACCTTGGTGCCCTTCGTCAGTGAGCAAACACCTGCCAAGCATCTTCTAGATGCCGAGTGGTCCTGCTGCTGAGGCAGAGCCATGGGCAGCACAGGGGGCCCCCCGGACCCCTAGTGGTCCTCCACCCACACAGGGTATGTACGGACACCTACCGAGTCGGGGGCTGCAGAGGGGGTGCACTGCGGGCGTCAGGGGGGCCTGTGCAGAAGGTGAGTTTGAGCTGAGACCTGGGGAGAAGGCAGCAGGCAAAGGGGGAGCACAATGATGGCCAAGGGCCATGACCCCAGTGGGGGTGGTGGGGTGGCATCTAGGGAGTGGGAGATGTCAGGCAGCCCGCCACCATCCACACTGTGAGCCAGGCAGGCAAGGAGGCAGCGACAGAACCACAGGTAGACCTGGAGAAAGGAGGACACCCTCCCTTCCACCTGGGCCACACCCTCTGGGACCCTGGGTACGTGGCCACCTCTCTAGCCAGACTCTGTACCCCAAGGGCAGGCACCTGGGGGTGCAGAGCCATCCTGGGGGCCTGGACCTACAAGGAGGACACACCGGAGGCCGAGCTGCCTCCCCACCTGACGGCACCAGCCAGGAAACCCCCGTGCTCCGAGCAGAAGTGCCCAGCGGAGGGGAGAAGGAACTGCCGGGGTCTTCGGGGAGCCCAACTGGCAGAGAAAGAGGGTTCTCATTTCCTGAGAAACCCACGCCTTCAAATAAACCAAATGAGCCCACAGCTCAGCACGAAAGCCCTTCCCGTGAAGACTTCCCTCACCTTCCCTCTTGCAGAAGTCCTCGTGGTCCCGTCCAGGCCCTGGGGACCTCCACTCCTCCCATAAGAGGACCGAGCCTGGTCATCAAAGAACCAAGTCAAGCCTGTTTCTATGCACCTGCAGCCTCTCCCTCCCTGAACCATGGATGGCTTGGGACTGGGCCTCCCGAGGGACGTCAGCGGGGCAGGTTACACACACCAGTGTCTTCCTTTTCTGTGCATCCTTCACTTCCCTGCAGGAGGGTGTGTGGAGAACAGGGCGGACGCCATCCGGGCGCCAAGGAAACCAGCCTCGCAGACAGACGGTAGAGGCCCAGAGCGTGGGACATGGTGGAGGGGATCCCCGGCACCTCTGCAGCAGGCCCAGGTGAGCTGGGGACCCCAGCTCAGCAGCCACTCTTGAGAAGCATCTGCATCCCACACCTCCCCTCCTGTGGGGCCGAGTCCCTTCCAAAGACTTCCGGGGGGTCTTAGAACCCCAGGCCTGTCCTGAAGGCCCTGGAAACGCGTGGAAAGTCTCAGAGGCTGAGGAAGGGAGCTGACACGCACCCGGCTCAGGGACCCCTGTTGTGCTCCAAGCAGAGGTAACCTGCACCATCACTACCCCAACACCCGTGGGCATCAAGCTGGCGCCGGCTGGTCAGGGGACAGCTCCGTGCACACGGGCAGGGCAGCCCTCTGGCCAAGGAAGAGGCTGGGGCAGACGCCTCCCCAGTGACATTGCCTTTGTCACACCGCGTGTCCCCCTCTGGGTGACTCCCGCCAGGCGTGGAGGGAGAGCTGCTCCGGGCCTGTTCACCTGCAAAGCAGGTGTGTGACGGGAACGCAGGTGTCCCGGCCTCACCTACCTGCCCCCCAGCAATGCCTCCTGGTCTCCTCCCCCTACACCCTGC
Organism: Phoca vitulina; assembly: GCF_004348235.1. Taxonomy (NCBI): domain Eukaryota; kingdom Metazoa; phylum Chordata; class Mammalia; order Carnivora; family Phocidae; genus Phoca; species Phoca vitulina. The sequence goes on along the minus strand of NW_022589753.1, from coordinate 1,239,045 downwards.
CTGTGGCTCCCTGTCCCACATCTGCTTGGGGGTACCCATCAGCAGTGCAGCTCCCCGGGCGCCCCAGTATCTCATCAATTCCCGCCACGGCCCGAGCAGGCGGGTCTACATCCTGCTCTGCTTTCCCACAGGGGACACGGAGCTCAGGAGAGGGTGTTACCTGCTCAGCTCCCGGGCCACCTGCTAGAAAGGCAGGAATGGACCCCGGGCCGTCTGCTCCCTGTCCCCTCCTCTGCAGGAAGGAACCCTGGGCCGTCTGCCCCCCATGTCCCCTCCTCTGCAGGAATGGACCCCGGGCCATCTGCCCCCCTGTCCCCTCCTCTACAGGAATGGACCCCGGGCCGTCTGCCCCCCATGTCCCCCTCCTCTGCAGGAAGGGACCCCGGGCTGTCTGCCCCCGTCCCCTCCTCTGCAGGAAGGGACTCTGGGCCGTCTGCCCCCCTGTCCCCTCCTCTGCCTGGGGAGGGCTTTGCAGGAGCAGGGAGAACCCCAACAGGAAGGGAGCAAGGGAGGCGCACACATGGCCTCCAGACACGCCCCCAGGACGCCGCCCAGAGCCCCTGCGCGCTGGCCCCTCGCTCCTTACTCCGCCTCACTGCTTGGGATTCACCGCTCGTCTCACAGACAGAGAGACTGGTGGGAAACGGCATCTTTGTGTCGGCAGGAGCTACCTCGGTGGACTCGTTCTGGGGTTTATTTTTTGACGGTGGAGAGGAACCACCCTACTGGTTTCTGGCCCAGTGACAGCAGCCAGACCGTCACAGGCAGAGGATGGCCATTTGATAAACGCCTTTATTTTACCCCAGACGTCCTTCTGTTAACCTCGTGTAGAAGCCGAGGGAGAACGGTGCCGTGACCCCGTGCACCCCCCGCCTGCCTCCGTATTTCCAGCACACAGACAACCCCACTTCAGCCACTCGGCAGCTCGGCTTCTTGCCCCAAATTCCCTTTTAACATTTTTTGACAAGGTCAGAAGTCCCTTGTCAATGCACTGGCGGGTTAGGAAGGGGGTGGACTGCTGGCCTCGGGTGGCTCCCCTGCGCTTCCTCAAGGGACATCCGCAGAAGAGCAGATGGCCCGGCGCCGCCCGGCCCTGGAGGATGAGCCTGGCCGGGGAGGACGGAGCCGGGGAGGACAGCGCCCCGCGGGTCCCGGCAGGGAGGACCCGAACCTGGGCCGCTCAGGGCCGCTCGGAGAGGGACGCGCAGGGCTGAGGTTCTGGTGCGCTCGGAAAGAAGCAGAAAGGCCCTGGAATTCTGTTTTCTCAAAACCACATTTTTCTGTAATAACTTGGCTGTGGAGGCAAATCAGTCTCAGACGGTGGCATGCTGTTATGAAGCTGATCATTAGCTGTCACAGGAAGAAGCAAATTATCTCCACTCCGTTCCCGGCAGACCGAAGCGTCTCAGGAGCTAACGTCTCCGTCTTCGAGCCTTGAAATTTCTGGAGAAGACGAGAGTCCGCCAGGCGTGACACCACCAGCATTTTCCCGCTGGGCACGAGAAACCAGGGACTCGCTGTGGCGGCATCTCGGCCCTCCCGCCCACTTCGCGCATCAAAGACTCAGGAATCAAGGGTCAAGAGAACCCGCAAGTGACATCTGAGGTGCCCGTGGGCACGACGTTTGGCTGCCGGTGCTGGAAACGGAGTCAAACCCGCTTGAGGAAAAGCAGGCTGGGCGGGGCGAGCTCCCGGCGCCCCGGGAGTCAGGGCTTCGAGCGGAGTCCCAGCCCTGCCCGGAAACAGCTCAGCAACCAGCGAGCGGGGGCGTCTGCTCTCCCCGACCAGTGGGAGAGGTTCTGAGTGTCCACCCTGGGCCCTGGGGCCATGGGAAGGGGGCCTCTGATTTTCTGGGGGCAGGACCGGGGCGGGCAGACCTCCCGAGGCCACGCCAGTGGGCACGAGGCCCTGAGACCCCTGTGACTCAGCAATAGGGGCCGGGCTGGGGCAGGGGGCACAGGGGTCTGGACAAGCAACACCAACAGATGTCCCCTCCGGGGTTGGCACCAGCTGCCCACGGCAGGGCGGCCCCGTTCGCCTGTTGTGAGGACGGACGAAGGGCAGCAGACTTGCCATCCAGAGAACCAGCCTGCCACACAAACGGGGTACCTGAGAAAAGATGACAAAAGCCAGACTCCGAGATTCAGGGCCGTTAAGGATGCGGACAGCAAGAGCATTTGCTCGGTGACATCTAGCAGCCTCAGCCCTTTTAAAAGAAAGATGGAATGAGCCATCATGTCCCTTAGCTGTCACACTCATCCACGGGGGTCCGTGTCAGGGACGGTCTAGGGCCATGTGTGCAGGCCGGGAGCCGATTCGGGCGAGGACGCCGGACAGCACAGAGCGGGGTCGGGCTGTTGTGTGTGTGCACGTGCTCGTCCGTGCGGCATGCAGAATCAGAGCGTGCCGTAATTGCTCATTTACACCCGAACACATTTCCTTACGCGTGTTCATGCCCCTTTTCTCCCCCAGTGATGATATTTTTAAAAACCAGGTTGCAGAAGTTTGCTGGTGTGCTAGCCGACAAACACAAGCACATTTTTCGAGGGGAAAACCTCGAGGCCGGCCCTCTGAGCGCTGACACGGCACATGCCTGGCAGACTCACACCAGCGGGGGATGGACGCGGTCTGCAGAGCCCTCAGCCTGGCCCAGAGAGGGCTCCCAGCTCTGGCCTGAGAGAAGCTCCATGCTGGCCCGGCCAGCAGGGATGCCCTCCAGCAGGGACGAGAGTGACCATTTGTCACCACTGCTCTGTGTGGAGCCCCGGGAGAAAGGGACGGTTTCACGCGCACCTGTGTTCACTGACCAAGAGAGTACGGCCCCTCACACTGTGGCCATGAGTTACAGCGGCCCCTAGATGCTCACGGCACCAGGGAAGAAGGGCCGACGATCCACAGTGAATGAGGAAGCCCCTGTGAGCCCCCTGGCCTGGGCGCTGGCCCGAGTGGCCCGCCTCACCATCCCCTGATCTGAGGACCCGGCAGGTGTCTGCACTGGGGTCTGTCTCCACCTTAAAATCTCCTTAAAAAGGGCACCTGCATGGCTCAGTTGTTAAGCGTCTGCCTTTGGCTCAGGTCATGATCCCAGGGTCCTGGGATCAAGCCCCGCATCGGGCTCCCTGCTCGGCGGGAAGCCTGCTTCTCCCTCTCCCACTCCCCCTGCTTGTGTTCCCTCTCTCGCTGTCTCTCTCTGTCAAATAAATAAATAAAATCTTTAAAAAAAAAAAAAATCTCCTTAAAATCTTGCAGCTCTTCAGACGTTTTGATTCAAGCCAACAAAACAGTGAATTCCTCACCACGCTCTTGTCACCTGTGAGCGGGGCGCCCCTCACGCCGCTGAGTGAGGCACAGGGCAGCTTCGCCAGGACCGCTGTGTCTCAGCTCTGGTCCCCAGAAGCGGAGCACAAGCGGGCGCCGGCGAGGGTCCACTGCCCGACCTCGCAGGAGCTCGGGGCACGCTCTGTGGCTCAGATGTGGTCTCATCTCAGCGGACGGCAGGACCCAGCGGGCCCGGGCCGATCCGCCCCAAGTGAGAGCCCCGGGTGCTGGTGCTCTGGGCGCGGGGCCCACAGGGACGGCTCTCTGAAGGCCTCGACCGGAAACCCCGCATCCAGCGGGGAAGTTGTGAGGAAGCAGGCACACCAGGCAAAGGACTGGACAAAGGGAGGGCGCTCGTCCCAGACTCTGGGGTGGGGAAACGTGCTCCCACTGCCATCGGGAAGTGGCCGGAGCAGAATTCGGGAGACAGATGCGAGAGGAGGCCGACGCCTGTCGGATGACCGGGGAGGCCTCCAGGAGCTGGGGTGGCCCGCCTGACCGCCAGCCAGGACTCACACCTCAGTCCTGCAGCCACAGGGACCCCTCGAGCCTGGAGACTCTCCCCAGAGCCCCTGTCAAAGGCCCACCGGCCGACGCCTTGGCCAGCCGACTGGACTGGTAATTGCTGGGCAGCCCTGGGGGTGGGCAGTGGCCACCTTCGCTTCGGGAGCATGTGGCCCAGCGGGCAAGCCCACCGTGCACAAACATGTGTCGCCGATGACAGGGGCTCACGAGCTGCCTGAGGAGAGTGCCTGGCATCTAAGTGGGGAGGGGAGAGCCAGCGGGGGTCACCCGGCTGTCATCCGGGCCTCCCACACCTCAGGGCTTCCGTCCCAGAGGCTGACCCCACGCGGCCTGGGCTGGTTCTGTTCTGCTGGCTCCAGACTCCCGGGCCCATCCCTATACCCACCACTCCATTTCCCCTGAGAGGGGACTGGTCTCCTCGGGACCCACTCCCAGATCTCCAAGCACCCTCATCCTGTAGCAGGTGGATAAAGGAATGTGTCTTCTAAGGTCATAGATGGCTGTCTTGGGGCACTTTGGGGAAGGGCAAAGACCCCTAGGGGGTGGGGGGTCCCAGTGATGGGGGTTCCCAGGGAGGGAAATCCCAGCACCTTCTCTTTTGCTGCTGGGCATCTCCCCCGTAGCTTCCAACCCGGGGTCCCACCGCCATGAACTCATGCCGGGCGGTAGAGGCCAAAGGAGGACTTAGCTGGAGCGGGCGCCTTTCTCCGCGCACCTGCTGGCCAGAGCGCACGCCCGCGGCCCGCCTGCAGGGCAGGACTCACTGTGTCCACAGGGGAGACTCAGGGCAGAGGAAGAGGGACACGGGGATGCCTGCGGACGCCCCCTCAGCTGGGCCCCTGCGGCCGTGGCTCTCCAGGGTCCCAGACGTGCGTGGGGGCTGCCCGGGAATCCACAGCCTCTGCCGCGCCTCTGTGGGACCCGTCCTCCATCCCAGGCTCCTGCGGTCACTTGCCCTCAGCCCCCCGCACCTGGCCGTGTGTACCCTTGAACAGGCCACCAGAGCTCCAAGGCAAGAACGACAAAAGAGCCCCGGGTTCAGGTTTTATTTTTGGAACTTGTATGAAGTCACTAGGAGATGAGAGACATTTCTTCTATTTAAATATTTCCAGGCAACTAGAACCCCTGATTACAGACAAAGGGAGCGCGCTTCAGATCCGCCGAGAAAGAGCTGGAGCCATGAGCGTCATGTTTATGCAAACTCCATCCTCCCTGCCAAGGAGAGGAGTCAGGAAGGCGGGGAAAGAGACCCCGGTGCCCGCCTGCCCCCGCCCGCCGCGCCCCGGGGCCTCCCGCTGTGCCCGGGGAGGGGTCCCCACACCCTGCTGTCAAACAGCCAGCCACTATCGAATCCAAGAACTCCCAGTCCCCCTTCCTCCTGGTCCCCCTTCCTCCAAGTAATAAATGGAAGCCTCATTTTAGCCAAACAGGACCCTTTCAACTTTAAATTGCCTGTTGTGTTCAGAAGCGTGCCTGGGAAATTCAACCACAAATTGGTAAATTTATAACAGGCATAAAAACTCTCCGTCTCCTAGGGTGAGAGCTGACAACATACTGCTTTTCTTTGCATACTGAGCAGATGGGATTGTTTGTCCTTCTGTGTTAGACGTGCTGTGTGTGTGTGTGTGTGTGTGTCTTTTGTCCAAGAGCAAATTAGGGACCCTCCTCCCAGCATGACCTGGAGGGGATGAGCGGGGAGGCGGCAATGGCCTCCGTTTGGAGGGTCACTCGGTCCGTTCCAAGCCTGGTCCGGAGAAGTTGGTGTGCAGCCTCAAAGGCAATTCTAACAAGCATCCTTTGTGTGCATGCCTACCCAAAGCCGACGCAAAGCCTTCCCAGGACATTCTAGGGACCCGAGCTGCGTTGAACATGTCTTGGAAGTTGGATTTTCTTTCCCCTTAGGGGACGATCTGACGTGGCCCCTTTCCTCCCAAACACCAGCTTCCTTGCGCGGCTCCTGGCAGGAGCCGGCAATGTCCCCAATGGGGCTCACGCTGGCGCGGCTCCGCCGAGCTCCCCTGCCCTCGTCTGCTGGAAGGGCCAGGAGCTGCCATCAGTGGTTCTGCTTGACCAACCTCCAGGGTTGGTTAGAGGGAGGGGCTGGCTTCTGGGGGGGTGACAACTGAGACTTGGAGGGCGAGGGTCCCAGAGGGACCAGCCCCTGACCTGTAAGCAGAGCGCAGCCTTCCCTGCATGTCCAGAGGGAATAAGCCCCGCCCTGCACAGAAAGCTTTCCACTCGGTGCGCCGTGAGCCCTGGGAAGGCAGCCCCCTGCCCCCGGGTGCTGACCACACTCGGTGAGTGCTGCACAGATGGACAAATGGACGGTGGATGCAGGGAAGCCCTAGGGAGAGGGCCTCTGGCCGATGGAAACTGTCAGCGTTGGTCCACAGAGACCCAAGGATGAGGGGCCCCAGGGCCGGGGCACAGCCCTTGTGAAGGCGTCCACAGTGGTTCTAGCGCACATTCGGCCGAAAAGCTGCAGCCCAATCAAGCTTCTGCACAGCAGCTCCCAAGGAGGGGTGACGCTGGACGCATGCTCCCCGCTCAGGGGGCTTCCTCCCTCCCCACGGCACGAACGGCTTTCTCTGAAAAGCATGCACCCAGCCGAGGGGCAGAGGCAGGCGATGGGCTTGCCAGCGAAGATACTCTGAGCCCATGTGCCCCGGTGCCCAACATACGGGTTCTTGTTCACACGTGCACACAGACCACGTGACGGGCGTGTGGCTCACCGGGAGGACGGGAGAGACGAGGATGAGGCAGCGGAAGTGCCCCGCCCGGAGCGGGAGCTCTGGGGTCGGTCAGCAGCCCACACGTGCCGTGAGCCCGCGGGGGCCCCAGCTGAGTGAGGCTCGGCCCACCCCTCCGGCCGGCTCACACTCACACTTCGCTTACATTTGCACATGTGTTGCTCTATTTTTAAAATTTTCCTCGGAATGCTGTACATTCGGGAACGTGTGCGATTTCCATGCCGTGGATGAGAAAATCCACAGCTAAAACTGCAAATATGCATATTACATTTCCTCAAATTACTTACCCTCCAGATAAGAGCTCACTCCCCCCGCCCCCAGTCTTGCAGGAAACAGCATCATGATGTCCTGATACCGGTATTGCTGTTAAGTTACTATTTTTTTTTAATTTAGGAAGATGTCTTTTGCTGGCAAGAGCTGCCCTCCAGCGGATGAGGCCCAGAGGAGAGAGAGGGACCTCCAGCGTGGAGGGCAGCCCATGGCGCTGGTAACTCCAGGGACTGAATTCTGCAGCCAGAAAAGCAGGTGTTTTACACCCACAGTCTGCGCTCCTGAGACGAGTGAGTGCCCCCAAGTCCTCCCACAGCTGCAGCGCTGGGACAGTGCCGGGACCTGCCCAGCAGGCTCCGTGCATGCAGCTCAGCCCTCAGTGCCCATGGGACGGGCCAGCTCCCCGCGACACGCAGCATCTGGAGCCTGGGGTCAGGGCGACAGGCCCCGAGGCTCTCCGGGCAGCCGGGAGCAGCTCACACTGCAGGGCTTCGCCGGTCAGTGTGGGGGCCTGCACCCACCAAGGGCACAGCCCATCTCCCACAGACACAGCCCGACCCAGCCTCAGTCCTCCCCGCACCTCGCCAACACTTTCCTTAAAGGGTCTCAGCTGTTTAGGACGTGTTGCGTCAGGGGAAGTCAGAGAGAGAAAGGGCCAAACGAGTGGAAGGTTCTGGCCTCCGCGCTGTCCAGGCTCTCAGGACACGGGAAAGGGGTTCCAAGTGGGCTGCCAGGGAGCCCCCAACAAGGGCCCGCCACCCGCTTTGTAGACCAAGGCCTTCCAAGTGACATTTCCTCCATGGTTTTAAACAAATGTCTTGTCCAATATTTGTGCTAAGTTGACTTTTATGATTTTTTAAGCTCCTAGGCTGGCTCAAAAAGAAATATTTGAAAAAAAGGCCAGCTTAGCGGAAAGGTCAGGGTTTGAAAACCAAACAGTGAGTTTAAGCAGCCGAGCCAGAGTGCATTTCCATCAGTGTCATCCTGAGCAGCTTCAGCTAGTGGCCCGCAAAGGGACAGGCCCCGGTGGCCACCGGCTGGGGCCTTCCCCTGGGGAGGCTCCTGAGAGCGGCGACCAGATGCCACCATCCACGGTTAAGACCCCAGTGTCACCTGTGAGCCGAGGTGGCCGTGAGCCCCCAGGGCTCCGATGTGGTCTAGCACCATCACTTCCTTTTGTGACCGGCACACCCAGGTCCCCATCCCAAGAGCCGTTTACCTAGTTGGTGGGCTTGCCTTCCAGAGAGCAAGCTGGTCAGATCCGCTGGGGGTTTAATGCCACTTCTGTTGGCCTGGGCCCTGCACCCTCACACCCTCTGAAGCCACGGCACAATCCTGCAACGCCAACCCCGCAGGTGTTCACTGACAGCAGCAGTAACAGCCCTGGCCCCAGGGGCCATCTGTTCAATCACCATGCCCATTTTACAGATGACAAACCGAGGCACAGAGACGCTGAAGCAGTTGCCCGAATACAAAGCAGCCAGGCCAGGATGAAGCCGTGCAGGCTGCCTCCGAGCCTCTTCTCCTGGTTTCCAGCAAAGGGATGTTTGTGTTGTCTTCGAAGGCTGAACTTTTAAGCACATATTTTTATGTGCTAGGATCCCCTGATGAGAACATCAGGTTTCTGAGGAACAGTCAAGCCCAAAGCCAGCTGAAAAGAGGAGTAAATACAGACCCATTCCCGGGCCAGGGTCCGGGGTCCGGGCACCCTTCTTAGGCCTCACCCCTTTCTCCAACACCCCAACCCCCGTGCCCCAGCCTCCTCCAGGTTCCTGTTCTCGGCACAGCTGGTGCAGCCAGCCAGGTCCACACTGGGACGAGGCAGGGCCCTGAGGCTGTGACCCCCAGGGCCACCCTTCCCCAACCTGCTGGGCATGTGCTCTGAGGGGACTTCTGATGATCAAATCCAGGTGGTGATAAAGGGGCGGTGTGCCCACTGGCAGCCACGGTGGGACAAAGCCACCGCAGGGTGCCAGGTGCAGGACCCCAGCCTGCCTGGGGAGGGGCGCTGCTTTGCTCCCCACCTCGTCCACCACTCCCACCTGGCTCTAGCCCTCCGGGCACCCAGCTGCTGGCACCACGCGGGCTGTCCAGCCAGCTGTCAGCACCCCAGCCATCCCACCGGGGCTGCGGGCCCTGTCCCCCCTTACCTCCCTCGCCCCCCTGAGAGCGCTGCCAACGACCTGGAGGCAGTTGCCTTCCTGGGGTGGGTGGGGGGCGGGAGAAGTTGGGAAGACCCGAACGAAGGGCGTGCTCCTGAGAGAGGGTGTGGGGCAAGAACCAATATCCCCTACTCACCCGCGGCAGCGCGCCGGGGAGACCCGCCAGCCCTACAGTTGGGCTGGGCGGGGACAGAGGAGGGGCCGCCGCCGCCGCCGTCCCTCCACGGCTGGGCGCGCCGCGCTGCCGCCAGCTGAGTGGAGGCGCGGGGCCCGGGAGGGCGCGGGCGCGGCGGGCCGTGTGCGGAGCGGGTGTGCGCGGAGCGGGTGTGCGCGGAGAGCGCGAGGGAGGACAGCGCAGGCGAGGGAGTGAGCGTGCCGGGGCGGCCGTGCGTGCGCTCCGCTCGCGCCACAGGCTCGCCCCGCGCCGCGGACTCAAGGGGTCTGGAGCCGGCAGCCCGCAGAGCCGCGGAGGCTGGAGATCGGAGGAGCCCGGGGCCAGCGGGGAGCGGGAGGGAACCGGCGGCCCCCGGTGAGCGCGCCTCGAGCGCTCCGGGGCGGCGCGGGCTGGGTCGGGAGCTCCCCGGCTGGACGGCGCGCCCGCTTGCAGTCTTGCGCCCTCCCCGCCGGCTCCCTCCGCTAGGTCCCCGCCGAGCCGGAGCCGCGCCCACCATGCGCCTCAACGGCTCGGCGCCGGGCCCCAAACCCTTCCCGCTGCCGCCCTCGGGGCTGGAGGCGGCGCTGCTAGCCCCCGGCTTCCGTAACGGCACGGGCAACGAGTCGGAGCAGCTGCGAGCGGCGCCCAGCAGCGACCTGGACGTGAACACGGACATCTACTCCAAGGTGCTGGTGACGGCGGTGTACCTGGCGCTGTTCGTGGTGGGCACGGTGGGCAACTCGGTGACGGCGTTCACGCTGGGGCGCAAGAAGTCGCTGCAGAAGCTGCAGAGCACGGTGCATTACCACCTGGGCAGCCTGGCGCTGTCCGACCTGCTCATCCTCCTGCTGGCCATGCCCGTGGAGCTGTACAACTTCATCTGGGTGCACCACCCCTGGGCCTTCGGCGATGCCGTCTGTCGCGGGTACTACTTCCTGCGGGAGGCCTGCACCTACGCCACGGCCCTCAACGTGGCCAGCCTCAGCGTGGAGCGCTACCTGGCCATCTGCCACCCCTTCAGGGCCAAGACCCTCATGTCCCGCAGCCGCACCAAGAAGTTCATCAGTGCCATCTGGCTCGCCTCGGGCCTGTTGGCCATGCCCATGCCCTTCACCATGGGCCAGCAGAACCGCAGCGCCGACGGCCACCACCCCGGCGGCCTGGTGTGCACGCCCATAGTGGGCACCTCCACGATCAAGGTCGTCATCCAGGTGAGCAGCTGCCTCAGGGGAGAAGGGCGGGGAGGAAACGGGCTCTGGCCTGGGGGCAGGGTTGGCAGGTTCCCCCTCAGGGGCACCTCCGTCTTCTCTTTCCTTCACCTCGAAAGTCGTTTCCAGCCTGTGCACCCTCTGGGTCGGGGGGGGAGAGGATGTCACCAGGAACTATTACTCCTGTGCAGCTGGGAAGGGGATGGGGGCAGGGCCTGGGAGCTCAGCCTGACCCCCTTCTCCCACCTTTCACTCCAGAGCTGCCAGATCTCACCCCTGCATCTCATCCCCTCCTATCAAAGGGAGCTGGGCCCTCAGATCAATGACGTCTTGGAGGGTCCGTAGATGGGCCTCAGCTGTCCCCAGACTCCCTGAGATTTAAGGTAAACATGTGTGCTGGAGGCAGCTCCCTCCATCGGCTTTCCAAAAGGCTTTGTGGCCCCCGGAGGCTAGGCCTGTCTCCTCTGCAGCGGAGCCCCCAGGCCAGCACTGACCTCCTCCCACCCCACCCCCCAGTGCCTCCTGGCTGCCCTGCCCCCGCTCACACTTGGGAGGTGGAGGCAAACTTGATACCACCCGGACTGGTTCCTTAGTTGAGCCTCAGTATTCCCATCTGTGAACCAGGTAATCTCAGCCCGACCTCAGGTGGTAGAGGATTCAGGAGAAAGAGCGTGGGAAGCGCTTGCATGGTTCCCAGCACGTGGAAATGCTCAGAAGCACTATTTTGGTGGTGGTGATGACAAAGTTGTTTCTGCTGGGAGGATCTTAAGGCATCTGGGTGCGGTGGCAGGTGGGAGACCTGTGTGAGGTGGACAACACTGGAGCCGAGTGACCGAGAGCCCTCCGAGGGTCTGAGCAAGGTGCTACACGAGCCCAGGTGGGAGCCCTCCCTGGGAATTGGCTAGGATGAGGCATCCTGGTGGGGGGGTACGCCGGCCTGGAGAGAAGGTTTCTCAGTCAGGGACCACCTGGGCAAGGGCCCTGCGTGGGAGGAAGTCTGGGCAGAGATGCCACTTTGGACGGCATCCTGGCCCTAGGACCGGGTAGCCATGGAGGTGCAGGGTGGGATGGGGACGGGGGGTCTGGGCGGGGTCTGCAGGTGCTCAGCAGAGCCAGAGGAGGGGGCCAGGGTGCCCCCCCCGTACCCATCTGGCTGTCCTTTCACACCTCCCAGCAGGGCTCCTGCTGGAAGTAGGACGGTGTGGTGGGGTGGGGAGCCGGCCACGCGGGCAGGACTGTGGTCTACGCATCACTCCCTGGGCTGTCGCGGACCCTCACAAGCCACCACCCTGGCCCCTGACGCCAGTGCTGAGAACTTGTGGCTACAGGGTCCCCTGCGTGCCAAGGGACCCCCACCCCAGCACATGTCGCAGGGAGGTTAGTAGAGCCCGGCTGCCTGTCTGCGACATGGTCCCTGCGCTGGAGACAAAGCCACATGGGGCCGCGTGCGGCGGACGGTGGGAAAGTGTCCTCCCGAGGCCTCAGAGGGCCCCCATTGTCTCCCTAGCTCCTGTCTCCGATCGGCTGTGCAGGGGCCTCCCCCGGCCTGCGCCCGGGGCTGGGGGTGCAGCAGCCGCACTGCTCGCCTTCAGAGGTATGAAGCGGCAGGTTCAGGTCAGCAGCTCAGGTCGCTAGCACGCCCTGCCCACCCAGGAGCCGCCTCCGCTCAGACCCCCCGCCCCTCCGGCGGCTCCCAGGGCTCAGCCAGGAGCAGGCGGGTTTGAATCATCAAAAACAAGCCGCAGCCAAGCAGAGTGCGCACAGCCCCCCTGAAGCATCCTCTCTCCACTCCTGCCTCCTATCCGTCGGCCCCACGCAATCAGATGCCCAGTGACACCACTTCACCTCCCCAAGGGCTATTCCTCTGAGTCCCTGTGCTCGGGGGGCTGCAACACCCACACCGCCCAGGGTGTGGCTTCGGGGCCACCGGCGTCCTGGCAGATGTCTGCTGAGCGGTCACTGCAGACAGGCCCCCCTTCTGTGCCCAGAGGCACAGTGCTGCCCAAGCATTACTAGTGCTTGCTGGCTTCCTGACGCCCTCCGAGACTGGACCTCATCTTCCCCTAAAGACCCCAGACTGCAGGTTCCCTTCCCTCCGGGCTGACCCTGTGGGTGGCTCCCAGGAGTGTGGCCAGGGCCTCGCCACCACCCCTGCTCCCTTCTGCATGCCCTGTTCCGTCTCAGGAGAGGTGCCGTGGGTTCATGTCCCCCACTTGGGCTTCAGGGCCACTGGGCAGGTCAGGGTGAACATCCACTGTTTTTAAGCAGTGATGCTTACCAGGAGGGGGCTGCGTGCTTGCATCCACGTGTCTCCCTCTCACTGACCATGTTGGAAGTGTGGAGGTGTCAGCCAGTCAAATGGCTCCTCTTTTCAAAACAGGAAAGCCTGCATGTCTCCCAGGAGGCCGCCAGCCCCCTCATCCACAAGAGCCCATCCTGGGTACTTACATGCACAAGTCATTTAGAAATGAGGGGGTTTGGGATCAGATTTCTGAGCAACTTTGAATAGTCATTGCTCAGTACAGCTGGGCATTTTCTGAGTGTATCGCCTGGAGCTGGGCTAAGTGGAGCTTGGTCAGAGGGCAGGGCAAGGCCCAGGCCAGCAGAGGCCCCAGACCCTGGGCCCCAAGTTGACGGGGTGGCTGGGAGGAGGAGCCCACAGGGCCTGCTGCGTTCCCTAATCCGGTCCCTCCTCTGATCCCAGAGGGGAACTGATTCGGTCTTTCCAACAGACTGTTGGTCACAGTGAAGACTTCCTGCCATTGAGGGGGTCTTCCCACTAGAAAGTCCCCCCGAGAAACAGTACCCCCTCCACCGTTCACTCCGTGCACCATCTCCCCAGGGTGCGCAGCGGTCCCTACGGGCGGCCCTGCCCATGTGGATCAGCCCACATGGTTTGTGTTTGACCCCACTGCAGTCCTGCCTGGCCCCCTGCTCTGACCTCAGGCACCATGTGGATCCTGCTGCCCCAGGCTCTCTGTGGCTGGCTTCAGGTGGGGCAGGGCCCATGTCCATGCCTCCAGCCAACGTGCACTGTGACCGGTGACCAGTAGCAGCAGAGACCTGGGGGGTTTGAGCGTCTGGTTCGGATCTGACCTGGCCAGGTGCTTGCCCGGCTTCGTGCTCCCGGTGGCCCCCCAGCCCTGACCCAGGACTCGTGGTGAATGTGTTGCGTGCCCCAAGATACCAGCGGTGCCCCGAGGGCAGGGGCGGCGCAGCCTCGCACCACCGCGACGGGCAGAGCCTGGGCGGCCCGCACCCGCAGCAGCTGAGGGCTCCCTGTGCCAGCACGTCACTGTTGCTGCTGTCAGGCCCCACGGCTGGAGGACCCCTCTCCTGGGGGCCCCCTGCTTCTGTTCACCTTCTCAGACCTCCGGAAGTGCCCCTGGCGGGGGTGCGTCCTCTCACCCTCGGAGCTGAGCTGGGGCGTGGGGTCGGGGAGGAGCCGGTGCCCCACACCCACCGGCCCCGGGTCCGCGGCCTCTGCGACATGCGGCCCTTACGGTTGGAGGTGACTCCACGGAAGCCGAGGCAGCAGGACCCGTCTCCACTAAGTGGAAGAAAATTGGTTCCTGTAGAGTCAGACCATGAGTCATTTTCTCAGGATTTCCGTCCTGTAGCACCTTGATTGTCTGTTCCTTCCCCTGCCCGTGAACCGCAGGTAGCGGCCCGGCCTCAGGGACGTCGGCACTCATTGGTAACGTTTAGCGAGCCCCAGGGTCCCCACAGAAGTGACTTTGTAGAGGGGAGGGCAGCCGCCACAATGAATGGCTCCCCGCTGGTGCCATCGTGTGCCCCTGCTCTGCGCCCCGAGGACAGCACACACAGCCTCCTTCCTGGCCCTCAGTCTCGTAGCCTGAGGGACGTTCTGACCCACGGCGTGCCCAGCCCCGAGAGAGGAGCCCGGCTGCAGAGCTGCTCTGTATCCCGGGGATGAGACACAGTGCTGAGCACCACGCGTGGTTTCCACTTAGACGCTGGCCCAGAAAGGGAAATCGCTGTGAAGGTCGCGGTTGGGACAGTCGCCAAACCCGGGTACCATCCGCGGTGAGTCGGGGATGCGCCATCCCTGTGAGGTGTGGGTTCTGATTTTGATGGTTGTGCTGAGCCTCTGTAAGAGGACGTCCTTGTCCAAGGACCAAGTCCGGCCCCGAGTGCCGTCCGCAGCGCTGGGTGGGCCCGGCCTGGTGCCCACGGGCCGCCCTCACTCCTGGGGAGAGTCTCCGCTGCAAGAGGACAGGGGCTCGCCCATGGCACCGCAGGACAGGCAGGCCCAGCTTGGGACGTCGGGGAGCCTTTGTTTCTCTCCGCCAGAGAAAGAGCAACCAGGCACCCCATCTGGTCTCCTAGTGGTTTGTGTTAGGAGCAGAAAATGGAATCTGAAGCCTTTCTTTCTTCTTTCCTATTGTGGTAAAAGATACATAACATGAAATTTACCATTTCAACCATCTTTCAGCTCAGCCATCCCCACCACCCGTCCCCAGAACATGGCCATCGTTTGCGACGGGGAGCTCTGTCCCCCATTAGACCCTGACTGCTCCCCCCGCCCCAGCCCCTGCGACCACTCCCACTTTCTGTGTCTAGATCCTTGGCCCTCCCCGGCGGGCTCTCAAGCCTGCCCGTGCTCTCCTCTGAGAGCCGGAGTCCACGGACGAACCCTCTGTGCCGAGCGAGGGCCGCAGCCTCAGAAGGCCGCCTGTGACACACTTCCAACTGCAGGGCACTCTGGAAAAGGCAAAGTGACAGGGATGGATCAGTGGCTGATGGGCTGGGGGCGGGGTTGACGTTGGGCAAGAAACACTGCATCTTGACTGGCGGTGGTTACACAACTGAGCATTTATGAAAAGCTACGGACTGAGGGGTAATTTTAGTGAATGTAAATTATTACGTCTCAGTGAGTCTGTCGGAAATGAGCATGAAGCGCGCTGAGGCCTCGTCCCATAAAGGTTGTGGGGGGCGGCCAGGTCCTCTCTCTGGCGGGCCTCTGGGCACTGCACGGTCCTCCTGAAGGCTCGATGGCCCACAAGGACCAGAGGGGTCCTGGGAACGTCCATGGGGAGCCCAAAGCCCCCAGCAGCACTCTCTCCCCGCCACTCACCCCCCAGGAGGGCTTGATTCCCACACCCAGGAGAGGATGATGTTGCTGAGCTCACAGCTGTGGGCTGCCTGGTGCCCGCACCCCTGCTGTTCCCCGGCGGCACCCCGCCCCGCCAGCAAAGGAACAGCCACCGAGAGGCCCGGGCCAGGTGTCGTCCCAGGTGGAAGCACCAGGCTCTTCAGGTCCCACCAGGAAGTGGAGGCCCAGACAGGGCAGGGCGCTTGAGCTGGACCCGGTGCAGGGTGTGGGGCCGCTCACCTGCAGGCTCGCTCTGCTGCTTTGGGGACTTCACGCGTGAACACCTGCGGGGCTGCTCCGTCAACACTCAGGAGAGCTTCCTGCCGCTGGGGAGCGGGAAGTTTGGGGTTTGTCGTCAGCAGCACGCAGCTTCAGTGCTGGCCAGCTGCTGGACCCTGGGCCAGCCACATGACCTCGTGCGCCTCGTTCTTTGCCGGCCGACTGCAGGTAGCGATGACTCTGTGGCTCGGTGACTTAATACACTCGAGGTGCCTGGGACGGCTCCGGGCGCCCAGTGGGGGCTCTGTGACCCGCGCAGCAGTAATTCAGCCACGTGTGTGGAGAGACCAGGCCTCCGATTTGGGGATCCCCCTCCTGGGGCTGGGAGCTGTTCCCTGTCATCTGGGTGCAGGATCCTGCAGGAAACCCTTGATTTTAAAATTTACACCTGGTCAGAATCACTTTTCTTTCGCTGACTTCCGAGTTTGGGCAAACACGTAGGGCCACGTAACCACCGCCTCGGAGGCTCAAGGCCAGTCTTGTCACCCCAAAGCTTTGTCTTGTGCTATTGCTTTGGGGTCAACCACACCCCGCCCCAGCCCCTGGAAACCAGGATCTGTTCTCCCAGGCTTGCGCCTTTTCCAGGACGTCACGTAAATGGAGCCTTTGGGGTGTCCCCCCACCCCCGAGTCTGGCTTCTTTCACTTACTATGGCACTTGGAACTCATCCGCGCTGTTGCCTGCATCATCTCGCTCCTTCGTTTATGTAGGATTCCATTGTTTGTTGCTCCATTTGGCAGGTGAAGGACGTTTGGGTGGTTTCCAGTTTTGAGCAATGACAAATAAAGCTGCTACTAATATTCAGGTACAGGATTTTGTGTGAACGAGCATTTTCATTTCTCCCGAATGAATACTTACGAGTCAGATTGCTGGGTCATACAGGAAGTGTGTTCAACCTTCTAGGAAATTGCCAAGCTTTTCCAAAGTGGAGGTGCCATTTTGAATGTCCACAGCCACATGGAAGGACGCGGTGCTCCGCATCCTAGCTGGCACCTGCGACAGTCAGTTGTAGGTTTGGGTTTTATTTTCATTTAGCCGTCCAATGGGCATGCAGTGGGATCCTGTTGTGGCTTGATCTGCATTTCCCTGACGACTGGCGATGTGGGGCGCCTACCCATATGCTCTAGGCACCTGCGCACCTTCTCTGCCAAAGTCTCCTTCAGTCATTTGCCCAATTGTTAAATTGACTTGCTTTCTTGTTGTTGAATTTTGAGAGTTTTTAAAATATATTCTGCATACGAGTCCTTTGTCCAGATACATGATTCGCAGATACTGTCTCCCCTTCTGTGGCTTCTCTTTGCATTTTCCTGACGTTGCACGTCACAGAGCAAACAGCTATGGTTTTGATGGAGTCCAGCCTATCAGACATTTAAATGGATCCTGCTTTTGGTGCTCTGTCTATCTTCTTTCCTGCTATCTTCCATCATCTTTATAGTTTCATGTTTCATATTTAGGTTTATGATCTGTTTTGAGTTCGTTTTTCTATGGGGTGAGATACGGGTGCTTTCATTTATATGTACATATCCACGTGGTCAGTACTGCTCATGAAAAGATGCTCTTTTCTGCACTAAAGTTTCTTGGTGCCTTAATCAAAAGTTGCCTGACCTCCTGTGCGGGGCTCTGCCCAGACCCCCTCCATCTGCGCATCTGCACCATCCCTGCCCCCGTCTGCGCGTCTGCACCATCCCTGCCCCCACACTGTGGATTTACAGTAAGCATTCCAAACTGTGTGCGTCCTCCAGCTGTGTTCATTTCCAACACTGCGTTGCTACTTTCAGCCCTTTGTTTTCTACGTAAATCTAGGATCATCAAAAAAGCATGTAGGGGTTTTGATTTGGATTGGGTCAGTGTGTCGATCAATGGTGGGGAGACGTGGCATCTTCACACTGAGACATCCCCGAGGACGGTGCATCCATCCGTTGAGTTGGGTCCCCTTTGCTATCATTAGTGCTGACCTCCAGCATACAGATCCTAATGTATTTTGTTAGATTTATACCTAAGTATTCATGTTTTGGGAATTATTTTTCTATTTCCAGTTTTTCATGGCTAGCACATAGAAGTGTGATTGGGTTTTGTATGTCGATGTTGCATCTTGCAACTGTGATGAGCACACTTATGAATTCTACAAATTACTTTGTAGGGTCCCTGGGATCTTCTGTGTAGACCGTCACGTTGTCTGTGAATAGAGAATGTTTTAGTTCTTCCTTTCCAATCTGTACACCTTTAATTTCCTTTTATTGCATTATTGTTCTGGCTGTGACTTCCAGTATGATATGTAATCAGAGCGGAAGAGAAAACTGCCTGGCCTTGTTCCTGATCTTAGAGAGAAAGTCTTTATACTTTACAATCAAGGATGAGGTTTTTAGTTTATTTAAGTTTTTGGTAGAGGCCCTTTATCAGATTAAGAAATCATGCATGGATGTTGAATTTTGTTCAATGCTTTTCCTGCATCTATTGGTATGGTCATGTGGTTTTTCTTCCTTAGTTAATATAGTGAATTACATTGAGTAATTTTTTTTTTAATTTTTTTATTGTTATGTTAATCCCCATACATTACATCATTAGTTTTAGATATAGTGTTCCATGATTCATTGTTTGTGCATAACACCCAGTGCTCCATGCAGAACGTGCCCTCCTCAATACCCATCACCAGGCTAACCCATCCTCCCAACCCCCTCCCCTCTAGAACCCTCAGTTTGTTTTTCAGAGTCCATTGTCTCTCATGGTTCTTCTCCCCCTCCGATTTCCCCCCCTTCATTCTTCCCCTCCTGCTACATTCTTCTTCTTCTTTTTTTCTTTCTTAACATATATTGCATTATTTGTTTCAGAGGTACAGATCTGAGATTCAACAGTCTTGCACAATTCACAGTGCTTACCAGAACACATACCCTCCCCAGTGTCCATCACCCAGTCACCCCATCCCTCCCACCCCACCCCCCACTCCAGCAACCCTCAGTTTGTTTCCTGAGATTAAGAATTCCTCATATCAGTGAGGTCATATGATACATGTCTTTCTCTGTTTGACTTATTTCGCTCAGCATAATACCCTCCAGTTCCATCCACGTCGTTGCAAATGGCAAGATCTTATTCCTTTTGATGGCTGCATAATATTCCATTATATATATACATTGAGTAATTTTTTATTGTGGCAAACTACATAGAACATGCAATTTACCACTTTAGCCATTTTTAAGCAGACAGGTCTGTGGCACTAGGCACGTTCACATTGCTGTGCGACCATCCCCACCACCCGTGTCTGGCATGGCTTCACCTCCCAATGGGAACTCCGTCCCCACGAAACAGTCCTTCCCCAGCACCCCCCCCCCAGCCCAGAGACCACCACTCTGCCTCTGTCTCCGTGGATTTGACGACTCCGGGGACCTTGTATTCATGGAAAACCTTACTAGTTTTCACTCTTGGACCAGCCTCACATTTCTAGTACAGGCCCCACCTGGCCATGCATTGTCCTTGTATATGTTGCTGGATTTGAGTTAATATTTTGTTGGGAATTTCTGTGTCCAGGCTCATGAGAGATATTGGTCTGTAGTTTTATCTTCTTGTGCATCTTTGTCCGGTTTCAGTATCCGGGTCATGCTGACCTCGTAGAATTATTTGGAAAGTACTTGCTCCTCTTCTGTTTTCTGGAAGCGGTCGTCTGTCTTCCTTTAAGGTTCGGTAGAGTTCCTCAGCGACTCCGTCTGGGCCAGGAGTTTCGCCGGAACGTTTCCAGCTATGATTTCAGTTCCCTTCGTGGGCGTAGAGAGATTCCGGTGTTGTGCTTCTGCCTGTGCAAGTTTTGGCGACTTGTGTCTTTAAAGGAACTGGTCCATTTTATCTAAAAGTCGTCACATTTGGGGGCATGGGGCTTGTGGCATTCCTGTCACCCCTAGGCTGCCCGCGGGGTCTGTGACCACCTCTTCTCTCTCATTCCTGGTACCGGTGACCCGTGCACCCTCTTTCCCCTGGTCCGTACAGCTGGGAGTTTACCAATATTATTATTCTTTTTCGAATAACCAGGTTTCGGTTTCATGAATTTTTTCTGTTGTCTTCCTGCTTTCAGTTTTATTTATTTACACTCCCATCTTCATTTCCTTTTCATGCTTGGTTTGGATTTAATTTGTTCTTGGCTTCCTAGATTTCTTAAGGTGGAAGCTTGGATTATTGACTCAGGGCCTTTATTCTTTTGTAGTTTAAACATCGAATGCTATAAATTCCCTCCTAAATGCTGCTTTAGTAGCATTTCAAAATTTTTGAAACGTATTCTAATTCAGTTCAAGATATTTTCTTACTTCTCCTGAGATTCCCTCTAGTCTTTGGACTATTGAGAATCGTGTTGTTTAATTTCCAAATGTTGACAACATTTGTCATTGGTTTGTAATTTCATATGTTTAGAGGACATACGTGATTTCAGTTCCCTAAAGGAGTTCAGGTTTGTCTGGTAGCCCAGTCACAGTCTGTGCTGGTGAATGGCATGTGCGTCCTCGCAGAACCCGCGTGCGCCCTCGCAGAACCCATGATCACTCTGTTGGGCATATTGCTCTCTGAGGGTCAGTTTGGTTGATAACATTGTATCATCTAGTTCTGAAACCTCCATTGGTTCTTTCAATGTGTTTCTTTTCATCTTTTAAGAACTTGTATCTTTCCATTCATTTCAAGAGTTGCTTTTATCTCAAGGAGCATGGTGCTCGCACCAGCTCCTAAGTCCCTGTCTGGAAGTCCCACCATCTGAGTCTTCCTGAGAGTGGTCTATATTGTCTTTTCCGTGAGAGTTAGTCTTATTTTCCTGGTTCTTTCCATATCAAGTAATCTGGGGTTACTTTCTGAACAATTTGAATATTGCTGTGGTGCTTTGGGTTAATTAGAACCCTCTGGAGAATGTCAATGTTTTTAGTGGATTCTTTTCTTTGGGCAGGAAGCCCATGAGGAGCTGCCCGATCTGCCTCACTGTCTGGTGGTGGCTCCAATGTCGGTCCTGTTTGCAAGCCCTGTGCTGCACTGTCCTGCTCTCCCCCATGCACATACCACTCGGGGTTTCGTCCTGGTTCTGGGAGGTGGTTTATATCACAGTGCAGTTTTCAGGTCCTTCCTTTACTCTGGTTCTTTAGGTGTGTTCCACGCATGGGCAGGTCAAGGGTGAGCCCAGGATTTGTGTCAAATCATGCACAGAATTGGGGATCCGTTTTCCAGCTCTTTCCTTGCTGAGATTTCCTCCCACACTCCCCAGTTTCGAGAGATCCTTTTCTTAGTCCTCTGACGGGGAAGCCCGAGTATTCCATTTCATTTCCTCGACTAACCTTCTTAGGTATAGCTGTCTGTGTTTGCTCTTGTTTTTTTTTTTGGTTTTTTTTTTGTTTTTTAATTTATTTGAGAGAGAGAGAATGAGAGAGAGCAAGCACATGAGAGGGGGGAGGGTCAGAGGGAGAAGCAGACTCCCTGCCGAGCAGGGAGCCCGATGCGGGACTCGATCCAGGGACTCCAGGATCATGCATGGCCTGAGCCGAAGGCAGTCGCTTAACCAACTGAGCCACCCAGGCGCCCTGTGTTTGCTCTTGTAACAGCTGCTCTGGGGGTGTAAACACGCAGCCTTAAGTTCAGTGTCTGCTAAGAATTCACATTGCACCCGTTCACACCTGACACTTCCCACTTCTCACTGCTCACCTGGGGGGCTGTTTTAATTGATTTCCTTTTTTTCTTATCAATGGGTCACATTTTCCTGTTTCTTTGCATATCTAGTCATTTCTTATTTATACTGAACATTGTAGATGATGCATTGAAGAGACTCTGTGTTCTGTTATCTTGCTTTGAAGAGTATCAATTCTTGCTTTTGTAGGCCTTTCAGTTGCAGATTGATCATCCTGGTTTACACCTCATCCGTGCAGGTTTACGGAAAGCCCAACCCCTTCTAACTTGGGAGGAATCAACTCTAGTCTCAGTGTCCCCTGTGGATTTGGGGGTTTGCTTTGAGGCTTAGGTAGGCGGGTCTAGAGTAGGCCTCCATCTAGGGCACGGTGCTCATTCCTCAGGCGTGGACCTCCTGGCATCTCAGCAGGACACTCGGTGTGTTAAGGAGGCCTCTGCCCCCCCAGCGCTGCCAGAAAGCCAGCCACCTGCCATAAGCCTATCAAGGTTTCAGTCTGTGTACACAGCCCAGCCAGCACAGAAGCTGTGGAGAGTCCCTCACAGGCTTCTGAGGACCCCCACAATGTGGACCCCCCTTTCAGTTGCCTTCTCTGCAGATTCAAACTGCTCTGTGGCCCCAGCTTCTGAGTTCTGCCTCCTCAGCCGGAATAGCCATGCTGGACCAGACCCCAGCTCCTAATGTTGCAATCTGGAAAATGGCCCCAAGGAGAGAAACGGGTGACCGTGGGGCTCACTTTATGAATTTCCCTGCTCTCGGCCACCACGGTCTTGCGCTGTAGCTTGTCCCATGTCTGAAAACAACTGGCTGATGCATTGTGCACAATTTCATGGTTGTTTATGACAGGAGAGCTAGTCCAGTACCCCAAGTGGGAGTCAGCCCTGGATTTTAAACACTGCCTACTTTCAAAAATATCTGAGACAGTTTATGATAGAAGACTTTGGTCTATTAAAGGAACTATTAAAACAAAGTTGCAACAGAATACCCAACAAAGAAACAGAGTTATCCTAGAAACGGGAAGTTGAAGATAGCCACTGTGTTTGAGTAAATCTTATACTGAAGCTTATAAAAAGGAGTGACATTATTTGGACTTAAACATTTTTAGCTCGTTGTCTGTTAAAAGGTGAATTTACTGTAAAGTTCAGTAATTCTCCCTTGACATATTTAAAGGTTAAGAGCATTCTTCAGCAAGTTGTGTGCTCTTATAACTCAAAAACACTTCCTCTATTAAAAAAAAAAAAAAACGCACACCATTTCAACTTCCTGAAGTTCAGAGAGTCCTGGGCTATTTGGGACTCGTCCCTATTCAGGAATTACGAAGTTGTAAGTGCTCACGGCAGGCCGTGGGCTGTTGCTGTCCCGAGTATAATTCTCCGTTCCTTGGCAGGCCCGCGAAGCCTCCAGCTCCTGAGGGTCAGGCGGGAGGGGAAGTGCATCTGGGTCATGTCACCCGGGAGCCCCGTGCATCGGGACACCCAGCTCTTGCTGGTGCAGAGCCAAAATCAAAGATTCATCCGTTTGTAAGTCCTTCTGCCTCAGGCCCTATGCCCAACAGGATGTGCGTGGTCAGAAGCTGCTGAGGGTCACTATTTATTGCCTGGGGCTGAGGGAGACGCGATCGCATCTGTGCCGAGCCCGCTCCCAGGCTCTCTGGATCTGGGCGCACCAGCTGCTCCTGGAAACCCTGACTGGGAACGGGAAGGAGCACCTAGTGGGGGCAGGGAGCTTTCCAGCCCAGGGACAGTCTTGCCCGTGCAGCTTGGAGACCCCTCCTGGATTGTCCTCAGTGTGGGGAGCCCCATAACCTCACTGCTTTGTCTTCCCCACTCCGGGGAGGGGCACGGGGGAGGCAGGGCCCAGCCACGGAACGACGTTGAGACTTCTGTGACACCAGTTTCTGGTGCACACTCGCTGTCTGGTGGCCTCCAGGTGGTCTGCCCGTGTTCCCGTGACAGCAGGCTGGGAGCACAGGCACCAGGGTCCAGGGCAGGAGACAGGATAGTGAGACGATGCAGACAGGAGCCCCGGTGAGCAAGGCGTCGAGCAGCTGGGTCGTGGCCAGTCCCGTGCGGCGCTTGCAGTGATGCCCACGTGAGGCAGGAAGGAAAGTGGCCAGCCCAGAGGCCCCTCTGTCCCCCACAGGCTGGCAACATGCCCGGGCCCTCGGCTCTGCCCCACCCCGAGGCCCCTTTGGCTGAGGTGAGCTGTCCTCCAGGGGACTTGAGCCCACCTGGGGGACGCCTGCTCTGCCTTGGTGCCAGGTGGAGTTTGAGGAGGAGTGGGGCCAGGCCAGGCCGGGGGCTGGGAGGGGGACAGGTCCCAGGGGGGCCCTTTCCACCTTCAGAGGCCCAGAAGATTGGGGAAAAGCACGAGCCAGCCACAGCAGGCTGCCAAACAGATGCTTGAGCGGTGATCTGGGGTCGGGAAGCGCACCCCAGCCGAAGGAGGCTTTTCTGGAGCAGCGAGGCGCGGGTGAGGCGCCCGCCACACCGGCCCATACCTGACGCAGATAATTGCAGGGCGCTCAGACAAGGTTAACACCCCTTCAGCTTCCTGCGATTCATTTTCCTGACAGCTTGTTTAAAAGACGCCCATCTGATGTATTAAAATACCAACATTTATGTCAGACCTGGAGATCAGCTAGATGGTGTTCAGAAAGCTTCCGATTAAAACCACCAGGGGCAGATACTCATGTTCGGAAAAGGCTCTAACCCCAAGCACCTTCTCTGCTTCCGCCTGTTGTGAGGGTCTCATGAGCCGAGTGCAAGTGCCCTGGGCCACGGTAACAGAGGACCACAGACCACACTGCTCACACTGCAGAAACCTAGCCTCTCACAGCTCTGGAGGCCAGAAGTCTGAAACCTCCAAGGTGTGGGCAGGGCCGTGCTCCCTCGGCGGCTCCAGAGGAGGGTCCTCCCTGCCGCGTCCAGCTTCTGGTGGCCCCAGGCGTCCCTCCAGTCTCTGCCTGTCTTCACCTGGCGTCCCTCCTGGGTCTGTGTCTCTTCTCTTCTAATATAGGGACGCTTGTCGTTGGACTTAGGGCCACCCTAATTCAGCATGATCTCATCTCCATGTCCTTAATTGCATCTGCGAAGACACTTTTTCCAAATAAGGTTACACTGACAGGTTCTGGGGGGTGGGACCTGGGCATATGTTTTGATGTCCACCAGTAGCCCCACTAGACCACAGTTCAGCACAGAGGCAGAAGACGGGGCCAGGGCTGCTTGTCCGGGCGGGGGGCTCACTTCCAGTGCAGACACAGCACTCTGTCTCCTGAGCACTTGACTGGCCCCCCAGGTCCAGGTGCAGAGCGGTGCCGGGCCCCTCAATAAATGCACGAGGAGGAGCAGGAAGGGGATGGCTGCGGACCTCACGGCCCTCCGATGAGTTTGCTCCGACAGTCCCGGGACCGGCCAAGACGGGGCGGCGCTCTGGGTGTCTCCAGCTGAGGAAAGGCTTCTGGCCCCCTGCCCGGACTCAACCCCTGCTGGGGGTGGGGGCGCAGCGTGGGGAGGAAGAGGGCCACGGGTCGGGCCTGCCCAGCGCCCCTTTCATCTGTCATCTTACAGACTGTCAGCGGTGACCCAGGGAGGCCGGCACAGCGAACCCGTCTTCCCACCGAGGCAGCAGCGGGTGCCCCTCCCCCCAGGCCCCCCTCCTCTGTCCCACCACCCCGCGCCAGCCAGGCGAGGCCCAGGGGAGACCCAGGAGGAGGCAGCTGGAGGTGGCAAGTGAGCTCGGGGCACGTGTTGTGCCGCGGGCACTGTCACTGCATGCTGCTGTCACTGCCCGCTCCCTGGGGCCCTCTGGCCTGGGGTGGAACAGGCCTCACAATCCTGCCCCAGCCCCAGCCAGGCGTCCTACCTGCCCACACCTTTCATGTTGTCCCTTGGCTGAAAGGTGTTCAGGTGGCCAGCTGCTTCCTCCCGGCTCCGGTCTAACACTGTGATGAGCTAAAGTGGAGCTCGGATGGCCCCGGTGACCCCGCGGGGGACGGGCGCCCACGACGATCGGGCTGGTTCTGGTTTAATCCCTTCTGCTCCAAGCCCGTAACATTTGGCGCACCTGCAGGTCAGGCAGCCTGGGTCAGGGGCCCCATGAAGTGCCTGCGTGTAGCCATTCTGAAGGCCAAAGGGACATGTGTGCAGAGCAGGTCTTGGCTTAATTCTGGGACGGAGCCCTGAGATGGCTCTGCTGTGCTGGGCAGGCTGGAGGGGCAGGCACGGATGCTGGGACCCCGGTCAGGAGGTTGCTCTGGCTCAAGGGCAAGCTGGAAACGGGGGTAACAAGCAGTGAGGCCAGGGTGTGGTCAGGATTCCTGGCTCTCTGCAGCTCGGTGCATGGGTGCCCCCGCCACCCGCCAGAGCTCCCTGCCCCAGGCATGGGAGGGCTCCTGGTGGCTCCGCCTCAAGGCCCAAAACCCCTGCCCCATCCAGTGCCTGGGCCCCAGTGGCTCCCAAAAGAGCCAAAGGATCTTCTCCCCTGTCCCAACCCCAGGGCTTGACCAGGCAGGAGCTGAAAGGAGCCACATTCCACCAAGACTCAGCTGGGTCAACAGTGCGGGGGCTGCGGTCACTGGAGACCTCATCCCAGCCCTAAGGGCGAGCTTCTGTGTTGGCATTTAAAGCATTTAGAACCACTTCCAGCCCTTTCTGGGGGACCTCCTGCTGAGTTTTAAAGGAATCCTTCCCTGACCTTATTAACTAACTCACAAGATGGATGGGGCATCCCTGGGTCAACAGCCCAGCCCCTTTCCCTGACATTGTGAGCTGGAGTCACCAGGGTTCCAACCCAAGCGCATGCCAGGACACGAGCAGAACGGCTCTCCGGGGGGCCAGTGGACCCCACACTCGGGGATTTTCACTTCCATTGGCAATAAATTAAATGTGTCTTCATTCCTCCTGCCCTGGAGAAACGGCCACTGTGGGAGAGGGCAGCCCAGAAAGACAGGCTCTTCATGAAGGAAAGCCCAGAGGTGTCTGGCCTAGGGGCTGGAGGCGACAGGCCCAGGCCACCCCTCACTCTGCATCCCGTGTCCCGCCTGCAAGATGGTACTGCTGTCCCTGCCACCTGCAGGCCAGTCCCTGGAGAAACCAGCTATCCCACGCAGTGCGGCCGCTGAAGCCCAGCCAAGTGCTTCCCAAGCGCCAAGGGCTTTCTTCATTACTATTTTTCATTACTGATTTCTGATTTGGGGGTCAAGTGGCCATTCTCTACCAGTAATGGGGCCACCTAAAGTGTAGCCAGGAGGCCAGCTTATCCCTTACAGCTGAGCAAGGCTGCAGATGCTCGTGAGCAGCATGGAGCTTGCCTGCAAACGAGGTGCAGTGCGTGGTCCCTCCCTCCGGTCCCTCTGAGTCCAGCCAGGAAACGGCGACATTGATGGGCTGGAGGGCGGGCTCTGGTGCTCGTGGGGGGTACGTGGCAGGAACGAGGGTCTCAGCCTCACCTGTGCTCATTGGTCCCAGAGAGACCATCTGGTCTGGTTGGGAAATGAGGCCCGGCCACATCGCCCCCCCACGAGGACCCGTGCTGGCCCCCCACAGCCCCTCGGACTCGTCCCTGAGGCAGGCGCTCTCCCTCGGCCACCCCTGCCGTCTCCCCGAGCCAGCCCCGGCCCGGGGTTTCCGGGAACAGGTGGGTCCAAGAGCCGGAGCACGATGAGGCACTGGGGACTTGCCTCTGCTACCAGCAAGCAGCAGGGCCGTCCTGCCTGGAGCCACAGCCCCCTCCCCTGGGACCGAGCCCACCCCTGCTCCGCGAGGCTCGTCCCCGCGCACGGCGCCGGGCAGCAGCTCTGAGCCCTGGGCCGGCGGCTGAGTGACGGCGGCAGGCCGCGCAGGTGGGGCACTGGACGTGGGTTTCCACAAGGACACGCATCCGGGGAGGCTGGAAGCTTTCATAGCAGACGGCCCCAGGCCCGGGAATCCACAGCCCAGGGCCTCGGTCTGCCGGAGCTCCCCGAGGGCCACCGTGGAGCTGAGAGGCCCCGCCCCAGGGCAGGCAGGCTTGTGTGCCCGAGGAGCTGCCCCGAGGTAATTCAAGAGGCCTGGATGCTTCCTCGGGGTCCAGGGAGAGATGTTGGGTCTGGCTCCTGGGCAAGGCCAGCAGTGTGGGCCAAGGGACAGAGCTGCCATGTTTTGCGTCCTGGGCCCCTGGCTCTGTGGCCAATGCTGGGCAACCCCGCCCCCAGCCCCCTGTGTCGCTCACCCTGTGGCATCTGACGGTCCCAGCACAGCACAGCCCTGGGATTACCCAAAGTCCCCAGCACGTAAGAGCCCAAACGGGACCGGTCTGACTCCTTGCACCCCTCCCAGGGCTCCCTGTGAGGACAAGGAAGAGCAACATTGACTTATGAGCAGTGTGAGCCGGAGCAGCAAGGAGGACTTCCTGGAGGAAGGGGTGAGCGGCTTCCGAGTCTGGGAATGTGGGTGGATCACTGTGCCCTGTATTCTCCAGCGCCCACGCTTTAACCCAGTGGAAGGGAGGTTTGGGCTCCTTGACATTTGTGCTCTCACCTCCCTCTAGATGCCCATGTTCCCCACCTGCTCAGCCAGGCCCGGGGGTCGCCTCTTCCAGGAAGCCCTCCATCCCTCAACCTCACAGGTGTGTGCAGCCATCCCTGGCTCTGCTTCCTCAGTGAGTCATAAGGGCAGAGCTGGACAAGGCAGCTCTGACCGCCGGATGGGGTCAGCAAGCTGCTGAAGCTCGGCTGGGGGACTGCCCCTTGGACGGCCCACCTGCGAGTGAGAGAAGCTTCCGTTTCCAACAGTCCACTCTTGCAGATTTTTACTATCTGGTTTCTAAAGATGGCAGAGGGCTCATTTCTCAACATCCCCTCCGCAAAGCTGTTTCCATTTCAGTAAAACTTGAAGTCGTTTGTGGCTTTAACTGCCCACCAGTGCTTGGCCCCTATTTCCACTCGGGGCAGGACGAGCCTTACGCTGCAGATAACGTCTACTCACCAGTTCGTCTCTGTGTGCGAGTCGTGGGCCAGGATCGACTCAGGTCAGACGGGGCAAGGCCTGCAGAAGGGCCAGGCGTGAGCCCTCCACATCCCCAGGGACACCTCTGTCCGGGTCCCCACCCAGGCACAGCCCA
Source organism: Phoca vitulina (assembly GCF_004348235.1). Classification (NCBI taxonomy): domain Eukaryota; kingdom Metazoa; phylum Chordata; class Mammalia; order Carnivora; family Phocidae; genus Phoca; species Phoca vitulina. Next base: position 1,210,524 of record NW_022589753.1, on the reverse strand, counting down.
GGGGTCAGGCCCTGCCCAAGTCCAGCCACTGGGAGCAGCACTCAGCAGCCCGGGCGGATCTCTGCGTGACCAGCCAGGAGATGGGGTGGCCATGCATCCGGGGAGGGGGGGCAGGTGAGTCAGGTGGAAGGTATGGCGGTGGTGATGCCTGAGGGAGGGAGAGCACCACTCGAGCCTCCCAGCCTGTGGGCCTGGCACGTCCAGCCTCCCTGCCCTGGTCCCGTGGATACGAGGACAAGTGTCCGTCGAGGGCCTGAGAGGCTCGAGCATCTGCCCTAGGCCTCAGCCAGGCAGCCAAGCCCTCAGCTTCCTCCCCTATAGGCGGGGGGCAGCGCTCACCCACCTGCTGGGGCCCCAGGCCTTGGTATGAGGCTGGGAGGTTGTGGGGAAGAAGCAACAGGGAGGCTGAAGGAGCCAGAGGGCTCAGCCCGAGGGTGCCACTCCCCCGGCCTCCTCCACCGCTGTTGCTGGGCAGCTGACCATGTCCCTGAGCCCCGTGTGGGACCGACTCAGCCCAGCGGGCCATGCACGGGGGAGGGGCAGCAGCAGGAGCTCAGCCCCAGGGGCCCTGAGGAGGGTGGCCAATCCCCCTGGGCCCGGGACTGAGGGCTTCCCAGATGTGTGTCTCGGGCAAACCGGGCAGGGTGCCCCCCTGAGTGCCAGGGAGGGGGCCCCTAGTACACCCCAAACTTACTGAGCAGAGAAGGTTTAGGGCTTAGGTCTTAGTTGGTTTGTTAACATTGCCCTGGCAGGCTGTGAGGTATGGTGACAAATGCTGAGACCCCCCCCCACGGACTGTCCCCACCCTCGGGCCCAGGAAGGGGGCTCCTGGTGGTGCTGCGTGCAGGTGTGGGGGCACCGCCTGCCCAGGCCCACTGCCCCCACCCCAGTGGCTGCTGAGGCCCACGCCACGGGGCTGTCCCGCTCCTAGGGCCTCGGGGGGCAGGTTCTGCTCCCAGCAATGGGCGTCTTTGGGGGAGGTCCCGGTGCTCAGCTTGGGGTGGTCAGTGTGGGCAGCGGCAGGCAGGATGAGGGCAAGGCCTTGGGGATGGTGAAGGGTGAGAGCTCTCCGGCAGCCAGCCAGAGGAGAGGGGTGGGCGGCCTCCCCCGCAGCTCTGTCAGAGGCCTTTGGTCCCCCCGGGGGCCTCTGGAGCCAGCAGCTGATCCTGTACCATCTGGCCTGGGGCCGCAGCCTGGGGTGGGGGAAGGACCTCCGCCTGCCCCAGTCAGGTGGACGTGATGGATAGGGTTTCTCCACATCCCCAGAGAGACCAAACCCAGATGGAAGGGGCCAGGGAGAAGAGCCCTGTGCCTAGTGCAGGATAGTGGTTCCCAGGGTCTGGTAAGGGCTGGGTGGGCGCACCTGTTCACGCAGGGCGGCTCCTGGCTTAGCTCTTAATCCTCTAATGTTGTGCCCGTTTTAAATGCAACTGGGTGTGTCCTGAGGAAGCTGACCCCATGGGCGGGGGGCCCCCTAGAACAGCAGTGGGAACTAGGAATTAAGGGGACCCAGTAACTCTTTCCAAACATCTGAAGGAGGGGATGGAATTCTACCCAGAAGCCAATTCATATTTTCACCATTTCCACTGTTGTGCCTTTTCCAGAATGTCACAGAGTTGGAATCGAACACTGTGTGGCCTGTTCGAATGTGTTTCTCTCACTCACTTGTTCCCTCCTGTGTTTTCATGGGGTGGTAGCTCATTTCTTTTTAGCCCTGAATAATATTCCGTGGTCTGGATGGTCCACAGTTTACCCATCACCTACTGAAGGGCATCTTGGTTGATTCCAAGTTTTGGCGATTCTGGAAAGAGCTGCTGTAAACATCCGTGTGCAGGGTTTTGTGTGGACAGAAGTTCTCTGCTCTTTTGGGTGAATAGCAGGGTGGTTGCTGGATCTTATGGTGGGAGTATCTTTCGTTTTGCCACAAAACACCATGTTGCCTTCCCACCAGCAATGCGTGAGAACCCCCGCTGCCCCACGTCCTATCCCACGTTTGGTGCTGCCGGTTTTTATTTTAGCCACACAGGTTATATCTTGTTGTTTCAATGAGCAATCCCCTGGTGACATATGCTGTGGGGCATCTTTGCTTATGTTGTCATCTGTCGATCTTCTTTGATGAGATGCCTGTTCAGATCCTTCGCCCATTTTTTTAGATATTTGTTTTCTAGTTGAGTTTTAAGAGTTCTTTGTATATTCTGGAGTTCTCTTCCAATTTTTTTAATGTAAAATTCACATAGAATTTACCCTCTTAACTGTTTTTGAGAGTACAGTTCACGGGTACTAAGCGCGTTCACACGGTTGCGTGGCTGCCGCCGCCATCCATCTCCAGGACTCTCTTCTTCTTGCAGAACTGACCCTCTGTCCCCGTGAAGCGGGAACTCCCCTGCCTCCCCCAGGGCCTGGTGGCCACCATCTCTGTCTCCTCGAAGTTGGTTCCTCCAGGGACCTCCCATAAGGAGAATCTGCGTCTTTGTCCTTTTGTGACTGGCTTATTTCCCTCAGCACGGGTTCATCCATGTGGGAGCAGGTGTCAGAATTCCCTTGCTTTTTCAGGCTGAATCCTGTCCAGCCGTGTGGATGCCCCACTTTGCTCACCCATCCACCTGTGGACGGACCCTGGGCTGCTTGCACCCGTTGGCAGTTGTGAATGGCGCTGCTGGGAACATGGGCACGCAAACGTGTCTTGGAGTCCCTGCTTTCAATTCTTTGGGGGACACGCCCACAAATGGAATTGCTGGGTCACATGGTAGTTCTTTCGTTTATTATTAATTTCTGAGGAACTACCAGCTGTTTTGCAGAGGCCCCGTGTGCAGGAAGGGAGGGCGCCCGTCATTGTGCGGATCAGCCTCGGGCTGGCCGGGTCGCGCAGCCTCGACAGAAGGTCAGACGTGGTCGGGGGCGTGGACCCCTGGCTCTCTCCTACTGTCCAGGCTCACAAGTGGGGCACCGAGGCCCTTGGTCAGCGCCCGTGGCCAATGGGGAGAGTCTCCCCGAGGCTGTCTGCTCCACGTTGGGTGATGGAGGAGGAGTGCCTGGTGTGTCCTGGGGGAGCCCGCAGCTCGTCCTGCTCCCAGGGGCCCAGCCACGGCTGAGGTCAGGGGAGCCCTGGGTCTGTGCGAGAGCCCCTCACAGCCTCCCGTGGTTGAAGAAGAGCAGGTCAGACAGAGGCCCGAGCAGTCAGCTCCTGTTCCCTCATCCAGCTTTCCTGCCCTTCCTGGGCTCTGTCTCCCAGCCTGTCGGGATCACCGGGGGGCAGCCCCGGGGACCACACTGACCGCCGCGTGGAAGGGACCTCTGGCGGCTTTCAGGTTCTAGAACATTCTCTGGTGAGAAGCCACCAGAGGCGTCGGGAGCACGTGGCACCCCAGGCGGGCTGAGTCCTGGGAGCCTCAGAGAAGAGAACTCGCATGGGTAACACTCCATGAATATTCACGCCGGCATTGGACTTGCAAATTCCAAGTAATTTAAATGTCACAAACAGCGTGTGGATATCTTTCAGGGAGAAGATCTGTCAGAGAAAATGAGTCTTGATCACCAGTTGTAACGGGAGCGGCCTCCTCGGTCCTTGGAAGGCGGCCGGCGGGAGGCTCCTTCAGAGTCATAGCTCTGGGGGGACATCGCTAACGCTAATTGGGGGAGGGAAGCAGCCGGCTCCGGGGGAGGCGCACCCCCGCCCCTCTCTGCGGGCTGCGAGCAGAGAGGCCCTGCCGAGGCTCCCCGCGGTCCTCGGTCCCTCGCTCCGTTGCAGCGCCCCAGGTCGGGAAGCCAGGCCGCAGGGGCCACCTGGCCGAGGATGCAGGTGGGCAGCTCCAGTGGGGGGGCCACCGCCCTCGGACCGCCACTCTTGACGAGGGGAGTTCTGAACTGGCCGAGCAGACATGATTGTGGCAGACATGTCATTGACATGTTATCTCGGGAGAGCCCTGCAGCCGCCCACGCGGAATGGCTCAGGCCACTGGTGATGGTTTTCAGAGCTAACTCTGACCCTCACGGCCACCCTCTGGGCTGGGGGCTCCTCAGACTGTCCCCACGTACGGATCCAGAGACTTCCGGAGGGGACGCCATTTGGTCAGACACACAGCCGCAAGTGGCCGTGAATCAGGTCCATCTGACGTCACGTCTGTGCTTATCCCTGGCGCTCCCCAGCATCCTGTCCTCGGGGCTTAGCTCCTTGGCATAACTCTGGTTCATTTCTGAGACTGGGGAGTGATGGGGCAAGAGTGGAGGGTACCTTCCCGGGTGCACACCGTGGGGGCCTCCCAGCCCACAAAACCTCTGGCGCACTCGGCCCTGGTCACTCACTGCTCCGTGGGGGATGCAGAGAAGGCCAGCACTGTTCCCAGAAGGCATGGCCCCAAGCTCAGGCTGTCCTGGGCCCCTGACGTGCTTACCGTGTTTTGCGAAGGGGCTTCCTGCCCCTTTGTTCTTACAGAAGGGCTTCAGTTCCTGGCACAACTCTTTCATGGGCCATTTTAAATGTCCCGTGCACACATCCTGTTTTGGGGGTGACCTGGGGGCCAGGGGGCTGCGCTTCTCTCTCCCCATCCTCGAAATCATCTGTTGAAACTCTAACCCCCCCCCACTGGGTGATGGTATCAGGAGGTGGGGCCTCTGGGAGGTGATCAGGCCGTGGGGGTGGAGCTCCTGTGATGGGGTTAGCGCCCCTATAGGAAGAGGCCAGAGTCCCCTCGTCCCCTTTGGGCCCTGTGAGGGCACAAGCAGGGGGCCGTCCATAACCAGAGCCCTCATCTCAGACCCCAGCGTCCACAGCTGTGTTCTTTGTAAGCCACTCGGGCTGTGGCTCTTTGTCACGGGGGCCCGAGCGGACAGCCCCTCATCGCTGTCCGTTCACACAGGAAGCCCTTCAGTGGCTCGCAGGCGACAGACTCTGCCCCCACGCAGCCAACTATGGTGGGGGCAGCAACACGCACATGTCCCGTCACAAACAGCCGTGTGCCGACCAGAAGAAACGCGAGCTCTCCGTCCAGCCTGTCCCACTCCTACCTGGGTGCTCAGGCCACACTGGATCGGCTCGCCCGGGCACCCAGGGGAGAGGACGAGCCCGTCTCCATCTGTGCCAGAGAGATCAGCCTGTCCCCACATGGTCCTGTCCGCACCTGGAGCTGCCAACCGTCCTGCACCCCGGCCAGCCCTGGGCAGTTAGGCAGATCACCATCACGGCGGCAGGTGGAAGAGGTGGGCGCCCGGGGCAGCGCCAGGCAGGGACAGCCAATGCCTCTGTGCTCTCCATGGAGGCGGCGCATCAGCTAGATCCCCACTCGGCAACAAAGACCCCAGTGTTACTTGAAACGTTCCCAAGTGTAACAAACGTACCAATTGTGTCTTTGTGACAAACACCTTATTAGGAAGGAGGTAAAACTCAGTGGGAGTGGCCCCAGGATGAGATGCCGGCTCAGGGAACAGCCTCCCCACGAGGCTGGGGGGCCTCCACGGGCAGCCTCCATCCTGCATGGGGGACAGTGGCCCCCATGCCCCGTGCTTCCCAGGCAGGCACTGAGACAGCTCTGTTGGCAGGCACACAACCACTCGGAGCTGTCTCCATCTGCTCTGTCCGTCCGCTCTAGCCACTCCGTCCGTCTGCTCCGTCCGTCCGCTC
>NW_022589753.1:1133779-1204897 GCF_004348235.1 Phoca vitulina | reverse complement strand
CTCTAGCCACTCTGTCCATCTGCTCCGTCCGTCCGCTCTAGCCACTCCATCCATCCGTCCACTCTAGCTGTTCCAACAGAGACTGGGGGCTTCTCGACAACAGACACATGTTGGAACCTCCACAGCTCTGGAGGCTGAGGTCCAAGGCGAGGACACCAGTGGACCCGGTGACTGGCGAGAGCCCAACTTCCTGATTGTGATGACGGCTTCTTGCCATGTCTTCACGCGGTGGAAGGGGCACAAGAGCTCCCTGGACACCCATCCCATCGTGGGGGCTTCACCCTCGTGACCTAATCACCCCCGAAGGCCCCACCTCCTTACACCATGTCCTTGGGAGCTAGATTCCAGCATATGAATCTGGGGGACACACCCTTCAGTCTGTGGCAGGTTTGCTCCCCTCCGGGTCACGTGAGGCAAGTACACCCCTAAGGCTGGTGTCAGAGGGTGAAAGAGGAAATGCACGGGATGGACAGGGGACAGAACGCCGGGCGGGGGCCTGTGAGGCTGTGAGTGGAGCCAGGCGGCCCCAGCTGGGAGTGCGAATGGGGGGAGGGTTTGCCCAAGAACTGGGGCTCCAGCCAATTCCTGTTTTGGGTTCAGTTTTCTTGACAGGGGTCTGGTCTGCACCCAGATTTGGACCCGTGTTCAACTGCTCTCCTGACCACAGAGCCTGGTTTTCAGAGCCTGGCCCTTACCCCCTCGATCTGCAGGTGTTCGTCCCTCAACAGAAACCAGCATGATTACGAAAGCCCACGTGTTCACTGCAGGGAAAGTGTGTTCTGAAACACATCCCTTCGGCGGCAGCCTGGTTCAGGAGGCAGGGTCTCTGCTCAGAATCTGGAGGGCAACAGGATGAAGGTGGGAGGCCGAGGCCCCCAGGCCCCTCACCATCGTGATGCATTTCCATGTTCAAGTGACTTCCCTGGTTCTGCATGAGCCGAAGCAAAACAGGAACACGTATGGGAGCTAAGCACACACACACACACCCAGAGACACGCACACACACGTGTACACACACAGAAACACTCAGATACCCGTGCACACACACACACAAACGCACATGACAAAAGCCATGTGCATGACCAACATTTGCTGATTGTAGGGACTGAGGGAAGATCCCCCTTAGACACCAGCAAACCACAGGCCCCTTGAAGGGCCCAGGCCCACCCGTCCCGCTGCCCTGGGCTCGGCTGCCCGGGGCTCACAGGTGTTGGATTTCACACTTGAGTTTGACCCACCAGCAGAGAGCTGGCTCTCCTCTTTCAAGGTTTAATGACATGTTGCTGCTTCTTCAGGAAGTCAGAGCCGTGGATGAGCCTCTCTTCACAGGAAATAAAAACGAAGGAAAACCGTCCCCTGTCCTCCTTCGTGCCCCTCCCCCTGGCTCTGTGGCACCACCGGGGGGGGAGGTGACACAGTGCAGGTGCCATGAGTCATCTTCACAAAACCAGCCCCCGGATTCTGGGGTAGGACAGCGCAGTCAGCTGCGATCCCCTGCTTCCTCCCTGCCTCCTCGGGCCTCTTGTCAGCCCCTGGGGAGGGGGTGTGTTTTACTTACACTAGGGGTGTTTCTCTCCGAAGAGCAAACGTGGGGGTGGGGCAGTGCCCCAGCCAGCCCCTGCTGTGTAATGAAGCAGCCCAAGCCTGTTGGCTCCAACAGTGACGTTGCGGTGCCCCTTCGGCTGGTCTGAGCTGGGCTCACTTCCGTGGCTGCTGTCCTCTGGTGATGACTCATCCACGGGCCCAGTTGAGTCCGAGACGGCCTCACTCACCTGTCTGCAGGTTGGGCTGGCTCTGGCCTAGGCCTCGCTGTCTGGGAGACAAATCAGGGTTTCCTCACGTTGTGGTAGCCGCATTCTGGGGGAGTGAGAGCAGGAAACGTGAGGCCTGGCTCAGAAGGTCAGAGCCAGGTCAGAGCCAGGCCAGCAAGGGCGTGGGCCATGGACTCCGTGTCTTAGTGGGAGGAGGGGCCGGCCACATTGCAAAAGGTGGGTGTCCAGGGTGCGGGAAGCCGTCAGCGGTCTCGGAGGACCCTCCTCCCTGGGCCACCGGCTGACAAGCTCGTGGCACAGTCTTGTTAGTGGAGGGACCCGTGACAGTTGCATCATGGCCTGGGATGTCTAGGGGAGCGCCTGGCCCCAAGAGGACACCGCAAGGCCGGGGCTGCCTGTGACAATTAAGAAGGCTGGCTCTCAGGACCCCGGGAAGTCCCAAGGATGGCAAAGATGCGGGTGGGCAAGCGTGCCACCTCGGGGCGTGTGGGGGCCGGTGGCAGCTGGTCTGGGGACAGAGCAGGCACAGAGGGCCGGACCCTGGGGCTTGTGCAGAAACAGTCACGTTGATCAGATGTCTCGCAGCCCAGAGGGTGGCCTCGAAGTCATTTTTCCAGTTGTAGGAACGCTCTGTCCCCACTGAGTCCCCGCAGAGCTGTGGGTTTTCCCCTGTAGCTTCTGTGTCGGTGAGACTCTGTCTCCCTGTGGCTGAATTCGCTGGGAGAGCCACAAACTGGCTGCAGGAAGCTGAGACCTCTGGCACCGACCGCCTCAGTACCTGCGAGTGCGCTCTGCCCCCTGGCACGGCCGGCACGTGGAGCCGGTGCACCGGGAGGCCAAGGCCGAAGCCGCCAGAGAAAACTCATCTCACCGGGACCACTAGGGGCCCAGATCGACAGGGCAGCAGCAGATCGCCCCGAAGGAGCCTGGGTAAAAGCCCCCAGACCGCCGCACACCGGGAACGGACCTCCCGGAGGCCGCGGTTTGCACCTGCGTCCATAGCAGGAGGTGTGTCAGCAACGGCGGGAGCAGGACAGGGTCCCCTGCGGCCGCAGCCTGTCGGGGCGCCCAGCGCACGTCGCAGCGGCAAATGGAGGCAGTGAGTTCGCACCCTCTGCCCACCTCTGCCCACATCCTCCCGCTTGTCCAGGCTCGGCTGGGAGGGCAGCTGCGGTTTTCTCTGACTCCTGCTTGGGCAGAACAAATCCTATTTCACGAACGCCTCGTATGGCAGTCACTGCGGCGGACGGACGCTGACAGCCTGCAGACGGCTCCGGGGGCAAGGCCTCCGGGAAGACCGGCTTGTCCGATGCCAGGGAAAGCCTCTCTGCTGAGGTATTCGCACAGAAAGAGACTCACCTTGGGTTGGAGGAGACCATGAGGGAGGACCTCTAACCTGGGAGGGCATTAGAGTGAAGACGCCCGCACGGGGGTTGTTAAAGCAGGAGGAGACCCGCCGCCGCGGTGCAGCCAGCGTCCTGTATGGCCTAAGAGGCCGAGTCTCCCCGGAGTCCCCTCTTGGCCTCACGCTGACTGCCTCCTCCCTGCCATACCCCCACAGCCACCCATCCCTGGGTCCTGCCGCAGCCCCCCGGTTTCTCCCAGCCATCCACTGCGTCCATCCCCGTGGACACCACCCTAACACAGGCCACCATGGCCGCTCTCCGGGCCCGGGAGAGCTTGCCCCCGGGCTCCACCCACCTTCTTCATCCCCTCCTCTTGCTTCCACGATGGCCTTCCGTGATGTGACCCCCGCCCAGCCCCTGCGGGCTCCTGAGGCCCCCCTCCTTTCTCCCGCCCATTCGTGCCCCTCATCTCTCAGGACCCTGCATAAAGATTCCTCCTCCAGAAAACGGCCCTTGTCCCCACCAGACTGCCTCATGCTCACCGCTGAGTCCCGTGTGTTCACCTGTCCTCCACACCCACCTCCGTCTGTGCAGAGTGCCCTGCATACAGCAGGTGCTCAATAAATGCTCGTGGCGGGCAGACAAGGTGCATTCAGAGGACGGAGGGTGGGCTGGTGAACCCAGGAGGGTGTGCGTAGACACGAGGGAGGGGCAGCCCTGGGTGCGGAGACATTCCAAGAGGAGACTCCAGGGCAGGCTGCTCCAGCCTGTGGCTCACGAGCCGGGAGGAAGCCGCTGTCCTGGGCCTGTGTCCAGCTGACAGCCTGAGCACAGGGAGGCCCCACCCACAGCCTGGTCCCCTCACACAGCCTCAGCTGCCGCTGCAAGAGAAAGAAGGATGCTGGCCCACGAGTGGGATACCGGCAAGGTCTCGGCAAACCCTCCCGCCGCGTGTCTCGGCTCTCGGGACAGTGAGGCTTCCCTGGAGCCAATCAGCCCCTGTGGCTCTCGTGGGCTCAGAGCGCCAACCCTGCCAGGCGTCCACGGCCCAGGGCGGCGGGGTCCTTCCTGCAAGCCGCCCTTCTGTCCACGGGAGCTGGAGGCCACAGACCACGTTTGCCCTGGTCCTCGAGCCATGCCCAGCCTGGACCATCCCCATTCCTGGGACCAGCCCACCCCCTTCTTTACAGACAAGAAACAGGCCCAGCTTGAGGATGGCCCGGCCCAAATCCTGGCTGCCTTGCTCTTCAGTATGTACAGCGGCCCTCTCTGGCACGGAGGACGGCGCGTCCACCAGGCCTATTTACTGTTTCAGAGTCCGTGGCTGAAAGGAGGGAAGTGGAGTAGGACCCCGTTGGTCACGTGGCCATGTTCTCTCAGGCACGGAAGGAAGAATGGTCGTTGGGGGGCCTGCTTTGGGATAACTGGGCGGCGGCGTTCCTGCTTACTTAGCTAAGACCTACAGCCAGGCACTCACTGAGTGGGGCTGGGGGGGACCCCGCCACCATTTCTGAGGTCACAGCTGTCCCGGGTGGAGGCCCCAGAGGACCCCTGGCTGAGGGAGCGTGAAGTATCGCTGCTGGGAGGGAAGCCAGAGCACGGGGGCCCCTGCCAGGCCCAGAAGCTGGTCAGCTTGGGGAGAAACCAGAACCACGCGCAGCCCTAGTTGGGCTTGGGGGTGTGGGTGGCCCCTCCCAGCCCTCCTCCCTCACACCGGCCACCCCACTCTGGGTCTGCCATAATCAGATTCACCTAAAGCAGGGACAGAGCACTAATTCTATTGAAAGGAGCAGAGACGCTGGGCACATACCAGATGTCCACGGGAGCACAGTGGCCAACTCTGCTGGGGGACGGTAATTCGAAATTGGGAAGGAACAGGATATTTGCGGAACTGCCCACACAATTATGTGTCAGAAAACACTGAAGGTTGTGGGGTGCAGGTTCATCTGCCGGCGGTGCCGGGAGCACGGAGAGCAGGGCGGGGGGGGACGGCTCTCCTGACCACATTGCTGAGGTGCTGTCGATGCCTGTTCCAGCTCGGGCTCGAACTCTCCGCCCTACAGCACGTGAGCTCCCTGTGTCTCCGAACCCCACGCCAGGCACAGCTGAGGGGCCTGCTGAACTCCCCGGAAACCCTCCCGCTGGCATCTGTGTGTGGCCCCCCCACCCCGCCCGGGGTCTCAATCGAGACCAGGTCCCCACGTTTTCCTGGCGTGGAGCAGAACTTTGATGCTTCGATCTCTGTCAAAGGCACATGCAAAGTCTCCAGAATGCTCTGTGTGGAGTTGGCACCACGTGTAATCCCTCAGAGTCGAATTAATGCCCTACACATTAGAAAAACGCACACAAAAAGCATAGCAAACCTGGTCAAATTCAGCTCCTATTTTAATTCTTACAAACTGGGAGCCATCCTGCAAGAAAACAGTCGCCGTCATGGTGTGAGGTGCAGATAGAGATGAGAGCCGGGCACACCCCTCGTGGACCATGGTCTCCGTGTGTTAGGTGACCACTAAGGCACCTTCCTGCCCACATTCTGTCAGCCACAAAAGCAGGGGCCGTGCTGCCGGGTCAGACGGCCCCGCACCTGCTCACGGCTCACTACTCTGCCGCCTGTCCTTGTCAAGGATTTTTAAAACCCGTGTGTTGCTACTTAGCAGATGTCCCACTGATTTGAACATCCTCATGGGCTTTTTAGCCAACAGATATTTGAAAACATGGCAAACAGGCCTTCAGCCCACAGCCCTGACAGCTTGCTGCACCACAGATGGCCTCCGTGTGGTTTCGAGAGGGGCTGGCACGACCGAGAGGCAGCTCCCCACCCCAGCTGCCGTGAGGCTAATGAGTCCCCCACCTCTGAGCCAAGGCCAGGCCCCCGGTGCCCCTCCTGTGTGCTGCCCGGGGAGGGGCCGTCCTGCTCCTCCTGGAGGATGCCTCCCCGTCCCCAGGAAGGGACGGGCAAATTGGGAAGGCTATTTCCCTAATCCGATTGAGGGTCTCCCAGCAGCCCAGCTGGTGCCAGCAGGGCAGCACAGCCAGGAGCAGACAGGATGTGGCTCTGGGGGGGGGGGGTCTGTTTCTCCAGGTTCACTCTCAGACTGCAGGAGCAGCAGGAGGGGTGGGGGGAGCGCCTCCCACACAGGTTACAGGTGCTCACCTGCCCCTCATCAGGACAGGAAGGGTCTAGAGATGGGGTGGAGTGTAACTGATGGCACCTACTCCTAGCTGGCTTGGGGTGCCCCCAGAGCCCCCACCCCAGCCAGCCAAGGTCCACCCACCGCAGCCCCTCACCCCTGGTCTCCCCCCCAGGTCTACCCCACCCCAGGTCCCCAGTGCAGCCACCGGCTTTGGTGGCTCTGACCATGGTGCTGAACCCCCAGCTTCCTAGGCTGGATCATTCCCTCCCTGTGAGTCCCCAGTAACTCTGGTCCAACTTCTCCCAGAAGATCCAAGCCCTAGAGGAGCATGGGGACCACGGTGGAGCAGAAGATAGATCAAAGAAAGGAGAGAGAAATGGACAGAGGTTCAGCCCTGAGAGATCACCAAGGAGTCATGAGCTTTGGAGTAACAGTCGTTCTCAGAAATTCACAGTCACCCAAAAACAGTGTCCTCTCTGGGCAGTTGAGGGCAGGGCATGTGTCCAGCAAAGCTTCACTGATGAGGATGAGGTCCTCGTACCCCAGTCTGGCTCTTGCCCTTACCCAGGGGATGCATGTTCCTTTCATCTGCTCACTGCCTATAAAACGGCCCCGTGATGTGGGAGGTGAGCACTCCAGCTGTGGGTCAGACTGGGTCTGGGCTCATAGCTGGATCTGGGTTGCTTCTTCTGTAGAGTGAGAATACCAATAGCTTCTACCTTCTTAATTCGATGTGCGTATTTGATGAAGTCCCTGCAGAGCACTGAGCCTGCTGTCTGGCTCGTGACAAGCATTCCATTCATGCTTAGGTAAAGTTTGTATCAGCTAGAAAGGGGAAGTTAGAGGGCCTCAAAATGTCCTTTTTATATTGAGCCAGCGTCTCCTTATTAGAGCTAGCAGTGGTGGGATGGATGGTGTTGGGTCGAGATCTATAGCCTGAAGCAGGCACCTGACCCGTGGAGTCCCCCTCCCTGTGGTGGCCTTTGAGACACTAAACATGACTCGCATGGCCTCTCCAGGTCACACACCCCATCTTCTCCCCTGGTCTTCCACCCGTTGGCTCAAAAATGTCAGCAGTTCCTCCCCAGAAGCTCAGGCCTGTGGCCAGCACTGACCCACAGAGCGGTGTGCAGCTCAGCGCTGGTCTGTCCTGTTTTCCAGATGCATGCCCACGGGTAGGTGTCCCTGCTGGGTGGCAGATCTTTTGAATTCTGGATCCCAGCAGTGTCTGGAGTGTCAAGGTGCTTGTTAGATGAGGAATGGGAAATTCTGGGCGGTGTCACCTTGAGAGACCCTTTTCTTATCTCTGGCCCACCCCGAAATGAGGACATAGCCACTGAGATCTGGTCCCTTATGCCTCCGGCCCTTCCCAGTCCTGGAGGAGCACATGTGATTTTCATGTGACCATGGGGGCAAAGACCACTGGCCCCTGTCACGGGATGTAGAAGCAAACCACATGTCCCATGTATTCCATTCCTGTGCCCTCAGTTCAGGAGGGGACAGGGGCCTCCCAGCCCTCCCCCACGAGGCAGCCCGTGTTGGCCTTTGTTGGTGTTCCCTCCTGGGAATGGTCTCCTTACCTCACCCTAGCGCCTCTGTGCTTGCTTTCTTCACCCAACCAGTACCCTGGCACGCCCGGTTGGACTCATTCCTGAGCCAACAGAGTGGCTCATGGTGTGGATGCGCCATGGCTTCCAGCCAGCCCGAAGGGTGGGCCCTGTGCTGTTCCTGGGTTTTCGCTCATCAAGCAAGGCTGCTCTGAGGGATGGTGACACACCAGGACTCTGGAATGACTTACCTCGCTGCTCCTGCTTTGCAGCGACTGACGAGGGCGGAGCGTGGTGGGTCTTTGCTCTTTTGCCATACTTGCTGGGTCTGAGGAGGGTTCTGTTCCACCTGAAGCCTGACCTGGGTCACCCGTGAGCCTGGGCCTAGCTGGGGCTGCTCGTCTGCCCAGCCAGCCAAGGAGGTCCCTGCAGTCTCTGACTTGGGGAGTTTGGACAAGAAGCCGAACCCAGCTGTGCGTTGTGCCTTCCCACACACCGCAGGCTGGGTGTTGAGCCTGGAAGCAGTGTGAGCCCAGGGCCCGTCTCTTTATTTAACACACGGGATGAAGTAGAGAGAAATGGGCTGCCGTACAAAACAAAAGGTTGTTCTTCAGGGGAAGTGAGCAAGTGGGAGTAGGCCTTTGGAAGGTGGAAGGAGAGGGGTCTCAGTGGAGGACCCCCTCGCTGACCGAGGGCCCGGGGCCGGGCTAGGCTCGCTGCACCCACCGTGGTGCCCCTCACCTGCTTGCCAGCCTGCCATGTGCATCGCCCAGGACTGGGGGTCAGCCCTCCCTTCCCGGCAGACCTGCTGGCCCTAAATGCACACCTTCTCTTTATTGCTTCACGGTTGCACTCCATCCCCCTGATGAGGTGCCCACTGCTGGAGTCAGAGACCGGCCCCGAGTCCTCACACAGGACCGGCCATGCTGGTGCCTCAGCGCATCCTGGCGCAGTCCCCACGCTGAAGCCCCCCCACCTGGCTTCCTCGGCTCTCCCAGTAACATCCTGGGCACCCCTGAGGACAGACCAAGCTTGCAGCACTCAGCTGAGCATCTGTACTCTCCCCCTTTCCGAAATGAGAAAGCTGAGTCTGAGGGGCCATTCTGGAACTGCCCAAAGGCACAGCTCACAGCCAGTGGACAGCCAGGTCTGTCTGAGGCCAAGGTGCACACCCCCCCACCCCATACCCAACCCCCCCCAGGCGCCCTTGCTTCCTGGACCCCTGCCCGCCTCAGGAGTTTCCCACTCTGGCCTGGGCTGTGGAGCCCAGAGGCAGGGGAGGGAAGGAAGGAGGCGGGGCGGCACCCAAACTCTTGGCCTGGCGCTCGGAAGACCTGTCCGCCCCCAAGCAGGCTGCCTGCTGTGGTCAGAGCTCGCCCAGCGGTCAGTCAGGGCCACGGGGATGGAGGACAGGCACTGGGATGGGGGGGCCTCTGGAGGCTCCAGCTCTGGAATCCGCTTCCTGCAGGGCTGTCTGGGTCCACCCCGAAGCCGCTCAGTCTGAAGGGAGAGTGAGGCAGAGGGGCCGGGGCCGGGTCACGGGGATGTCTGGAGACGAGGTAGGACAGGAATTTCTCCCAGGGCTGAGAAAATTGACTTTTTTCCATCATTGATTTTTTTATGGCAAAACTTCATAGCAGCGCCTGAACAACTTTATTTCTCAAACTCCAACAGTTTAATATACGTGATGAAAAGTAAGATTTCCACGATTCTTCTAGTAGTTTTCTGGCCTTAATTTCTAGATTTTAATCTTTGCTCCATCGGATTTTTTTGGTGTGGGATCTCTGTGAGTTCAGGTACAAGTTTCGGGAACCAATTCAGGTTATCTTAAGGGGAACAAAGAAACCTTTATTTTGCTCAAGAAAAACTGGAAGTCTGGGAGCAGTGGCTGCAAACGGCTGGATCCAGGAGCTCGAGCGACGCCATGGGTGCCCTCCTCCCACTCGGGCTTCATCCTGGGCAGGTCTCCCCGCAAGGTGGGAAAATGCAACCAAAGGTTACAAAGGCATCTTCCCTCACCCCTGCGGGCTCAGCAGGACAAAAAGGTCGTGTCTTTTTCCTGAATAAGAGGCCTGCTGGAGGGTGGGCCGCTGGGTAGAGGGTGGGCAGTTTCAGGGAAGCAGAGGGGAGGTCCCGGGAAGGGCGCAGAGGCCACAGGCCCTAGCTTTGCAGGCGGTCACCCACCTTCTCCCTCTTGCTTAGATGCTGCACTTTGCCTCCTTGGGCGCCATTTCTGGCCTCTCTCTGCGCCACCCATCTCTCTGTCCATCCATCTATCTGTGCCAAACCGTTCTCAGAGTCTCTGTTTCGTGTGTCGGGTCGTTGGTAAGTGGGTTTGGTAAGTCGATGCCTCCCCGTCTGGTACTGACCCATCGCTCTTCCTTTCCAGAACTTTCCTGGCTGTTCTTCCATTATTTGTTTCAATTTGAATTTTAGAATCAGCCTGTCTGTTCCCAGGTCTTACGTGTTATTGGGACAAATGCGTAGACCGGGCACGGCGCCCACGTCTGCACCTGTCTGTCTGGGGAGGCCCTGGCGTCCCGCCCCCGAGCCTTCCTGCCCTCCTGTGGTGACATCCGCAGCATTCCCAGAGGTTGTGCACGAGGCTCATGGGACGTGGTCCTGTTTGCTCGTTGTGAGAGGGCGGGCTGCTCCCCTGTTCCCAGAAGTGGGGGGTAGAGTACAGGAAGGAGCCCCCATCCATGCCGTGAGCTCCGGCAAGAGAAGGCAAGACCTAAGCGTCGGGTGTGTCCCTGGGGCCTCCACAATCCAGATTCAGTCTCGAGGCTGGAGGGGTGGGGGCCGCGGAGGAAAGGGCATCCACCCTCTGGCAGCCGGTGCTGGCCCAAGCCTGCGATCAGGGCAGGCCCGCCCGGGTGAGGCCGCTCCTCACTCCGGACTTCAGCAGCAAGGGCCTAGCCCTCCTCCAGCGGGGGGGCCACTGGGGCCTCCGACCGGACCCCGTAGGCCATGAGCTGGGCCCCGGCCTGCTGCTTACAGCCCCCACCTGGCCCTCCGAGGGGGCAGTTTCAACTGCCTGTGCTCAGCGAGGTGTGGTGTCTTGAATGTTTTGACATTTGAAATCTGTGTTGGATACATTTGTTCTGTTTAAATTGTACCGGGTTGAGGTGACTCGCAGGGAATTGTTTGTCTCCTGGGCCCAGACCCAGCGTCCTGCTGCACCCCTGCCCAGCAACAGCCTCAGAAACCCTCCCGGAGCGGCCTCTCTGCCCTGTTAGCCCCTCCCCCGTCCTGCAGAAGGTGAGCTCCAAACAGCAAGTGAAACCAAGGGACGTGGGAAGGGGCCCCAGCGGGAACCTGCCTCCCAAGCTCGGCAGACACAGGAGTGAAGGATGCCTGGCGGGGGCGCTGGCGGGAACCCCTGCAGGCAGGCAGTGAGTGATGGGCACCCAGGGCCAGCGGGTGTGGAAAGGCCCCTTCCCGAGGGCCTGGGTGGCCTTTCTCTGGCCTGTGCATCCTCCCGTTTAGCAGAGCCTTGTTCAGGTGGAACTGAAGATAATCCTTAGGCCACCGCCTCCTGGAAGGCCTCGTGATCTCCCAGGTGGGGCCTGGAGCACTGTGGAGGTGGGCAGGACCTCTGGAGGCCTCAGCTGGAGGCCTCAGCGCCCTCAAGGGAGCAGGCATGTGAGTCTGCCCTGTTCTGCACAGACGCCCGACCGCCAAGGGGGCCGCAGAGCAAACCTGCCCGCAACTTGGTGGCTGCTGGGCGTCGCGGGCCTCTGCCTGTGTGAGCAGGACGGAGGTGCGGTCGTCCTCACCCTGCAGAGACCATCTCTGTCATACGATTGAGGACCCTCAGGCTGCAGGTGAACCAGGTCAGGAGGTGGCAGGAGGGGCCGCCTGGAGCCCAGGGAGCCCCAGGTGCAGACCCGTGGAACTTTTTAGGGAAATCGCAGCCGCCAGGCCGGAGCCCGTGCAGGCAGCCTCTCCAAGTGCAAACAAAAACCTCTGTGAACCTGAAGTTCAAAATGAGCATGTGGAGCAGCTTAGCAGGTGCAGGGATGGGCCCCACTGCCTCCTGGCATGGCCGAGGCCACGCTGCCCCTGCCAGGGAGCAAGGGGCGCCAGACAGCGGAACGCTCAGGAAGAATAAACAGCCACTCGATGCTGTTAGTCCACTGCCCCAGGAGGTGATGCCAGTTTTTGTTGTTGTTGTTGTTGTTTTGTTTTGTTTGAAGATTTTATTTATTTATTTGACAGAGAGAGACACAGCGAGAGAGGGAACACAAGCAGGGGGAGTGGGAGAGGGAGAAGCAGGCTTCCCGCGGAGCAGGGAGCCTGATGCGGGGCTCAATCCCAGGACCCTGGGATCATGACCTGAGCCGAAGACAGACGCTTATTGACTAAGCCACCCAGGCACCCCCCCCTTTTTTTTTTTAAAGATTTTATTCAGTAATGCCAGTTTTAGGACCGCCCCCGGGGGAGTCCTGTTCCCCATCGCCCATCACAGCCACCCCTGCAGAGGGGCTGCAGGGATTGTTCTCAGCCTCGGGTCCTGGCAGGGCCCAGTCAAGTGTAGTCCAGCCCCTTGGCCTGTCTGAGGCCCAGTTTCCCCAGATGCAAATGACGTCAAAGTTAGAGGTGCTCGTAAGAAGCTGTTTTCAATGAGCTGAGAGGCAATGGGGTGGGCAGGAGGAGGGGTCTTACATGTTTGTCCAAACATGAACTGTCCATATACATGAGGGATGCTGGGCTTGGCCATCCTAGAGGAGAGCCTGGGGCTCGGGGACTGCAACCATGACACATCATGTCCAGACCTGGGAACACAGAGCCCCAGCCCTTCACCGCAGCTAGGACACACCAGAGTGTAGTCCACACCGTCCGTGGGGCACGCCAGAGTGTAGTCCACACTGTAGGCTGGACCCTGTGCAAAGGGGCCCACTGAGGTGGCAGAGAGTCTGTGAACCACTTCTGAGCCAGGGGTGGGTGGGAAGCAGGCAGAAAGTGGAGTGTGCATCTGCCAGTCTGCCCCAAAAGACCAAGCACCTTCCATACTCCATGTCCCGGCTTGGTGGGGCAGGCAGCAGGGTGATGTCCCCTACACACCAGCCTGACAGCTGTCCTTCTCTGTCTCTCTGCAGATTAATACCTTCATGTCCTTTTTGTTCCCCATGGTGGTCATCTCCATCCTGAACACCATCATCGCCAACAAACTGACCATCATGGTCCGCCAGGCAGCTGAGCAGGGCCAGGTGTGCACGGTTGGGGACCAGCACAGCTCATTCAGCATGTCCATCGAGCCTGGCAGGGTCCAAGCCCTGCGGCATGGCGTCCGGGTCTTACGTACGTAGCCTCTGGGCCCTCCGGGGTGGGTAGCAGCCAGAGGCCAGCATAGCGGCAAGCCTCACACCACCAAACAGGGCAAAGTTTAAGACCCAGGAAATGGAGTAGTCCCAGCAGAGACTCAGAAGTCTGGCTCCACCCAGGGATCAGTGTTCTTTACTCCACCCACTCATCTACCTATTCACCCACCCAACCATCCTTCCATCCATCCATCCACCCATCCACTCATCCATCCATCCATCCACCCATTGACCCATCCACTCATCCACCCACCCATCCACCCACTCACCCATCCATCCACCCATCCATCCATCCATCCATCCATTCACCCATCTAATCACTTATCTATCCATCCTTCCTTCCATCCATCCATCCATCCACCCATTGACCCATCCACTCATCCACCCACCCATCCACCCACTTACCCTTCCATCCATCCCATCCACCCATCCACCCACTCATCCATCCATCCATCCATCCATCTATCCCATCCATCCATCCACCCATCTAATCACTTATCTATCCATCTTTCCATCCATCCATCCATCCACCCATCCACCCATTGACTCATCCACCCATCCATCCTTCCATCCATCCACTCATCCATCTACCTATCTATTCTTCCATCCATCTATCCATTCTTCCATCCATCTATCCACAATCCATCCATCCTTCCATCCATCCATCCATCCACCCATCCACTCATCCATCCACCCATCCACTCACCCATCCACCCATCCATCTACCCATCCACCCATCCATCCACTCACCCATCCATCCATCCCATCCATCCATCCACCCATCCACCCATCTATCCACTCATCCATCCTTCTTTCCATCCATCCATCCATCCATCCTACGACTCATCCATTCACTGATTCAACAAGTCTCCTGAGCATGGACTCTGGGTCAGGCAGCTTCCTCACACAGACATGGAGCAGCAGAGGTGGGGGTTACCATGTGTGCCAGGCAGTCAGGGACCTGGAGAGGCCTGAAGTGCAGCCCCTCTGCACTGTGACCCACATTCTAATAGGGAATCCTGAAAACCAACCCTTACAAAGATCCCAAGCCAGCCCCCACTGCAGGAGGGCTCAGGGTGGAGCTTATGCTCATGTGGGTTGTGGTGCTCCATGTGTGGGTTCCTGGGCCTGGCCTGTGCCCAGAGATGGCATCCTTGAGGAGCCATCCAGAGGATGCTCTTTCTCAAAACACCCTGCCCCCTGCTGCTGAAGGCAGTCCCGCCTGACCCAGCCCCCTCCCCAACCGCGACCACCTACCTTGTGCCTCCCAGCAGCCCTCCCAGTTGCTGTCACCCTCACCCCAGCAGACAGGCCTCTGGGCCTCTGCCCCAGGCCACCTGTCCCTCAGCGGCCATTGTTTCTTGGAAGAAAGAGGTCCAGAGCAGCACTATCCAATAAGAATATGACACAGGTGCCACACATAATGTTAAATGGTCTAGTAACCACGTTTTTGTTTTTGTTTTTTTTAAGATTTTTATTTATTTATTTGACATAGAGAGACAGTGAGAGAGGGAACACAAGCAGGGGGATTGGGAGAGGAGAAGCAGGCTTCCCGCAGAGCAGAGAGCCCGATGTGGGGCTCGATCCCAGGACCCTGGGATCAAGACCTGAGCCGAAGGCAGACGCCTAATGACTGAGCCACCCAGGTGCCCCTAGTAACCACATTTTTAAAAGTAAAAAGAAATAGATAAAATTCATTTAAATAATTAATTTAGCCTAATATTTCCAAAGTCTTGCCATTTCAGCATTAATCATTATAATAGTATTGCTAAGAGCGTTCCTCGGGCCACAGTAGCCTCGTGGCTGGGGGCCAGCAGGCTGTGTTCAGGGGTCAGGGTCACAGCCTTTGCTTCTGCTGTGTCAGGGACAGGCTTCCTGGAACATCCCCGTGCCACCAACCCATCTCCTACTGCAGCCAGCAGGAAGCCCTCCCATCATGGGGCCTCCCGCAGGCTGGGTCTCCTGGGCCTGTGGAGTCAGGGCAGCTGCCAAGGGGCCAGGGCCCCAAAACCAAGCTCCTCCTGCAGGTTCGCCCCATGTCCCAAGATGAGGATGCACCATCTCAGGGACGAGCTTCTCTCTGCACCAGGACCGCCCAGCCAGCCCCAGGTTTTCCCAAGTGGTTGGCTTTTTTATTGCTTTCTGTTTCACTGTGGTGAAATGCACTTAGCATACAATTTATGATCTTGACCATTTTTAAGTGTCCATTCAGTGGTATTACGCACATTCATACCATCAGTCTCCAGAACCTTTTCATCTTACACAACTGAAACTCTGTCCCCATGAAACACTAACTCCCGAGCCACTCTTCCCCAGCACCTGACAACCACCCCTTCCTCGCTGTCTCTATGGGCTATTCTAGGGGCCTCAGGCAAGTGGGATCATCTTTTTGTGCCTGGCTTATGTCTCTGAGCATGATGTCCTTAAGGTTCATCCACGTCGTGGCAGGTGTCAGAATGTCCTTTCTTCTTAAGGCTGAGTATACTCCAGAGTCTGGATAGACTGTATTTATCCATCAGGTGTGGGTGGACACCCGGGTTGCTTCTGCCGTTTGGCCATCGTGAACAGTGCTACGGGCGTACAAACATCTCATTGAGTCCCTGCTTTCAATGCTTTGGGGACTATACTCAGGAGTAGAACTGCTAGATCATATGGTAATTCTACTTTTAATTTTTTGAAGAATTTCCATACTGTTTCCCAAAGTGGATATACAATTTTGCATTCCCACCAACCATGCAGGAAGGTTCTCATTTCTCCACATCTGCACCAAAAATCACCATTTTCTTAGGGTTTGGGGTTTGTTTGGTTTTTTTTATAATAGTCATCCTGGGTGTGAGATGGTATCCTAGTGTGGTTTTGGTTTGCATTTATCACATGATGAGTGATGTTGAGCCCTTTTTCATGTGCTGATTAACCATTTGTGTATCTTCTTTGGAGAAATGTCTGTTCAAGTTCTTTGCCCATTTTTAAGTGTGTAATTGGGTTGTTTGATTTTTGCTATTGAATTTTCATTTTCTGTGTGTCCTGGATATTAATCCCTGATCAAATGTGTGATGCAAATACTTTCTCCTGTTCTGTGTGTTACCCATTCGCTCTGTTGACTGTGTCCTTTGATGCATAGTTTGTTAATTTTTATGTAGTCTGGAGCATCTGCTTTTCCTTTTGTTGTCTGTGCCTTTGGTCCTATATCCAAGAAGTTACTGCCAGATCCAGTGTTGTCAAGTTGGTGCCCGTCATTTTCCTCTAAGAATTTTGTACTCTTAACTCCTCCATTTAGATCTTTGATCCATTTTGAGCTAATTCTGTGTAAGGTGTGAGGTAGGGGTCCAGCTTCCTTCTTCTGCACGTGGCTGTCCCGTTTTCCCCGTATTGTTTCCAGTACAATGGTCTGGGCAGCCTTCTAGGAAATCATGTGCCCATATCTGTGAGGGTTATTTCTGGGCTCTCTGTCTGTCCCATGGTCTCTATGTCTGTCTTTAGGCCAATGGCACACTGTTTTGACTACTGCAGCTTGGTGGTAAGTTTTGAAATCAGGACACGAGAGTCCTCCAGCTTTGTTCTTCCTTCTCAAGATTGTTTCAGGTGCCCCTCAAGACTCCACATGAATCTTAAGATGGGTTTTTCTATTTCAGCAAAAAAGGTCATCAGCATTTTGAGAGAGGTTGCATGGAGTCTGTAATTGTGGGTAGCACGGACTTTTTTTTTTTTTTTTTTTTAAGATTTTATTTATTTATTTGACAGAGAGAGACACAGCCAGAGAGGGAACACAAGCAGGGGGAGTGGGAGAGGGAGAAGCAGGCTTCCCGCGGAGTAGGGACCCCGATGCAGGGCTCGATCCCAGGACCCTGGGATCATGACCCGAGCTGAAGGCAGACGCTTAATGACTGAGCCACCCAGGCGCCCTAGCACTGACATTTTAACAGTGTTAAGTCTCTGTGCACAGAACAGGACCCATGTCTCTCTGTGTCTCAGGGGCTGTGGTCATCGCCTTCGTCGTCTGCTGGCTGCCCTACCACGTGCGGCGCCTCATGTTCTGCTACATTTCCGATAAGCAGTGGACCCTGTGAGTACCAGGAGCCTGGGACAGAGGGGGGAGGCTCAGGCTGGGAGAAGCTCCCCAAAACAGGTTGGCATGGGAGGTGGGGGCGCTGACCAGAGCAGCTCAGGGCAAGGGTACAGGTCAGGGGTCCCCACGGGTTCGTGGTGTGTCCGTGAATGGGCTGGGGAAGGAAGAAGGCCACGGAGGGACAGACGCCACGGGGCAGGTTACAGCGGAAAAGGAAAGCAGCCCCTAAGAGAGTGGGAACGAGACAAGTTTGGAGACATCTGGAGAGTGACAAGGAAGGGCTGGCTCTGCTGGATTTGGGGGGCGGCGATGGCACTGTGTGGGCATCCTAGACCACACCCCGGCTGGGGGAGTCGCTAGGCGCACCCCCCGGACTCAGGGAGAGCCACACCCACGCTGTGCCCTATCGCAGCCCAAGGACACACAGCAAAATCAGTAAAAGGAAAAGCCTGCGGAGGAGTCTGGGAGACCAGGCACGGCTTCCAGAACCCCCTCCCCAGGCTAATTGCCCCAGAAGCAGCTGAGGCCACGTGAGAAATGCTGTCTCCCGGGAAGCTCGCCAGAGGCCCAGCGCCCAGGGCTTCTGCTGGGGGCCAGTCACGTAAGCACCCCTGGCTGGCGAGTGCCCAAATTCCAGACTCCCGGGGGAAGGAGCTGCTCGGCGTCAACCACGTTGTTTGCACAAACAGTTTAGGCCCAGGGAGCCCCTCCTCTCAGGGGACGGTGAATCCCTGAAATCCAAGCTCCCAGACAGTGGCGAGGCCAGCCTGGCCAGGAGGCCCTTCTGAGAGAGCAGCCCTGGGCCCACCATGGGAACTTTTTTCTGCACAGCCAGAGCCTGGGCTGCCAGGTTCTTCTCAGTGCCGAGGAACCACTGGGGAGGGCGGATCTAGCACAGAGGAGAAGGTGCACGTAGCAGAGCACAGCCCCAAGGGAAGGGTTTCTGAAACTCAGGGCTGCCTGCTGGTAAAGTGAGCTGCCTGGTGAGGGAGTGAGATCCCTGGGAGTGGAGGCAAGCAAGCTGAGGGTGAAGTATGCAGCTGCCCAGGAGGCAAGGAAGGGGCTCCTGCCCTGGCTGTTCAGTGGAGGCCGGGGACCAGCCGCTCCCTGCAGCCCTGGCATGCCGGGACTCTGCACAGGGCAGGCCAGGGGTCCTGCAGGGAGAGGTGGAGACGGGCCCGGCAGGGCAACCACAACCCAGCTCCGCAGACTGGTGCCAGTGGGAGTGCAGGCAGAACTTCCAACTTCTGCAGAGAAGCCAGAACCTGGAATTTATGAAACATCCCCATGTCAAAAAATTTACAAGTAGTTCTTACGATTTTTGTCCCAAGCCCACAGCGTGGGCGGCCACGGGGTCCGTGCCGGTCTGAGCGCCTCTCCCTCACCGCCCGCCCAGGTTCCTCTACGACTTCTACCACTACTTCTACATGCTGACCAACGCGCTCTTCTACGTCAGCTCCGCCATCAACCCTGTCCTCTACAACCTGGTCTCCGCCAACTTCCGCCAGGCCTTTCTGTCCACCCTGGCCTGCCTCTGTCCCTTGTGGGGGCGCAGGAGGGAGAGGCCAGCCTTCTCCAGGAAGACCAACAGCGTGTCCAGCAACCACACCTTCTCCAGCAACGTCACTCGGGAGACGCTGTATTAGAGCGGGGCGGGGGGCCCGAGGAGGGGGCGGCCGCTTGGCCACCACCCCCCACCGTGGCCCCCCGGCTCCAGGGGGCAGGGATGGGGCTCCGCAGAGGCCTCGGACCTGGCGCCCACCCCCAGGGGCCCTCATTCCTTTCAGCGTCTCCCTCAGCCCGCCCCACCCCTCCCTCGGGGCCTCTTTGAAAGCCGGGGAGAGATTGCTCCTCTCCGGGATCCAGAAAGGGCCTTTAATGAGGAGAAATTAGTGGTGGGTGAAAGGCAGACTTCTTTGTTCCCACACCACTGGGCGTTCGGAGAGGACAGAAATGAAAGACACAGGCCTGGCTGGGCGGGCGAGGGGAGGCAGCGGCCCCGAGAGGCGGGGGCGCTGGGAGGAGTCCGGCTGGCGGGGCCGTCGCGGGCATCCAGGCTCCCGGGAAGCTTTGATGTGTCCCGAAGGACAGCCCAGGGGTCGGCTGGGTCAGGCACCAGCCAGACCCAGGCCTCTCCCTCCTCCTCGCCAAGACGGCCAGGCTCTGCAGGGACGCCGGCCAGCGGGGGCTTGGCAGAGGCCAGGCCAGCGGAGTTCTGCGTCCTCACACCCGCCCGGCGGCCCAAGCCAGGCCGGGGACGTCCCCATGGGCATTTTTGCTCCCACTGTGCGGGTGAGCTTCCTGAGGGGAAGGGGGGCTCCCTGAAGGGCAGAGGTGATGGCCAGGTCCCAGAGAGGTGCCATTTGCAGGGACTCAGCCACAGGTGAGGAGGAGGAGCCTAGGCGCCCGTAGCCTGCGGGCAGCCAGGCCGAGGCCCAGCGTCGTGGATCACGGCCGAGCCCCGAGCACCCGGAAAGGCAGGCGCCTCCTTGATCTGTAAGAGCCGGTCTCCAGACAGGATGGCCTGTCCTGGTCTTGGCCCTAGAAGGTCCCCTGAGCCAGGGGAAGCAGATCCCAGATGAGCTGCCCTGGGTAAGCTGACTGGGAGTGGCAGAAGGGCCCGGAAAATGAAATACAGGCTTTGTTTAAAGTAGGTTCTCACCGTCCTGAGGGAGACTGTCAGGCCCACAGCTGTGAGCTGCACTGACTCAGGACGCAGGAGGCCTGGTCCGCGTCCCAGGGCACCGGGACTCAATCCCCCACCCATAAAAATGACAAGCTGGAGAGTCCAGTCTCCACGGCGGCTTTGGATCTGGGCCCCCAACGTGAACCCCACAGGATCCTTCTCCAAGCCACAGGACCTTTCCCGGGCAGTCGGCCCACTGCCGTCCGTGGCCAGGCAACCCTCCCATGACCTGGGGGCCACCCGCACGGGGGATGAGGCCCGCCCAGATCTCACACACAGGCACCTGCTCTGGGCGGGTGAGTGGGACCCCTGGGCCCTGCCAGGCAGGCAGCGAGTGGTCATCAGTTCGGCAACGGCTGAGGCCAGGCCCAGGCAGTGGGCATCGGACAAGGGCCTGGACTCCTCCTGACGGGCCCTCAGGCACCCCCCACCCCCTGCCGGCCCCTCGGGCACACCTGATCCTCAGAGTCTCGGTTCTGCCCCCTGACGAGTGCGCGTGGTGGTTCAGCCCCCTCGGCGGGGCTGACGGTGCCGGTCCTGGAGGACCCAGCCCGGAATGGACGGAAGAGACGGTTCCCTGGGGTGGGGGCAGATCAACTAGGGATGGGGACCCTCACCAACCCAGGGCCTCCTAGACGCAGCTGGGCCAGGGTGTGCACTGTGGCCCCCAGCCGATTTTACTGTTGTGGTCCCCACGTTCCCCTGTGCCCCGCGGAGTCAGCAGCTGGCCGCGTCCCGCTGTGGCCCCCCCGCTGTTCTCAGCAGCCAGGGGCCTGCTTGGCTGCTCAGTAGTGATGCTGAAAGCCCTTCATGTCGCTCACACAGACATGCCCCAGCCCTCACCGTGACATCCCGCCGTCGGCAAGAACAAAGCCCCGAGTCTCTTAATAAAGGAGACTGTGGCCCCCGCGGTTGGAGTCTTCTGTCGGGGGCCGGGGGGCCTGCTTGCACCCATTCGTTCACTCACATATTTATTCAGCAGGCATTTACGGGCGCGGCAGACAGCCCTGCACTGGGACCCTTGTACCCAAACCACGCGGGCTTTGCTCACGTCTCCCAAAGGCTGGGGGACTAGGGACCGCGATCCCCCCAGCTCAGGTCCTGCCCCCACCGGAGCGTCAAGAAGCAGCAGAAGAGGAAGGAACTGGTGCAGAAGACCCCATACGCCCTGGGGTCCCCTCGAGTCCTGGAGTCAGGGAGACCCGGGTCCACGCTGGCTATGTGACGAACGCCCGGCCTGCCCTGAGCCCGTTTCCCGCTCCGTGGGCTGGGCACAGAGGGGGCCACATGACGGGCCTGCGCGGTCCTGCGAGTGGTGGACTCTGGCCCCTCCAGCCAGCCCAGAAAATTGAGGGAAGGAAGTCGGCTTCCCGCCAGGGGTCAGTGGTTGGGGGGACACTTGGGAACCCATCCCCTGACACAGCTGCCCCCCTTGTCTCCTCTCCGGCTTCCCCTTCCAGGCCTGCACCTCTCACGGCAGTGTCCCCACGGAGTCCAGCCTGGGGGACGAGCAGCATCGTCCCAGGCTGTGGGGCCGCAGGGAGGGCCCTCTGTCCTGACTCCTCGAGTGTCCTCAGCCCGAGGAGCCGGCTGGCCTCAGAACCACCGCACACCTGGAGGCCAGCTTGCCAGGCCCAGCCCACCCCGTGTGCACGCGCAGAAGCCCCAGGACGCGGGGCCTGCGCCTGCAACAGCTTCTCTTGCAGAGTCCCACGCCCGCCCTTCGCTCATTCATTCACTCACTCATCGATTCAGCTGCTGGGAGCAGAGGCCCATGCCTGCCCTTCCCTTCATTCATTCATTCACTCACCATTCATTCACCTGCTAACTGCTCCTCAAGACCTGGCTTTCTCAAAGCTGACTTGCTGCTCCATATTCTGATTGGCACAGGGAGGAGGTGTGAGGCTCTGGATGCTCCCATCTCTGCTGTAGGAGTCACCTGCCCCTCGTCAGCAGGGGAGTCTCAGGACTCCCCTTCACTCCCAGGGTGAGGGGCTCACTGGCCAGCTCCAATAGGTGCACTGACATCACACAAGAATATCCAAAGGAATGAAACTCTAATGGTAGAATTCAGGGCAGCCAAGGAGAAAAAAGTTGGGGGACAGTGGGCAGGCAGTCTGCAACCCTGACCGCGGGTCCGTGCCACTTTCCCATGAGTCCAGAGCCCTAGACAAGCCCCTCCTGCAAGTTTCCTGAGCTTGGATCCCCGTTGTCCCTGCGCACAGGAGAGGAATCCACCCTCCCGGCTCTCCTGGAGGCATCCTGGCCTATTACCATCACTAGGCAACAGGAGGAGGGCTTGGGAGGGAATTCCATACGTTTAAACATACACTCGAAGGAAGGAAAATGCGGCCGTCAGCCTGGGCCTGCTGCTGGAGCCTGAGCTCGGGACAAGCTCCCCCCGCACCCTCTCCCTCCTCCCACTGCCCCAATTATGATTTGAATTCCAGTTTATATCAGAACTCCATGGAAACCAGGTCCAGGCTGAATTTATGAAGGGAATGACGGTGTAGAGACGACAAGGGGGAGGCCGGGCGCCAGAGTCGGGAAGCGAGAAGCCCACCGTGCTGCACGTGGAGGGGGGCACACGCGTGTGCGCCCACGCACACACATGCACCCACACGCGAGGGCACTGGCCCTTTGCCCCGTTGGGCCTTCTCCCACGGTGCTGCGAGGCTGCCAGCTGCAGCCTGAGGCCCAGCTTCCGAGGTGCAGACTGCGGGTGCCTGGGCCTCTCGGCTCCCGCCTTCCCCACTCGCTTCAGGATGACGAGCCACGTGGGGGCCTCGCGCTGCTCTAGGAAGCCCCTGGGGAAGGCCCAGCCAGGCCCAGAACCGGGGCAAGACCTGTCAGCTCAGCCCCAGCCACGCCGACCTGTCAACTCTGACAGGGCCCCTCGGGGAGCGGCGGCAGGGACGGGCGCCAGGCCTCACTCACCCCGCGCCCGGGCCTCATTGGCAGCAGCTGACTCACACAGGGGCTCCGAGGCCCACACCCCAGGGAAGCGTTTTTTTTTTTAAGATTTTATTTATTTATTTGAGTGAGAGAGAGCACAAGCAGGGGAACAGGCAGAGGGAGAAGCAGGCTCCCCGCCGAGCAGGGAGCCCGACGCGGGGCTCGATCCCAAGACCCCGGGGTCATGGACTGAGCCACCCAGGCGCCCGGGGAGTCCTGTTCTCATCCCCAAGCAGGGTTCTTGCTGTCTTGTTTCAGCTGGGAGTTGAACAGGAGCGCCTGGGCTGTCTCTCAGGACGCAATGAGAAACGCTAAGCCCACCATCTGGGTTTCAGCCAGACCCCTGCCCTCACATGCTGATCTTTGCCCACACAGAGCTGGTGCTTCCTAGATGCTCAGAAAATCTAATGAGCGAACCAACAGGCAAGCGTCTGCGTCCCTCGCCGGTTCCTGCTGGGGGCTGTAGGGCCCTCGTCACTAACACACGGCGCCCGGAACTTCACGGACACACAAGGTGGACTCGAGGCAAAGCCGGACCCACTGTGGCGTCCCCTGGAATGACACAGCCCCAGGTCTGCAGCCCCCAGCACAGCTCAGCAAACCTCCCTCCAGCCCGGAGCCAGACGAACATGCACAGAACATTCTGGCAAGCATTCCTGTAAGGAAGCAATCCTGTAGTGAGGATGGACGGTAGCCAAGGGGGCCGCGGCTGGTCTGGGTGCTGCTTGGCGTGGCGTGAGGGCACAAGTCCCCCGCCCCCGGGTGTCCCCTCGGGGCCCTGCAGGTTGGCCAGAAGACCTGAGGGGCTCCCAGGCCCCCTGTCTCTCGGGAAGCAAGAAGTTCCCCAATCTGAACAAAACTCCCAAAAGGACATTTGCTCGCCGTCTGTTGTCAGCTAACCCCCTCGGTTTAGAGGCTCAATCCTCGGCCTCATTTGCCTCCCAAGACCCCGAGTGCCCGTGGGTATCCCAGGTTGGGGGCTCCACCCACCATCACTATGCTGGGAGGGAAGTCGGTCCCCAGCAGCCTGTGCAGGGTGGCCCGGACGAGCACGTGCCTCCGAGTCCCAGGGCGCCCAGCGGGGAGGGCAGGCTCCAGGTGCCGTGTGCGGCTGGCACCTCCCCTCCCCACCCTGCTGGCGCCCCGGGATTGCCTCCCCGACCAGTGACTGGGTGGGTGGGACTCAGGGACTGGGTCACGAGGGCCCCGCTGCTGGCTGTCTGTGGGGCCGGAGCTGGGGAATGAAGGAGTCACTCAGGCAACATAAGGCTGCCCCACCAGTTCCTACAGAGCTAACCTTTCCCCTGAATCCACCTGCTGCTTATTTCCACCTGCTGGTATCACTGTGCACAGTCCTCGGGCTTTGCTCTTTGCTTTCCATCCAGAGTTTTTAGCTTTTAGTAATCCGTGGGACAGAACGTCTGCCTCCGGCTTTTTCTGTCTCACTTGGAGGTGTAAGCGTGCAACTTACTTTTTACACTTCTGACATCTCAGAGACTGTTCCGAATCTGCTCATTGAGAGGCACATCCTTCTTCCCACAACTGCGGATGTTCTGAATGGACACACCAATGCATCATTTCCAGGCCTTCCCTCTCCCCAAGAAGCACAGAAGCTTGGCCCGTCTTCCCCTTTGCTCCTACACACACCTGCTCCATCCATCCCTACGGTGGGATCGGAATTTCTGAGCCGCAGGGTCTGTGCATTTTTAATTTCACTGCTACAGCTGAACGCTTTCTGCAGATCCATGTCAGAGCACGTCGCCACCGGCGTCCAGGGGCTTGCCATGAAACTCTTCAGTCCCTTCAAAGAAGGTTCTGGCAGAATGTTCCATGACATTCTCTCTCTGCCCCTGGGAGTTCAGAGGAAAACGTCAGCCTCACTGAACCTCCAGCATGAGCCATTTCCTGTAATCTGTGCAGGGAGGCCGGCTTCCCTGGGGGTGCCTGTCACACACTCGAGCACCTGCGGCAGGCGGCCGGCTTCCCCGCCGCCCCTCCCATCTCTGCTGGGGGGTTCCAGGGGGCAGAACTGCTTCGGGAACAGAAGGGGATCTGACCTTGTGTTGCTTATTTGCACAGGTGAACTGCAGCCCCAACCAAACCCTCCTGGTCCCACTGGAAATGACTCTCTTGACTCACCCCTTCCAAGCAGAGGCTCCCCCCACCTCCCAGGCAGCGATTTCCTGTATTCAGCCCTAGACGCTTGCCCAGAGGGCCTTTAGGAGACCACGCTGATTCTCTCTGAGTGTTTGTGTGTCTTGTCAACATGAGATGTGGTGGCTCAGAAATACTAAATGAAAATAATAATAATAATAAAATAACAGCTGGCCAAATCCTGAAATGCTGACGTTGCATGGAAGCTTCCAGAGAGCTGCCCCCTGCAGGGGCCGCGATGGGCAGAGGATGCCCGAGGCTGTCCCGGGAACTCCTGTGCCCCAGCCTGCACTGGGCGGTCCCGCAGGGCAGACAAGTGCCACGGCATCATCCCGTCATTTCACTGCTTTGCCTGACAAAGAGCTCTTGCAGGGGCCACCCTACCACCTGCCTAGTGGCCCACACATCTACCTGTCTGCCTCTTTACCCTTCACGGAGCGTAAGCCCCGCCCCTCAGTCGGGACAAGATAAGAGAGAGAGAACGGGAGAGAGAGGGGTGCCCCCCGCACTCCCTGCCTATCTAGCTGGCTGCGTGCACATTAGCTTTCAAGATGCAAACCTTTTTGCTTTGGGTAAACTGATCCATTCTCTCGTGGAAAATGTAAATGACGTGAAAGAGATGGGTCCCAAGTGCAGAGTCGCTTAGTCCCACCCAGAGATGATCCCTGCTGGCAGATGGGGAGCACGCTGCCCGGCCCGCGGCCGCACCAACCGCCGTACACACTCGTGTGCCCGGCCGGCAGGCGCGCTCTCACGCACGCGCTCCTGCGTGCCCCCACGCGGTGTAGCCCGTCACCCGCGCAGTGCTCTCTCCCGGTGCACACTGGCGAAGCCATGTTTTAGACACAAAGTTAAATTTTTGATACTCAGATGTTTCCAAAAGTGAAATGGCCTGTCTTAGGCAGAGTGAGGTCCCTGTCCCCGGACACTTGCCGTGTCTCTACGTGCCTCAGCTGACCTGGGGGAGCTCAGGCATGAGAATGGCCTTCCAGGTGTTCTGCCAGATGGGACGGGGGGGCCAGGCCTTCCTACCCACCCTTCCTTGTCTAGCCACAACTGAATGAGCCAGCAGGGGAGGGGGGGACGGGCACAGTGAGGAGGGGGCAGGACGGCAGAGAAACCCCTGCTGCGCTCTGGCCCGCAGGTGGCCTCGCAGTGGTCACTAAGCAGGAAGGGGGCAGTTCCTCCCACTGGTGAGGAAATGGAGTCCGGGAGGGAGACCCAGCGGCACCCCTCGGGGTCAGCAGCAAGGCAGAGGATGCTCTGCTCTCCCAGCTCTGGCCCAGCGTTCTTTCCACTGGGGGACCTTCCGTGCCCCCCAACCTTGGGCTGCATTCAGCCCACCTGCCCCCATGCCGGTGTCACTTTACTGTCCTTTCTCCCTCCTGATGCGCTTTTCCCTGGACGGCCAATGAGCACACAGCTTATGGCTTCTCCAGCCACAAGTCATCTGAGGAGCCTGATGGAGACATGAAAACCCCATTTCAAAGTCATCTGTATCACGTCAAATTCCCACCCAAACGCCCAGCTCCCAATGCCCTCCAGGGAGCCCTGCCCAGACTGGGCCACCCATGGGGGATGGAGCCTCCAGCTCAGCAAGGAAGCAGAGCCCCCCACACCCCAGGCAGGCTGGTGGCTCTAATCCAGGGAGGCTGCTTGGGGGAAGCAGTGGAGGCGGCAGCCTCAGCCATGCTCCCCCAGAGCCCACCGAGTACGTGGAGATTCCCATGAACAGATTTACCTGAGCCCCTCCTGAGTGCCAGACCCCAGCTATGTGGGGACCCTGAGTTGAGCAGGGTGGGCCCTGGGGCTTCCAAGGAGGATGGATGGGAATCAGGAAAACAGAAAGGAGATAGGAGACTGGGGTGGGCAGTCAGGAGCAGACAGAGTGGCTGGGAGGAGCATGCTTCCCCGGGGTTGGGACAGTGGCCAGTGATCGCAGAAGGGAGCCAAGGGCAGTGGGAGGACGGGCGGGCAGGGCTGCACGACGCAGCTGGGGGCCTCGTTCTGAGCTTCTTGGGGCCGTGGGGGTGGGGGTGACATTAGAGCCCTCGCAGAGCCCCCCCATCCAGCCGTTGGCCCAGCCCTGCCGATGGGACCTGGCGTCCGACGGAGAGTGGTCAGCAGGGGGCCAGCACCGTGCGCTCTGTCTACCCACATCAGTCACTGCTCTTGGGCCCAAATTGCTCTAATCACGTCCTCCTCCCGGCAGTCAGGCTCCTCTGCTCATCCCTGTCATCCGTTCACATTAGAAAGTGACGCGTCAGTGGGGCCTCGAGGGGGAGAGGCTCTGCCCAGTCGCCCACCCGATCTCCCCGGCAGAGCAGAGCCTCACCTCCCCTGCGGCAGCACGAGGCCCCTCCTGTCCTGCGGGGCGGCCCCACCTCCTGCCTGACCCCTCCAGGCGCCGAGCACCACACGCTCCCCCATGTCTGACTCCAGTGCCCTGGAACCTCCCACCTGACCCCGTGGCCCACTCTGCCAGTCTGTACGCTGGCTTCAGGGGCACCTACTCTAAGTGCCACGCCAGGGAAGGAGCCTGGATCGGGAGCCATGCGGGGAGGCCCCAGCAGCCCGGAACATCAGGCTGCCTCTCTGGGTCGGGACCCCCGAGTCAGGGCTCCAGGAGGGAGCCTGGGAAGTCTCGTGTGGACTGGCCCCTGCAGAGCCTCCCTGCAGCCCCGGGAGACTCACCCTCCTCACCATCCGTTTACAGGGGAGGGAGGGGCTGAGAGAGAGCCCCAAGCAGCCTGTCACCCCTGTCCCCTGCTGCTCTGGGAATTCAGCCTTGCTGGGAGTGGGCAGGAAATGAATTTTAAGGCCCTCTTTCCACCCTGGGTCCTGACCCGCCTCTTCCCCTGCCCCAACCCCAACCTGGCCTCACCCAATTGGAGCACCAAGAAGGGGGAGACATGGATTCTTGCATGATGAGGTGGGGTCTGTGATCCGGAGGCCTCTGTCCATCTAGGTCACCTCACAACGGTGAGCATGACAGACCCTGAATCCTGGGGGGGTCCTAGCCGCCCCTAGGATACCCTGTGCCTGCTGCCCCCACTCCCCAAACCTACCTTCGCAACCTCTGCCTCTCCCCCGCCGCTCCCCCCCGGAGGGGCCGTCCCCGTCTGCAGCCCCCAGCATGCCCCACTTACCCAGAAGCGAGGTTTTAGCCCCATGATCCTGCTGGCCAACCATGGGGATAACGACCAAGAGCTGCATTTCTCCAGCGTGACGTCTGTGCTTGCCAATCTCCTGCACTTGCCCGGTCCTGGCCGCGGCCCCGAGATCGAACGTCAGCACACCGAGTCACAGGGGCGCTGAGGACCCGGGGTGTCGGGCAGTCTGGACGGGATCGCCAGGCTGGGAGCCGAGGAGGCTGGGGCCTGGACCCAGGACCACCTGTGCCCTCAGCAGCCGAGGCCCCGGGACCCGCCCTGCTCCAGCTCCCGGAGCGGCAAGTACAAACATAACCATGAAAGAGACCCCTCCCCTTTCCTTCCAGCCTCCACTATAGAAAACCGGGAATTGTGAATTCCTTCTCAAAGGAGGTGACGTTCCTTTGAGAGGTATATAAACCTTTTTAAAAGCTAAATAAACCTCTCACCAGCTTACAACCCAGGACTGTGCTTCTCAAGGACCCGGGAGCCGCCTCTCTGAAATAGATCCTCGAGGAAGGTGGCACCCCTCCCCCAGCCCGAAGGAGGTAGGAGCCTGACCCCCCAAACTCCCTCCTGCCATAAAGATGCGAGAGTTTAGTCCTCCTTCGATAAAGCCAGTGAGCTGACACAGACGGTCACCCCAGTTACCAGGGGGTTTGGGATGAAGCGCATGGGGTGGACGCTGCTGTGAAGCCCTCCTCCTTGAGAACTAGCCGAACAAGCTGGAGAACGTGTGTGCGATGGGTTGTGTGTTCTTGGCTCTAGAAAAGGGTGCGATTTTCTTCTGTCTTTGGCACCTCCTGGCAGATGGTCTGCGATGCACACTGCACTCTGGTTTAGTGCTCATTCGATAATGAAACTGTTCCCCTTCTCTTCCACCTCCATGGAGAGGTCTGCCCGGCTAGCCGATGTTGTTTTTAGTTCTATTTCCCCACAGGCCATGAGTCACTCCGACACCGTGGGCCTGGACTGCGTCCCTCCTCGCATCGCCCGGCTGCTTGCCAGTTTGAAGCTGCTAGACTGTGGGTTCTTGACTCTCTCACACACCCGTAGACATGGCATCTGAGAGAGGGGCATGTGCTGTACCCCAAGATGCTGACACCCCTAAAGATGAAGGGAAGCCCGGCACCGCCTCCCGCGGCCCCAGAGCACGCAAGAGCACACGTCCCCAGGCAGCGGGGGCAGGGGGCCCAGCCAGCAGAGCACGCACATCATCACGGTTCATCCATCCAGAAAGCCAGCGCCATATGTAATCCGAGGAACCATGACAACAGCCGGTCACCTGCAAACCCCAGGCTGAGCTCGCAGTTCTTCAAAGGCAAGGGCCTGTAGGTGACTTTAAATGATTTTCCATTAATTACTTGCCAGGGAGCCCAAAATAGCTTCCCAATCTGCAGGTCTCCGTGTGAGCCCTCACCGCGACTTATAGCACCAAAGAGGGCCAAGCTGGTGCAGAGAAGTGTCCTCAGAGGCAGCCCGGGAGGGTGTTTCTGTCCTGAAGGGAGAAGCCACCAGGACGTGGGCAAACAGGTATGGCTTCTGTCAGCGCCGAGACCTGCGCATCCAGCTGCAGCTTTGGACGCTTCCACATCAGCCTCAGACGTGCCGCACTCTGGCGGAGGCTGCTGGTGTCTGCGGGAGGCGGGCCGGCCACCGACTCGCTGCAGCCGGGGAATGCGTCCCTGTCGCTAGCAGGGCACAGGCACTTTGCAGATGGATTAAGGCCCTAAACATTAAGGTAGGGAGAATATCCTGAATTTCCAGGCTGGCCCAAAATAGTCACACGAACCCTTAAAAGCAGAGAACCTTCTTGGCATCTCCAGAGGCCGGATGGGAAGTCTTAGAGACCCGAACGTGGGAAAGACCCCGCTGCTTTCGCTGCCTTTGGAGATGGAGACAGAGGCCCAAGCCAGAGATGCCGGGGACAACCTCCACCCACGGCCAGCAAGGACCCGGAGACTCAGTCCTACAGTCGCAAGGACCTGGATCCTGAGCACAGCCTGGATGAGCAAGCCCTGCCTTCTTCCCGGAGCCTCCCGATATGAGCCCAGCTGGTGGGACCCTGAGCAGAAGACCCAGCTGAGCCCACCAGAATCGGAGATAGGAATCGGAGATAGTAATCGGTGCTCTTGGACGCTGCTGTGTTTGTGGGGATTTGTTGCGGCTGCAGGAGGAAATGGAAATGGTGCCCTGCTGTGCAGCTTTGCTCCCACTCCTCAAACGGGGCCCTGCCAAAGCAAATGCAGGTTATTTTCAGTCTTTTGCTATTAAGAAAGCTTTGTCCCAGCACATTCCTCTGCAAGCGCATGTAGGGGAGGATAAGCCTGCTCATGAACCCTGAGCTAAGCTCCTCCCCTGGCCCAGTGTAGAGGCTGCTTCCACACACCATCATTCCCGGGACCGCCAGACCCAGGAATGCCCCAGCGCCCTCCCTGCAGGTGTATGCCGATTCTCAGAGCTTTGCAGGCATCACCTGCCTTGTCCTGAGCAGGCTACACCCTGGATCTGAGCTGGGGGCCATGGGTCAGACGGGGCAGGAGCCTTGGATCCCTGTCTTCAAGGAATGGACAAGTCTGAGCTCCCAAACCAGCAAGGCCCCACTCTCCATGGCATTCTGAGAGCTGTTCTTGAGGAAGATGGCTGTAGGGCAAGATGGGCCAGGACAGCAAGGTCACTGGTAAATGGACAGGGAAGGCAGAAGGCAGACATGGGAGGACAGATGCTCTAACCTAGGTGAGCCCCTGCCTGGGGCCCATGCCTTGCCAGTCCCTTCCTTCTGATGCTTTATAATGTGGCACCTGGCTCCCGGTGCCTATCTGCTCTGCTGGCCACCCCTGCTGAGCCGTTGGCTTTCCCAGAAGGGTCCTTTGTGACCCCCAGGGTCCAGCTGTGACACAGGCTTAGCACTGGGGTCACTGGAAAGATTGTGTATGGATGGGCTGAATGTTCTGAGTCCCTTTCTTACTCAAGTCCAGGAGAAAGGGTTTGCTTTGCAGAAAAATGCTCCAGGTGATTTCTCAACAACACGGAGGGAGACTCCTCTGGTGGATATGCCAGGTCTCTGAGTCCTGGAATTGAGCAGGTTACGTCAAAAATGCAAAGGAAAGAGTTTTGGTCCAACATCTTGGCTTGGCCGTGTGTCCACCACACTGTGAAGTTGGATTCCTTCCCTCCTTCCGTCAGAGTTGCCCGGACTTGCCACATGACGGCTGTTGAGCTGTCTGATTTGGACACGGGTGGAGCCCCAGACCCCACAGAGGCAATCATTCCCAACCTCACAATCAGGTGGAGGAAAGAGAAGCCTTCAGGGGGAATCAAGTGTTGATTTTTATGGGAAACAGAATTCTCAGTGGCCAAGAATCAGGGTGTTGGGAAACAACACACAGAGAGAAAAATATTTGTGTCATTCACCACAATGCTGCAAAGAGGTGGGCAAACTGGGATGGCATGGACAGTACAGTTCCGAGGGGGAAAAATAGCTGTCAGATATGCAGAAAGATGGTAATGAACAAGAACTCCACGTGAACACCCTGTGGCCTCAGGGCAATTGAGCCTCCCACTGCTGCTGACACACTGGCCTTAGCCTTGTTACACTTTTCTTCACTACCAATGTATTATGTTCTCTTATCACCTGTCTCTCTTCTCTCCAGTGTGAGCTGTGTTCACTCCTCAGTGCCTGGCACATAGAGAGTTGGCACCCCTTAAATATTTGTGGAATGGATGGATAGATGGATGGTCAGTGGATGGATGGGTGGATGGATGGTGGATGGATAGAGGATTGGGTGGAAGGGTAGTGGATGGATGGATGAATGGATGGATGGTAGGTGGGTGGATGGAAGGATGGATGGTGAATGGAAGAAGGATGGATGGTGGATGGAAGGACAGATGGATGGATGGATAGATGGATGGATGGATGGATGATGGATGGTGGATGGATGGATGGATGGATGGTAGATGTATGGATGGGTAGTGGATGGATGGTTGGATGGATGGATGGATAGATGGATAGGTGGATGGATGGATGGTGGATGCATGGATGATGGATGGATGGATGGATGATGGATGAATAGGTGGATGGATGGTAGGTGGATGTATGGATGGATAGTGATGAATGAATGGGTGGATAGGTGGATGGATGGATGGATGGATGGATAGGTGGATTTATGGTGGGTGGATAGGTGGATGTATGGATGGATAGTGATGAATGGATGGATGGATGGATGGTTGGATGGATGGATAGATGATGGATGGATGGTGGATGTATGGATGATGGATGTGGATGGGCAGGTAGGTGGATGGATGGATGATGGATGATGGATGGTGGATGGCTGATGGAGATGGATAGATGGTGGATGGATAGCAAAGAAGCTGTGCAGGACACTACAGGAAGAAGCCACTGTTCTTTTCATTGATTGTCTTGTCCCTCTATCTGCAGAGAGGCAACATGAGGAAGCTTCTTGCCTATAGAGCCAAAACAGCAGCTAATAACAAGGCCGGTGCCTGCCGAACTTTGCCAAGGAAATTTCCATTTGGAAATGAGGGTGGTGCTGGGTTTGGCAGCTGCACCATGAGGTGAACTGAAAGGATTTGCTGCTTGAGCACACATATCACCATCAGAACTTTCTGCCAGCAGCTTCAAGTTGGGGTGGGACAGTGATACGGCCATAGAACACGAGGGTGGAAAATCAGCCACAGGCCAAGCCCCAGACCCCATGCAGGCTGCCATAACAGGGAACCCCAAATAGGCCTAGCCCAGAAGCTGGAGATCCAAGCCCTTCCCACTGCTCCATCTACATGGTTCCTCCGTCAGTTAGGGGCTGCACATAGGAGGGACCTCTCACCCACTGGCCATCGTAGTGTGGGGGACTATGCACCTCAGGACCATGACGGGGACAAGGGAGGAGCATGGCTTCAGAGAATAAGCATGTTTTCCTCGTCGCTTACAGTGGGAGTTGGGAGAAGGGGAAGGAGGAAGGAGAGGGATGTGGGATGACGAGGTTGGCAGCAGACCCCCAGCACCCCAACCCACGACCAGGTGAGGAAGCAAGTAGCCCACACCCAGTTCTAGGCAGCATCCTCCTCCCTTCCTCTGGGGAAGCTCCTGAACTAGGAAATAAAGGGACCCACCCCCCCCCCCGACCGAAGCCCAGGTCCTCAGGGTGAGGGTGTGTCCTTTGATGACTTCATGGGACAGTATGATATGGCATGGTCTCGTGCTTGTAATCTTTCCCTAACAGGGAGGAGGGAAGGGGCTCTGTGTCCCACACTGGGAATTTTGGGGGGGCGGGCCTGTGAGTAATGCACCCCAAGCCTGCAAGGGCAGCTTCTTCCCCGAATCCTCCCCTCTTACCCAAACAGAGGCCCAGACAACCCAGTGGGCTCTAAGAGACCTGCAAGAGGCTCCTCTGGGGGCTGTCAACAACCAAGTTCTGGCCCAGAGACTGTGGCAGAAGTTTCATCTGCTGTGCTCAGACCGTGGTGGCCCCCGGGAGAGGCCGGCGGCAAGTCCCAGAGGAAGCATGCAATTTTCTGTCCACCTGCCAAGCCTCCCTAGATAAAAGCCAGAGGCATCAGCAACACCAGCGTGGCTCTCCAGCAGCGTGGCTCTCCAGCAGCGTGGCTCTCCAGCCGGGACCACCGGAGGACAGATTCTGCTCGGGTACCCAGCCAGGCAGACAAGCGACGCCCTCCCGCAGCTCCGCAGCAAGCAGACTGATGCGGGCTCAGGAGGCCTGTACCTGGCAGCTCGGAGCTCCAGAACCACCCGGGGCTCTGGGGTCAGCTCACCAGGCTGAGGCAGGCCAGGCCCTGACTGGCATTCCCGGGTTTTGGCTTAAGCAGCTTGCTGGTTTGCTCTGCCTCACAGCCTGGAACCTGGTGGCTGAGGCCAGCTCTCAGCTTTGGCCGGCCACCATCTACACCAGAAGGGCGCTTGGCTCTGAGCCCAACTTGCGTCATCCCAAGGCTGGAGTTTGTCTCAGGAAAGGTCAGCATTTACCCCAGCATGAGCATCAGTTGGCCACTGGGACCGGCAGAGACACCAGCCTCAGGGGCACTTGGCCCAGGCCCAGGGGGGTGCCCTGTGTCGAGACGGAGCATGGGGCCCTGGGACCCAGTGCACAGAGCTCCAGGACAGGGAGCCCAGGCGGGAGGGCTTTCAGCCGGAGACGCCGGCTGCATGTATGGACTATAGGGCCTGCTCAGCTATCCTGCTTCCCCTCCCCTTCGAGCCCAAGTGAGGCAGTGCGGACGCTCATTCTCACATGACCTGGAGTCACGTGGGTGCAGTGGAGACCCCCCCCCCCCCCCGGCCTCTCTCCCAACACATCAGCTTTCCTTAAGAAAAGGCCTTCTTCCCACCAAGACCCACCCAGCTGGGTGCCTATCAGCGTGAGCGCCCAGACTAAAGGAACAGAATCAGAGAACTGGGACCTCACTGCCCCAGGGCAGCCCCCGCTTCCCCTCAGCTCTGCGAGCACAGGGCACTCCGTCATTCTCCACCCCCCCAAGCCTGCCAGGGTCCCTTCTGCTGCTTGTCTCCAAGAAGGGGCGTGAGGGAGGTGCCCTCCAGACGCGACAGGACAGGGCCTGGTGCACACCCCGGTGACTGCCATCAGAGAGAAGCTGCGGCTAACACCTGCCCTGCCAGAGCCCTCCCGGGTCATCACCTCCTCTGCCTCCCCAAACCCATCCTGGGCAAGAGCTGGCCCAGATGCCCAGCCGGCGGGAGCTGAGTGCCCAGAGGTGGACCAGATCTCAGCCATCACGCCCGACCTGGCGGAAGACGCACGCCCATCTGGGGGCAGCTCTCGGCAAGCACTCCATCCCGGGACAGACCACGGTAGTGGGGGGACCCATGGCACAAGATCACATGGTCATTTCTGCTAGTCCTGAAGCCACAGGGGCCCTCAGCGGCCCCCACAGCAGGGCAAGGGGGTGCCTCCCCTCCTGCCTAAACCAAGGGGGCAGCTGGCTCTCTGTGAGTGCGTCCCTCCAACCAGTGCTGGACCCTTTCTCTGCACGAGTCCCCAGGAACCCAGAGCAACGTCCTCCCCAAGGGCCTCCATACCCCTCTATGGATCTGTGTGGTCCCGGCAGAGACACCCCGTTGCTCAAGGAAGAGTGTACGTATGCTGACCACCACCTCCATCTACCAACGCTGGGGATTTCAAGTGAAATGAAGGCGATTTCATTGTAAGAAGTAGGTTTGGGATTCATTTGACCAGAAATGCTTACTCTGGAGCATCGAGAAAGCCAGGATTCGGGAATGAATCACGTACAAAGCTAGACAAATGCTGTTTGTGAAAAGCTGCCGGTGGGGTAGGTCTCCTTCACGTTTCTGTTTTCCTTTCCAAACTTTATGTATTTGTTTAAAGTTTTATTTTAAAAGAGTTTGAAGTTGAGCAGTTGCGTGGCTTAAGGAAGAGCCCCATGTGCTCCCAGGCTCACGTCTTGCCTTCTTTCTTTCCAATCCCTCTCTCTGTGAACACTTTCTCTGGATCATTGGAGATGATTCTCTTTGTGTATTTTCATTTTTTTAGTAAAAGTGAACACTGAGTGGGTGGGGAAAGGTTAGACAGGGGAGCAGGCATGGTGACGGTCTCCCGGCTGGGTACTAGGCTCTGTCCCGAGCTGCGCGCCCCACTCACCCACTTGCGCAGGCAGGGCCCCGTTCCCCCCGCCATCCGCCCCAAGGCCCAGGGGCTGTGTCTCAGGCTTCCTCCTCATCCATCTGGGTTCCTGTGTCCCCGCGAAGCTCCTATGTTGAGAACCTAACGCCCAGGGTGATGGAGTTAGGACACGGGGTCTCTGGGAGGTGATGAGGTCGTGAGGGTGGAGCCCCCCACCCCTGGGCCTGGGGAGGACACAGCCTGGGCAGAGGCGGCACCCTGACCTCGGGGCTCCGGCCAGCGGCAGAGCGTGAGACGGGACGTCTGTGTGTGCGATGCGCGGCCGCTCCGCGGGAACGTTCCATCGGCGGCACCTTACCTCCTGGTCTCTCCGTGTATACGCGCTCTGAAAGGTGCTGTCCTTGGGGCACTTAGGCTCCTTCCTAACCACCGCCCACTCCCCAGCTTCCCTCGGTTGCAGCCTTATTCCTCATCTGGTGGATGCCTGCATAACTCTAAACAGCTCAGTGCGGGGGCCGTGATCCCAGCCCGCCCTGGAGGGCGCTGTGGCCCCCCCTTTCTGCCCGGTGCCCACCCCACTGCCCTACAGGACATGTGCCCTCCACTCCACAACAAGCTCAGGCTGCCCGTTCGCCCTGTAGGGTGAGCGTAACCCCGCAATGCTGGTCGTCTGCATTCAATGTTACGATGAGGTGTGAGGCTGTTGGGGCCCTGGGGGGAGGAAATTCTGTCCCCAGCCTTTCCACAGAAGCGGACTCCAGCCCGCCGGCTCCTGCACTCCCTTCATGGGCTTGGGCGTCTGGCACGCCGCCCCCTGGCCGGCCCATGGCACCGCGTCCTCGCACTAGACCAGGATGCAGGCTGGCGGGGGCTCTGGGCCCAGCAGGTGGGCCTTCTGCCCCAGTGCCGCTAGGTACACATCCCCTCTGTGGTCCGTCCCGCCCAGGGCTCCAGCTGACGGCACTCAAACCCTCCTCTCCCTCCTCACAGTGGACGGAAGCTGCACGGAAGCCAGGAGGCTGCAGAGCCTGGCGCGGGGGCATCGGGGCATGGGCTTCTCTCCCAGGGCGACTTTTCTTGCCTATGAAACAGAATTGTTCCCTCGTACAAAGAGAACATTAGTCATTCTCCACGTTGACCCCACGAAGCATTTCCTTCTGTTGTACGGACACGGGGAAGCAGAGCTGGCCTTCGGAAGCTGAATGGATGGGGAAAGAGTCCATCTTTGAGCAATAAACCCGGCCCCTCGTCAGGCCCCTTGAAACGGACATGCAGCTGAAATGACCAGCAGCCCAGGCACAGTGTCCAGGGCATCTTACGGCGGTCACATCCCAGTCCTGTGGCGTTCTGGAGGTCGGAATTGTCCAGGGCTCCCAGAGACCCAAGGAGGTGGGGGCAGCAATCAGAAATGCTGCAAGACCCTTGCCCTCAGATGGCCGGCAAACGCCTTCATCTTAAAAAGATAGAGGGGGTTGGGGCTCCATGGGGCAGGAGCAGGGCTGGAGTTGGCTCTGAACCACCTCGGGGGCAGGAGGTCTCCAAAGCCAACATCCATAAAATACCATCTCTAGATCAACGGTCTGCTCCTTGTGCCCTGGGGCTGGGCCGTGTCTAGCGGGGAAGCTGAGAACAAACACCCGCCTGTGGTAGGGCTCCCGTCCCTGCACCCCTGCCCACGCTCTCCATGCCCTCAGCGCCCACACCCCTCCTGGACAAGGGCGACCCTACAAACTGGCCCATAGGCTCCCTCGAGGCCGTGGGAAGAGAGAAGGAGGGGCAGATTGGTCAGTCCCCACAGGGGGGACAAAATATGAGTACGGTCCCCCGGGACCCCCACTCTCAGGGAAGGTGAGAGAGTACAGGGTTGGCCCTCCACGGTCAAAGCCTGGCCCCCCAGCTGGTGTAGCAGACCACTTGCCCAAGGTTCCTGTGCCTCAGTTTCCCCACTCACAAAGGGGAGAAAAATAGCCACCTCTAAAAAATAAGCAGGGTACTTCCTGACGGCTTGGCCCCTACAGTCCAGGTGAGGCCATTGTGCTCACAGCTGTCCTCAGGGCCTGGCTCTGATGACCAAGGGCTTGGGAGGCCACGTGTCCCCAGACAGGCAGTAGACAGGAGGCTCAGCTTCCCCAAGAAACTGGAAAATGAAAAGGTGACCCAAAGCAGCTCAGCCTGGCCCCCATCCCGCCTCAAGGCCACTTGAGAACTGCAAGAGAGGCTGCTGGGTGGAACGCCCTCTGTGGTCCTCCCATGAAGACCCTGGAGGGCTGCTTCCCACAGAGTACTGGCCCCCCAGACCCGGACTCAGCAGGGCTGCACGTGTGCATGCATCTGCAGCTATGGGAGAATCTGCATTCCTGACAAGTCCCCTGTGTGATGTGAGCTGCTGCTGAGGGGCTGCCCTCTGAGAAGCCGGGCTGCCAGAACCCAGCCCTCCTCTGTGTGGTCCGTCCCAGAGCCCAGGGCCAGGAAGTGCACGCATGCACCCCACTCCAGGCACAAAGGACTTACCCATCAAGGGTAAGGTGGGGAGGTGATGAAATCGGCTGTTTTGTGTTCTTACCTGGGGGTCCTCTGCGCCCACAAGATCAGCGCCTGGGAAGCCAGGGCCTGGGGGCTGCCCTTGGCCATCACAGCCCGAGTCACTCACTCCCCCTACAAACCCTAAGGAGCGCCAGCAGGGACTGGGCCTCCCTGTCCCTCATTCACGAGGCTCACTTCAGTGAGAGGCAGTTGGGACGCCATGGGCCTGGCAGTCTCTCTATCGCAAGACAAATCAAGCTGCTGACCAGACCACCATTCGGGCAAAAGGAGGAGGATCATCAGGTACAATACAGAACACCCAGTTAGATTTGTACTTCAAATAGACAAAGAATAATATTGGATATAAGAATATCCACACAATATTTGAGCCATACCTATACTGTGAAATTATTCATTTCTTATCTGAAATTCAAATTTAACTGAGTATCATCCTTTATTTTTCTATGTTAAATCTAGCAACCCCACAAAGAAGGCGACACACCCCCTGACTGATCAGGAGTGACCAGCCGCTGAGCCTGGCCTCCCAGGGCTCCCCTCCTCCCCTGGGCCAGGTTGAGCCCTGCAGGCGACATGGCGGGGACAGTTCCTCATATGCCCGATGTGAAGAATTAGACTTTTTTTCAAAATGCCATGACAGGCCCCCTGGCCAGGTGCCAAGGGAATAGGAAAAGCCTTCACTTGGTTCCCAACTGCAGGTTTCTGAGAGGGGAGCGCTGGTTTGAGTCCAAACAGTGGGTGGGAGACGCCCCCTAGAGGTGTGACGGGTGGGCTGCAAGCCACAGCTAGCACGGAATGGGAGATTTCTGCCAACCCA
Organism: Phoca vitulina; assembly: GCF_004348235.1. Lineage (NCBI taxonomy): Eukaryota > Metazoa > Chordata > Mammalia > Carnivora > Phocidae > Phoca > Phoca vitulina. The sequence continues at coordinate 1,165,769 of NW_022589753.1, read as the reverse complement.
GCGGGCGGTCACTGGGTCCCTTGGGCACCTCACACCTCTGAGGCCCCTCAGCCCAGGAACAGGGATAACGCTGCTGTCCTTCATGTCCAGATGTCAGCACAAGGCCCAAGGAGGCCCATGGCCGAGCAGGTGGACATGAGCCAGTGGGGCCCACAGCTGGCCTCCCAACTCTGAAAGCTGTGCTTTCCATGTCAGCGTATTCCTTCGGTGTCTGGGGGGCGAGCTCCACTGTGTGCGCCAGAGAGGAACGGTCCACAGGGCAGTGCCAGCCAAGCTGGTAGGATTCCATTTCTGTCCCAGAGACTGTCAGAGTCGAGGACAGTGTGCCCAAGAGAAGGCAGACACACAAGGGCATGTCTGACCAAAGCCTTCCAAACTCTCCTTCCTCTGAACCCAGCTCTCACAACCACGAACCAGGTGTCCCCTTGGGAGTGGAGGACAGGTGCCCTTTGATAAGCAATGGTCACTACCTTCCAGAGATGACATCAGCATCCCAGGCAAGAAACTCCACTTGGGCAGAACCCAGAGCTAGTCTTGGGAATAATTCATCGTAGCCAAACTCATACAAGACTGATGAATAAACCAGATGCTTTGTGTGTTCATTGGCCATGGGAGAGAGATCCCTTTCCAGGGCCTCGGTGTTTCCCATCTGGGGTCCAAGCCCCCCATTGCTGGGATTAAGATACTTGGGAGGCCTACTGCATCTTTTGAAGATGTGGACGACACGGGTGGCAGTGGGGGGACAGGGGGATCATTCGGCCTCAGTGATCAAGAGAGTGAGTTGGTCAGTTGGTTACTGGGTCTGTGAACAAATGGCCAGCATCCTCCTACTGGGGGCCAGACCAGCCCTGGCCCCCCGGGTCTGACTGACAAGCTGGCAGGGAAGACGGATGCTGAACACGCTGTCACCAATGGTTTGCCATGACAGGCAGCGCGGGCCCCGTGGAACACTGGCTGAGTGGTAGGACCGTGAGGGACCAAATGAGGTCCTCTTGTGTGGGGGCCAGGGTAAGAAACCTCGCCACAGTCCCCCAGTCAAGGACTGAGAGAGGAACTGACCTCCGGAAGCCACCAGCCATCACCCAGCTCCCTCCCCCGCCTGCCAGGCCTGGCCTGCTCTGGTCCCCCGGACCCTCAGCTGGGCTCCCCCTTGCGAGCCCCCTCTGGCACCCAGGACCACACGCCCCTCTCCGGCCGCCCCCTGCCTGTGTCCCAGCCCTCAGCTCTCAGACCCAAGGTCACCACCCCCGGGCTCTCTCCTGACCCCCAGACAGGAGGGCCACTTCTCCCGGGTGCCGTCGAGGGGACCCGTATCGCCAGCAGCCCCCTTGGCAGATCGGACTCTATCCCCCCGGCTGTCCCAGGGGCAGCGCGCAGCCGTGGGGCACCAACAGTTCACTGGGAAGCCTGGGCGTGTGTCCGGGTCAGGCCCAGGCCCGCACCGGAGCGGCCCGCGGGCAGGGCGCCCGACCTTCAGCAGTACCCCCGAGGAACGCGCCGTTATGGATCCCACTGCAGGGAGGAGGAAACTAAGGCCTAAAGACGCTCTGCACCTTGCCCAGACCAAAGTCTACACCCGGCGGGAAGCGAAGGGCGCTCGCCGCCGCGGGTCCCGGTGGGCGTGGCCTGCGGACGGGGCGGGGCGCGCCCGCGGGGGGGGTGGGGCGGAGCCGGCGGCCCTGATTGGGTAATGCCTCGATTCCTCGTGGGACTTCCTCCAGGCCGGCGGCCCCGCCTTGGCCCCGCCCCCCCCGTGGCCCGGGTCGGGGGTGTCACCTCCACGGAGGCCCGTGGTCACGGCGAGGTCGGGCCGGGCAGTGGAAGCCGCGGGGAGCCCAGGCCGGCAGGCGTGGTCAGGTGCCCGCTCTTCTTCCTAAGCGCCTCAGTCGGCGAAGTGCGGCTGCAGTCCCGCCCCGCAGGGCGCACAGCTCGGACGGGCCGCACCAGGAGCCGCGCAGCCGGCGCCACCACCTCCCCACCAGAGCGCTTCCGCAGTCCGCCGTGCCGACCGCGCTGCGCCGCGGAGCCCGGCCGCCAGGGGGCGCCGTGGGGACCACCCCTCAGCTGCGCCTGCGCCGGCGCCGCGCACGAGCCGGAGCGCAAACCCGCCGAGCGCGCGCCCGCCCCGCAAGTGCGCCTGCGCGGAGGCCGTGGCCGCGCCCGCTCCCGCCGGGGGCTCGTCGCTGCGCGGCCGGGCCATGGGGGAGGCCGAGGTGGGCGGCGGCGGCGCGCCGGGCGACAAGGGGCCGGGTGAGGCGGCCACCAGCCCAGCCGAGGAGACGGTAGTGTGGAGCCCCGAGGTGGAGGTGTGCCTCTTCCACGCCATGCTGGGTCACAAGCCCGTCGGTGAGTGGAGCGCCGCGGAGGCCGCGGACCCGCGTGGGGGCGGGGCGGACCGGGCAACGGCTGGGGGCGCGGGGCGGAGCCTCCCACGCCCGCCCACCCACCTGCTCGTCCTCCTCCCTCGGCGCCCGGCGACCCCTGCGCCCGCCCACCCCCTCCCCGCCGACCCTGGCCCCTCCTGCACCCCTCGCACCCCCCGCACCCCCCGCACCTTTCCTCTGTCCCCTCCTGTGCCCGCCCACCCCCTCCCCCCCGCACCCCTCCTGTCCCCTCCCTCTGTTCCCTCCTGAGCCCACCCACCCCCTGCCCACCGACCCCCCTCCTGCACCCCTGCTGTACCCTTTTCTGTCCCCTCCTGAGCCCACCCCCCACCTCCGCCAACCCTGCCCCCTCCTGCAGTCCTGCTGTACTCCTCCACTCTCTGTACCCTCCTGCATCCCTCCACTCCCTAATATCCTTGCTCTGTCCCCTCCTGTGCCCACCCCTCCCACCCCCATCGCCAACCCCACACCTGCCTATACTCTTCCACCCCGCTTCCTCCTATACCCTCTCTTTGCATCTCCTACACCCACCCTCCTGTCCCCATCTTTACCCTTCCTCTGCTGATCCCTGCCTACCACCTCTCTTCTCTCCTCTTACTTGCTAGTCCAGCCCTTCTCACAAGCTCTTTTCTCCCACAGGTGTGAACCGACACTTCCACATGATCTGTATCCGGGACAAGTTCAGCCAGAACATTGGTCGGCAGGTCCCATCTAAGGTCATCTGGGACCATCTGAGCACTATGTATGACATGCAGGCACTGGTGAGCCAGATCCCACCCTCCCCCAGACACAGCTCCTCCATCTGTTTGCCAGGCCCCGTCTTTAGGGGGCCCTCTGTCCTGTGCACATCCCAGGGGGCAGCAGGAATTAACAAGGGGGCTCCAAGTAGTTTCACTAAAAACCCAAACTCGGTGACAGTAGCTGGCTCCCCTCACAGAACCTCCTTCACACGGGGTGGTCAGGGACAGTCTCTCCAGGGAGATGACCGGGGAGCTGAGGCCCGTGGGAGGAGCGGAAGGCCCCAGAGTGCTCTAGGCAGGAAGGTGACGGGATCCGAGTCTGAGTCAGGTGAATCTGGTGGCTTCTCTGAGAACCAGGCATGCAGGGTCCCCATCCTCACAGGACCCCCAGCTAGTTTCATCAGAAGGCAGGCGGCTTCACTAGGTGACCACAAAGGCCCTAAGGAACAGGGATGTTCCTCGGAACAGCAGGTGTCAGGGCCCTGTGGCAGCAGGAGCTGGTGGGCCAAGGAGCTGAGGGGCCAGGGCCCCTGGAGAGTGGGTGGCGGTGGGGGTTAGAGGTGTGCAGAGGGGCAGGGGCTTGTGCCGGGCTGAGGAAGGCTCTGCCTCCCTGGCTGACTCAGGGCCACACCAGCCCTCCCAGCCGAGGCCTTCTTTGTCCAGACCCAGTGCTGCCCTTGCTTCCTGTTGGCTCTGGGCAGGTCACTTGCATCTCCTTGTCATACCCTAGAGAGGGGATAAAGGTGAAAGCTTTGCTCTGGGGACTGACTGCGTGGCCCGCAGGAAGCATCCTGGGAGCAGCGCAGCAAGGACCAGCTGCCACGCTGAAGGAGCTGCTCCCCACGGGGGCCTCACCCCCACACCTGTCTCATCATGGTGTCACCTGGTCCCCAGACTCCCCGGGCCCTGACTCTAGACCAGTGGGGGCCAGAAGCCAGACACAGACGTGAGGGTAGCAGGGTCCCTGTCCTGGGGGAGCTCCTGGTGCAGCCCGGGAGACAGACACTGATACCCAGCACCAGGCCCACATGACCCTGGCGAGCCGCGGGGCACCACTTGGGGATTTTCGTCCGGGACAGGCAGCCCTTCTCCCCTCTCCTCCCCAGCTTCTTTCCACCTATCCCTTGTTCAGAACTGGGCAAGACATCAAGGCTCTCACCTCCTTAGACCCCCGTGCTTCTCTGGGGCTGCTGCTGGGGTCAGGCGGGACCCTGGCAGCACGAGTCCGTGGACCCCACTGCTGGGGGACCCGCAGGCCCAGGAGCTGCGGGGTTTCTGAAGCTCCAGGAGATGTTGATGAGCTCGTTTGTCGGCTAGCAGCTCGTTGTAACACAGCCCCCAGACTGCAGAGAGGAGCCGTGTCTGCTCAGTCACAGTCCAGACCCTTTCTGCCAGCAGCCCTTTCCCTGTGTCTCCAGGGTCTCTGTCCCTTTTGGCCCGTGAGACAAGTGGAACTCCAGTAAGCGCGCGGTGCCCCTCACACCACTTTGCTTTACCTGGTTTCCCAGGCGGAGGCTTGCCTGTCCGGCACCGTCTGTGCCTGCGGGCTCCTGCCCACGAAGACGGGACCGACGGTGCCACGGCCTCTCCTCGGGCGGTCACTGCACTCTGAACACACGCTGGTGGGGAGGGAGCCAGGCCGGGGCAGCTGTGGGGCAGCCTGACCACTGCCTCCCGCCCTTGCCCCTGGGGCCGTGCCAGGAGGTGACCCCGGCTGGGGGCTGGCCCTGTAGCTTTGCCTCCTGTGGGTCGTTAGGAAAGCCCAGCTCCTCACAGCCCGAGAGCAGAAAGAACGTTCTTCAGCCGCTCGCGCCCACGTGCGCAGCTCTCTGAGACCGTGTGCGCGTTTGTCACGTGCTGCTCAGTTGGCTCTTACACGTTTTTGGTGACTTGCTAAAATCACGTTTTTTTTGTTTCTATAACAAAAATCGCCGTTTTTGCCATCAGCACGAATCTGAGATTCTCCCATTCCCAAACCCAGAGAGGAACTTTGTCCTTCCGGAAGAAATCATCCACGAGGTCCGAGAAGGTAAGGCTCCAGCGGGTTGGGTCCAGTTGGGGAGTTACAAGGCAGGACGTGGGCCAAGGGCGGTGGTGTCAGGGTGAAGGTCATGAGCCTCAGGGAGGAGGTGAGGGTCGCTGGCGTGGAGATTCTTGGCCCAGGTGGACTGGGGGGGTCTGGGGGAGCCTCGGGGACTGGAGGGAACTTGTTCAAGAACAATCGGCTCTCTTTAAAAGCGGCCTGGCGGCAGCTGAGAACCACACACACAGCCGTCCCCGGCCTGAGCCATCCGCAGCATTGGGCAGGGCCACGTCTCCCACCGTTTTGGTAAACGTCAGCTGTCGCCCCACAGGAAAAGTGGTCATTGAAGAGGAAATGAAGGAGGAAATGAAGGAAGATGTGGACCCCCACAACGGGGCAGACGATGGTGAGTGGGGGGCACCCCTGACCCTCCCCTGGGCCCTGCGTGCAGCCCCACATCCCCAGCCTGGGTGTCCAGTTGGCTTGCGGCCAGAGCTGCCCTGTCCACTCCTCCCCTCGCTTGGGCGGGAGCCTCACGTGGCGGCGTGGGCGGCCCACACCACAAACAAGCCCCGGGGTGGCCTCGGGTCCAGCACCAGTCAGGTGGACGGAAAGCGTGCATTGCGGGCACAGGCCCAGCTCCGCGAGGCAGGAACAGTGGGTGGACGGGCAGGGTCCTGGGGCCCAAGGCCACAGGGGGGCGCCTCCTCAGCAGGACCCAGCTCTCTGCAGGCCCCACGGCAGCCCCAGCTCAGAGTGGCCTGTGTGTAGGTGCATAACTTAGCGGGAAGACGAAATAAAATTCTGGATATTCTGTTTTCAGCCAAATGATTTTGTCTCCCAGTTTTTTCGTCTTCAGGAAGCTTGGGGAAAGCAACAGAAAAGTCCAGCAAAGACAAGAACCCTTCGGACTTGGGGTCGAAGGAAGGGGCGGACAAGCGGAAGCGCAGCCGGGTCACCGACAAAGTCCTGACGGCAAACAGCAACCCCTCCAGCCCCAGCGCTGCCAAGCGGCGCCGAACGTAGTCGTGGCTCAGCCACGGCAGGGGGCCGGGGCACCACTGTCACCCAGCTGGACGCCCGCCGTCTGCCCTCGGGCCCACTGCGACCACCTGGGGCTCCGGGGGCCGGCTCGGGTGCAGAGAGCCGGGAGTCAGGCGTCCGGGGCCCCCCCACCCCACCCCACGCCCCCGGGCGAGCTCCAGCCATGCTGGCCCCCGGCCGGGCCACAGTCGGGGCTCCCCGGAGCAGAGCGCGGGGCTCGGGCAGGACAGCTGGAGTGGCAGGCACGGTGTCTGCTCTGTCCCTGAGGAACGCTGGTCTTGCTGGGCGACTCGGCTCTTCCCATCTGTCCGTGTGTCCGTCTGTCAGCCGCTCTTCCTAAACCGGCTGCCCCCTCGGGAGAAAGAGACTCAGGCCACCTGCCTCCCGGCGCCCGCCCGAGAAACCGAGAACTGGATATATTGCCTCATTCACTTGTACTGTAACGATGTATATAATTTGGTGGTATTTCACTATTTAATTTTTAAGAAGCCTATTTTACTAGTGTTTTATATGAAAAAAATATTGCAGAAGTTAAACCTGTGTTGTATTTTTCCTGAGATGCTTTGTGTTAGGTGGTGACTACTGAGACGCTTTCCGCTCGGTTTTTATATGCCGGAAACAGAGTTTGTAGGGCTATTTTTCTATCTCCCCGTAACTTGTAAACAGACCAAATGAGTGCGTGGAGGGAGGTGCGCGGCCGGGGCGACTGAGATGTTTTCCTTTGAGCGCCGACCATTAAAGCACAAAAGCAGCAGCCCGAGTCTTGTGATTTTGATACCAAAATAAGTTCCCTTTTCTAACAGTAGGAAGTGTTTATTTTCCGAGGCTTATAATGCAGCCTACGCTCTCCTGACTTCTTAGTGTTCACTCGATACGATGTATTTACCAACTAGAAACAGGACCAGAGTGGAAACTTTGTTGAGTGTGACAAGTCCTTCAAATACGGTAAACAAGGCAGAGCCGGGGCTGGTGGAGCTGGGACGCCCGGGGGCTCATCCTCAGGCAACGTGAGCCTCCGGGCTGAGTCTGTTCTCCACAGAGGAGGGTCCAGCCGTCCCTCCTGGTCAGCCACCGCGTCCCAGGCTCTTCGTCTGGCAAGTCACCTGGAAGCTGAATTCCCGTCCACCCAGCTGAGCCTCTGCCACCATCTGGGAGCAGGAGGCTGGCCCGTGGTGCCGCCTGCCAGGCGAGAGCAGGAAGCTCGTGCGCAGCGAGTGGCCCGGCCGGTCGGAGCCTGGCCTGCACCACGCCCGCCGTCACTTGCGGGGCCTTGAACACGTTGCTGGCGCCCCTTCTCCCCAGCAGGGCCCAGCCCCCCGCACAGAAAGAGCATCTTGTGTCCGGGCTGCCGAACCTGAGCACCGCGGGTTCCTGTTTACGAGGCTGCCCTGTGCCGGAACCGGGAGCAGAAGCTGGGTGCAGGTCGACCCACTGCTGGGGAGCTTGGGGGCCAGGCCTCCCGCACGGGCTTTACCTGAGCAGGAACCTGGTCAGCGCCCAGGATGGAGCCCAAGGCTGCCGCTTCCCCACGTCCTGCCAGGGGCGTTTCTTCCGAGTTCTGAGAGGCATGGCCATGGGACCCGCTACTGTCCCAGCAGAGCAGACGCCGCGCTCACCCCCAAATGCCCAGGTGGGACGGTCACTGCTCGCCACAGAGCAGGGAACGGGCCCCGCATGTGTCCGAGGGGCAAGGGGGAGCAGAGGTCTGCGTTACAGCGAGCTCAGTGCCCCCCAGTCCTCCCACGATGCCTGCTCTGGGCCAGGTCCTGCGGCTGAGATTGTGATGCCCACGAGAAGCACGGTCCCTCGAGGGAGCTGCAGGGAAATGGGGCAAACAGTTCTACAGTTGCAAACGGTGCCAACAAAGAGGGGGGGTAAACCCCATCTGAAACGGTATCTTCAAGGCCCTCAGAACATGCGGGAAAAGCCTAGTGCCGCGTTTGGTGAGTTAACATCTGCACGCCTAAGAGAGGTGGGAGGAGGGGCGTGCCGGGCGAGCCCATCAGGGCAGAGGAGCAGGTGCTTCACTGCCCGCCCCCCCCCCGCCTCAGGCATCTTTTTGGGGCCCAGTCCCCATGCCCCTGTGCCTGTGGGGGCTGCAGTCCTCAGCAGGGGTGAGGCCAGCCCAGCGTCCCGGGCCTGGCCGGCATGGGTGTCCGAGGCCCTGCCCAGCTCTCACCGTCCAGGCTTTCCTGCCCTGTAGCCAGTTCAGGTCAAATTCATGGGCGTCTGGGGCACTGAACCTCTCCCGGCCTAGGGGTCCTGTCTGTGACGAGGGGGTCTCATGTGCCCCCCTCACATACTAAGTAGGAGATGTCTGAAAGAAGCTGGGAGCTGGGATGAGGGGGCCGCAGAACAAAGGGAAACCACGGTCAGTTGTTCCAAGCACCGCTGCCCTTAGCCCAGGAACCTCCACAGAGGCTCTGTGTGCGGGAAGCCTGGGACCTAGCACCCTCCCTGCAAGGGGGCGGGGGGCGGGGCAGGTGGGTGTGCTCTGGCCCAGCCCAGGTCCCCCCAAGGTTGATGCAGGAGGAGAGTGGGCTCCCAAGTACATACATACTGAGCAGCAATGGGGTGCAGCCGGGCTCCCTCGGGGCTGGTTGGGTGGGGCTGGGGCTTTGGCCGAATAACATGGCTGCAACTGGTTCTGCCTGAGGAAAATGTTAAGGTGGGTCTAACCTGAGCCCTGAGCCCAAATCTGCTGAACTCCTGCAAGACCCCTCAGCGGGAGCAAGGCCGCCCTCGAGCACACCTTCTGCTAGTGCACAGAGGAGGGCATGGCGTCCTGGGCAGCGCTGGGGACAGGCGTTCCTCTCAGTCCCCTTGCCCACCCCTTGGCCCAGCCTGGGCAGCAAGCTGTCCAGACCTCTGAGCCCACCAGGGGCATCCCCGGGCTGTGGAGGGGAGCAAACTGTCCTCAGCACAAGACGGGCTCCAGCTTCTTCCTGCAGCAGAATCTAGGCTCCCGGATTAACACGCCCTGAGATGAGCCCCGTGCAAACAGTACACAAAGCAACTAAAGATGCAATTGGGTGTGACTTACTTGTAAAGTAGAAGTGGGGCAATGTCTTAAGAGCAACTGTTTTGGGAAAGTCTGTAGTCTTGGCCCTGGTCGGGGGCGGCTCAGTGCTGCTCTGAGCATGGGCTGGGACCACGAAGCAAGATGCCACAGCACAGCACGCTTGTCTGTCTGCCGGGGCAGAAGAGAGGCACAGCCTCCCTCTCAGAGCAGCCAAACCCTGTAGGCCCCCCCAACACACGGACCCCTCCACCAGAGGCCCTCGGGGTCATCTACCTGGCAGTCGTAGCCAGGGTCTCCAGGGCCAGCTGTAAGTCAGATAACCAGAAGGCCAGGCCTGTGTCAGCAATCTGCGCTGGGCTGGCCTCGCCAGATGTGCCTGGGCTGCCTGCTCCCCTGAAACCTGCCCCGGCCATTGGCGGCCGACCATTTGCAGAAATGCCCAGATGGGGGCGCCTGGGTGGCTCAGTCGGTTAAGCGTTGGACTCTTGGTTTTGGCTCAGGTGGTGATCTCAGGGTCCTGAGATAATAGGGCCTTATGCTCAGTGTGGAGTCCGCTTGGGTCTCTCTCTCCCTCTCCCTCTGCCTCTCACCACCACCACCCCCCCACCCCCCACCGCACTCTCTCTCTCTCTAAAATAAATAAATCTAAAAAGAAAGGGACAACTGGATGGCTCAGTTGGTTAAGCGTCTGCCTTTAGCTCAGGTCATGATCCCAGGGTCCTGGAACTGAGCCCCACATCAGGCTCCCTGCTCAGCGGGAAGCCTCTTTCTCCCTCTCACTCTGCCTCTCCCCCTGCTTGTGCGCTTGCTCTCTCTTTCTCTCTCTGACAAGTAAATAAATAAAATCTTTTAAAAAAATAAGAAAGAAAGAAAGAAACAGACCCAGATGTCCATACCTTTGGGGTGTCCCCATCATCCTTTTAGAAAGTGAGGTAGTGGGGCACCTGGGTGGCTCAGTCGTTAAGCGTCTGCCTTCGGCTCAGGTCATGATCCCAGGGTCCTGGGATTGAGCCCCACATCGGGCTCCCTGCTCAGCGGGAAGCCTCCTTCTCCCTCTCCCACTCCCCCTGCTTGTGTTCCCTCTCTTGCTGTGTCTCTCTCTGTCAAATAAATAAATAAAATCTTTAAAAAAAAGAAAAAAAAGTGAGGTAGTGTTTTCACAGGTTCCAGCCAGGTGAGAGTGTACCCAGAGACTTAATGAAGATGGACAAGCCAGCAAGGAGTCGGGACCTGCACCAAGAAAGGCCTGCAGCTGTGCCCACAGCCAAGATTGGAAACTTCTGGTGAGCTCTCTCAGCTGTCCCTGGCTGCACAGGCAGCCTGGAGCCTGTTAGCTGGCTTGCAGGGCTGGGACAGGTCAGCGTCCCTGGGGGGCTGGCAGGGCTTGACCCCAGGAGTCATCCTCATGGCCAGATCCATCTAAAAGCCAGACTCCATGGGGCGCCTGGGTGGCTCAGTCGTTAAGCGCCTGCCTTCGGCTCAGGTCACGATTCCAGGTCCTGGGATCGAGCCCCGCATCGGGCTCCCTGCTCCGCGGGAAGCCTGCTTCTCCCTCTCCCACTCCCCTGCTTGTGTTCCCTCTCTCGCTGTGTCTCTCTCTCTGTCAAATAAATAAATAAAATCTTTAAAAAATAAAAAAATAAAAAAATAAAAGCCAGACTCCAGTTTTAGCTAAGCTTTTTGAAACAATGAAGTGGTGTAGAAGTTAGTTACAGAAGACAGATGTTACCTGGGGTGGCCACCCCCAACTTTCATTTCGAGGGGTGGGTCACTAACTTTGCTGGAGCTCCTGTGACCACCAGCAGATGTCAAGGCAGAGATTAAGTAAGGGACCCGCGGTCTCTGGGAAGTTTGCAGCTGAAAGTGAGTTTTCAGCTGTGTGAAATGTGCCCATGTTGTAGAGTTCATCCACCAGCAGCCGCCCCTTCGAGGGTTCACAGGTTCATACCTGTGAACACACTACCTCACTTTCTAAAAGGATGATGGGGACGCCCCAAAGGTATGGATATCTGGGTTTCTTTCTTTCTTTCTTTCTTTCTTTCTTTCTTTCTTTCTTTCTTTCTTTCATTTTTTTTAAAGATTTTATTTCTTTACTTGTCAGAGAGAGAAAGAGAGAGCAAGCGCACAAGCAGGGGGAGAGGCAGAGTGAGAGGGAGAAGGAGGCTTCCCGCTGAGCAGGGAGCCTGATGTGGGGCTCAGTTCCAGGACCCTGGGATCATGACCTGAGCTAAAGGCAGACGCTTAACCAACTGAGCCCTTCGAGAGGCCCCTGAGGGGGTGCTTAACTGGGGTCACCTGTGTTGAACGGCCTTAGGGTGACCCCCAGGCATTCCTGCGTCCTGGTGTTTGGCCCTGTGTGCACCTCCCTGGAAGGCAGGCAGCACGTGTGCTTTCTTCCCACTGAGAGAATGTGGTCACGGGGACAGAGTGCAGGCCCGCCATGACGGTACATTGTAGGCCTCTCGGCACACTGGAAGGAGACTCTGGCCTTCAAAAAGCAAACTGCCCAGTTGTGAACTGACTGGAGGGACACGGGGCTCTCCATCCTACTCCCCCAAGAATGATTTCTGCCTCTAGTCTGGGGGATCGTGGAAGCAAACCACCTTCCAAAGGAGCCTCTGATGAGACCACAGCCCCAGCCTACACCTGGAGGGAATATCCTGGGGGCACCTTCTGGGTAGGAAAACTTTCAGGGAGTATCCTCATGGGGGTCATCCTTATGGAGGGACATCCTCCAGGAACTTCCTCCAGGAGAGACATTCCTCTGGGGGGGACTTCCTCTAGGAGGACACTCTCTGGGAAAAGGGATACTCTGGAGGAGGGATCCTTCCAGGGAGTAGGCATCCTCCTGGGAGAGAATCTTCCAGGGGAGGCTTCCTCTGGGGGAATATTGTCCTGGGGGGCATTCTGGGGAGTGATTCTCTGGGATGAGCATCCTCCAGGGACATCCCCTGCAGGGGGACCCTCTAGACTGGGTATACTCCAGAGGGCATCCTGGGGAGGGCATCTTCCAGGGAGGGCCATTCTCAGAGAGGAGGACTTTGGGGGAAATTCTCTAGGGGGGTGTCCAGGGGTGGATACTGCAGGGGCCGGGGGATATTCTGGGAGGGATTCTCCTGGGGGAAGACATTCTCTATGAACAACCTCAGGGAGACATCCTTCAAGGGGGACATTCTCCCAGGGGGAAGGGATATTGTGGGGGGGATCCTGGGGGGAAATCCCGGGTGGGGCATCCTCCCGGGAGAAAGCGCCGCGGGGAGGGGGCACCCTGGGAGGAATCTCAGCGGGGAAGGGGGCGGGTGTCCTCCGGAGGGACATTCGCGGGGAAGGGATGTTCTCGGAGCGGGAACATCCTCCGGGCAGGCGGTGGCGGCGGCCCCGCCCCGGCCCGCCCCCCGGCCCGCCCCCCCCGGCCCCGGCCCGCCCCCGCGCTTCCTCCCTCGCTCACTTTCGCTTCCGCCGGAGCGCGGGTCCCGCCGCCGCCCGAGCATGGACGACCCGGACTGCGACTCGACCTGGGAGGAGGACGAGGAGGAGGACGGCGAGGGCCCGAGCGCTGCGGGCGGCGAGGATGGCGAGGCCGGCGCCCCGGGGGACGCGGACGCGGAGGACGAGGACGAGGACGAGGAGGACGCGCGGGCGGCGCGGCCCGGAGCGCTCCAGGTGCAGCCCCGACGCGCGCTGGGGTCCCAGCGCCCCCGGGCAGGCCTGCCCGGCCGCCGCGAGGTGGGGGTGAGGCCCCGCTCCGGGGAGGCCGTCGCCCCCTGGAGACCCGGCCTGGGGCCTGGCCCTTTCTCCAGGTGTTGCCCTCTCCCCCGCCCACAGCCTCCTCGTGCCCCCCTTAAGACCCCCGGACACCCTGAGATCGGGCCGGACCTGCGCCTCCCAGCTCTGGCCCAGCCAGGGGACCTCGCAGGGAGATCCAGGGCCACCCTCGGATCCGTGTCCCCAGAACCGAATTGTGTGCTGACACTTCCTCAAGGGGATGCCCTGGACACATTCTTGACGCCCCTCTCTGTCACCTCCCACCTCCAGGCCCTTGGCTTGGTCCTCTGAATAGATCCCAGGCCTCTGTGCTGGGCCCTCCACTGCTTCTGCGGCCCTCTGTCGCTTGGTGCTCCCTGCTTCTGCCCCACCTGCTCCCCACCAGCCCGCCCCACCCCCACCTTTGTTCTCGGGGTGCAGCACCCACCCACTGGGTCCTCCTGCCTTCTTGGAGGTGGTCTTGGAGGCTACATTTGGTGACTTGTCTGAGCCAGGCCCGCACCTGGAGCGTGCTGGTCCCGGTGGTTACCACCAGCGCCTTGCAGTTACGGTGCTGGTTATTTGTCCTTACGAGCTGTCAGTTTCGTTACTGCTGATTACTTGTGACCAGCAGTTACTTTTGTCACCACCGTTACTTGTCATTACGTGGTTACTTTTGTTGCCGCTGGTGACCCCTTCTTACTATCAGTTACTTTGTTGCCACTGATTTTCTGCAGTTCCCAGCGGTTACTTTTGTTACTAGTGCTACTCCTCCTTCCCCGGGCTGCAGTTCCCCGGGCAGCACATCCTGCCCCGTGCAAGGACGGCGGTCCCAGCTGTGGTCTCAGGTGTCACGGGGGGCATGGCGTGATAGCTGTCGCTTGTGGAGGGTGGTGGGTTCGCATCGTGTCTGAGTTCCAGCCTGCAGGGTCTCCGGGTTGGATTCTCCCCCTGACACATGAGAGTTCTGGTTTTTGGGGTTTATCTCTGTGTTGGGGAGTGGTCAGTGAGAGGGACCCTGAGGGGCTCCTGGACCTGCCAGGAAGGCCAGAAGCCTGAGCACATCTGTGGTGTTTTGGGCAGGCCTGCGGCTCGAGGAAGCAGGCTGGGCCATGGTCAGGGTCAGGAAGCTGGAGTCAGAGGGCAGGAATCTGGCTCTTTTCCTGTGGCAGATGCCCACTTGGATGGAGTAAGGGGACACTGTCCTTGCCATAGCTTCACGGGCGCCACTCCTAAAGCAGTGCTCTGGCACCTCGGCCGCCCCGTGAGATGCCCACAGTCCTCTGCCGTCTGCAGCTTCTGTCCCTCCACAAGTCCTAATCCTCTCCCTTCCCCCCAGCCCCCCCCCCCCCCATAGCACTCCCCAGCTGCCCCACACTGAGCCCCGGCACGGCTGTTTGGTGCTTTGCCCTGGGTTGGGTTGTCTGTGCACCTGTGGGGCTGGCCCTCTTGCACTGACCTGGGGAGGAGCCTGGCTGGCCCCAGGGAAGAGGAGAAAAGGAAACTGGTGGTGGGTGGGGCCAGCTTCTGCTGAGTTTTGGTTTCTCTGCTCGCCCTTGGCTGGTAGGCAAGAACTTCACCAGCTTGCCCGGGTCTATAAATCGGGCAGAGAGGCACCACCCCAATCCTCGCTGGAGCTCAGAACTATTTGGAGCATCTTGGGGAGTGGGGATGGGGTCAGAGCCAAGGGACACAGTGGTAGGCCTGGCCTCCTGACTCCCCTTCCAGTGCTCTTTTGCTCTTTCCAGGATCCTAGGACCCAGACATTTCCCTGGCTTGAGCCCTCCCCTCTTGTCATGCCAAGCAGCGTTATCTGCCTCCCCAGCTTCTGTGGGACCTCAAGCCAGGTTCAGCCTCGCTCATGCCTCCCACCCTATAACAGGATGGGTCAGGCTGCGTTTACCTAGCATCCTGGTTGCCAGTTACCTTCCATCCTTCCCAGGACCCCGGGGTGCTTGGCCTGCAGAGACAGGGACTGCAGGTGTTGAGGGGGCAGCGAGGAGCTTCTGCATCTTGCTGAGAAGGCTCCCCCATAGGACAGGAGGCCAGGAGACACATGGTCTGGTCCAGGAACGTTGGGGTTGGGTAGAGACAGGACTGGCTCCCTGGGTCATTCATCTTTGTCAGGCAGGTGTTTGGGGCCCCTCCCGGGGCTGTAGGCTGTGAGGCCGCTGCCTTTGGGGACACAAGCCTGGTGACAGGCTTAGAGCACAGTGCAAAGAGGGAGCAGTGGGGTGGGTCCCCGGGGGGGGATGGGTCCCCGGGGGGGTGGGGAATCCTACGGCTGGCGTCCAAGTGAAGGTAACCAGCGAATACCGGAGTAGGAAGTGAAGTTAGAGCTGGAGGGGAGGGTGCTTCACCCCAAGAGTGTGCTGCTCAGCCTGGGCGTCCTGAGAGCTGGGGCAGGCCGCAGGGGCCAAGCAGGGGGCAGGCCTCGCTCCCATCCCCCCTGTCCCCTCTGGTTTTGCTGATAGCTGACCCAGGCCCTTGCTGCCCTTACTGTGATGGGGGCTCACTAGGGGTGGGTCCTGCTTACTGCTGGGTCTCCCGTGGGGGTCTCACCCCCTCTCCTCTCTTCCCAGGCCAGGCTGCTGGGGTCCCGAAACTGGCGAGCCATGCGGGACACCCGTAGATACCGGCACCGCTACCCGGTAGGTGGCAGCTGCCCGCGGCGCCCTCGCACCTCGGCTGCCCGCCCGGCTCAGGGTCCTCCCATCCTCCGCCCGGAGAAGGCCGTCAGCCCCTCTCCTCAGACCAGGTCCCATGTCCCGCCTGGGACGGCTGCTGCTTGCCCTCCTCACAGGGTGACAGGCACGGCGGGGTGAGCCTCAGTGCCCTGGCCTTTAAAACACGGGACCGGCTCCAGCTAGTAGGCGCAGCCACACGAGGTCCCGCACGCTGGGGCCCGTGCTGGGGGCATTCCTGTCGCCCTCATCCCTGCCCTCTGCACCCTGCGTTTCAGACAACCCCTGGGCTGCCTCGGGGGGGACAGATGACGGGGACCTGGCCCACGCTGGTGAGGAGGGGAAGGTGGTGGTCGGAGGGAGCTGCTGTCCTCACCCGCGGGGTGAGGGGCCCGGGCCGGGTACGTGGGGTCCTCGCCAGCCCTCAGCATGTCAGAGGTTTGTGGGCCCCAGAGCAGACGCCCCCTCCCCCAGGAACGTTCTAGTGTGAGGGGCCCTTGGAGGCAGCCTGTTTCTGGAGATGTTCTGACGGGTACCTTTCTCTGGCTCTTCAGGATTTGATAGAACAAGATGGCAACGGTGACATGCCAAACCTGAGTTTCTACAGAAACGAGATCCGGTTCCTGCCCAATGGTGCGCGCTGGCTGGGCTGCCTGTGGTTCTGTCCCGGGGCGGGGGCGGGGGCGGGGGCGGGGGTGGGGGTGGGTCCCATGCCGTCGGTCTCCCCTCCACCCGGCTGCTCCTATTCGCTGGGACCCGGCCGTGGCGCCGAGGTTTTCGGTAGCCCCACGGCGCCCCCTGGAGGCCGCTGAGGGGACGCCCGGGCCCCAGCGCGCAGCTTGTTTTCTGTGAAGGACCAGGCAGTGAATATGGGGGCTTCGTACACTCCTCAGCTCTGCCGCCTTAGTGGGAAAGCCGCATACTTAAGCTAACAAGGAAGAATCATTGTTACGTTTTCAAATGGTTGGAAAAAACTTAGGGTGGAATGATAGTCTGTGCTGTGAAAATTATATGAAATTCAAGCATCAGTGCCCGTAAGGGAGATTCTGCGGGACCCACCCGTTGGTGCAGGACCCACTGCACACACACCGTCTCACTGTCTGGCCCTTTGCAGAAACAGCAGCTGCCCTACCGGAGGCCAGGCTATGGGTGGGGTTCTGCTGGAGGCTCTGTTTGAGGTCAGGTTCCAGCCAACAGGCTGTGGTTTGGAGGGGAGAGTGAGGCCACCTTTCTGCGAAGAACCCCCATGTCCTTCTCCCAAGGGGCCTCCTGGGCCCTCCCGCCCAGCAAGCCCAGTGTGGTCTTCTCACCCGGGTCTGCCCTCAGTCAGCAATGGAGGTCCCGTGTCCAGACTGCGAAGAAATGCAAGGGCTTTGCTTGGGGGTTATGGTCACATGAGACCTATACAAACTTCCAAGTCCCCAAGGTCCTCAAGAAAGGAGGGGGGGAGGGGGCCGGCTTCCAGCAGCTCCTCACTGACTTGTCCCCGTGGGGCCCCCAGGCTGTTTCATTGAAGACATTCTTCAGAACTGGAGGGAGGACTATGACCTCCTGGAAGAGAATCACTCCTACATCCAGTGGTGAGTGGGTGGGGCCAGAGGGGCGGGGCTTACAGAGCAGGTGCCCTCCCCCTTTCCAGATGCTGGCTTTGCGCTCTGGCCCGTTCTCTCCCCCGCCAGGGGGGGCCGTTCAGGCACCTCTGCAGTCCTGCAGTCTGTGGGTTCGGCAGCGGTACAGAGCCTCTGAGGTTGGGAGCTGAATGCAGACGTGGAGGACAGGAAGAGCAGGCTGGCTTCCCCGGGTGGGTCCCCAGTGCCAAGAGGCCGTGTGGCCCTGCAGAGCCCCTGGGACGCTCAGGGTGGCAGGGTTCTAACAGTGGCCTGGGGTGATCCTTGCCAGCATGGCTGCCTTGGGGACCCTTGACACTGCCCCCCAAATAACGGAGTGCATTTGAAGATGGCATCTTGGGGGCCTCTCCTGGGCACAGAGCATCATGGGGAACAGCTCTGCAGCATTAATGACAAGACAAAAAGAACATAAGAATAAAAAGGAGGGGGCGCCTGGGTGGCTCAGTCAGTTGAGCGTCCCACTTCTGGTTTTGGCTCAGGTCATGATCTCAGGGTCATGAGATCAAGCCCCACTTCGGGCTCTGTGCTCATCAGGGAGTCTGCTTGAGCATTCTCTCTCTCTCCCTCTGCCCCTTCCCCTGCATGCTCCCACTCTCTTCTCTCTCTAAAAATAAATAAATCTTTAAAATAAAACGAATAAAGAGGAGAGCCTGGAATGCCCTGCTGAGCGTGCACGCTGAGCCTCCCGTGGCCACGTGTGCCCCTCCCCGTGCCCTGGTCCAGAACAGCCTCACTGCGACTTCCCTGCCCTCAGCCCCTGGCTTTGACTCGTGAGAGCCCACAACACAGGTTCATCCGGCCAGGCTCTCCTAGAGTTGAGCTTTGAACCCCGAGAGGCTGGTGAGCGCGTGCCCCGTGGCGGGGAGCCCACGTTTGCCGCTGATGGGACCCGTGCCCTGTCCTCTCTCACAGGCTCTTCCCGCTGCGCGAACCTGGAGTGAACTGGCACGCCAAGCCCCTCACGCTCCAGGAGGTTGAGGTGAGCTCTACAGGCTGGGAAGCCTCTTCCGTCCAGACGGGTCATTGCCTCTGCCCCCTGGTGCTCCCCACAGGCTTCTAGAGAAATCTGATTTTCTTCAGCGGTTTGCGTCAAGTCGGGGAGCCCAGGGCCAGGGCTGTGAGCAGAGTCATGGTGATGGGGGCTTCGTCACACCTGGTTTGGGCTAGAACAGGACACTTGGAGGGATGGGAGGGTCTGGGGAGCCGAGGAGACTGTGTGTTTCCTGCCATATGCTCCGCCCTGGGGGCCCCCCCCCCCCCCAGGCTGTCTCCGGGGGCTGGCAGAATTCCTCTGGGGGCTAAAGCAGATGCCTCAGTCCCAGTGAGACCTCGTAGCAGCTAGAAGAAGAGTTACATTATGAATTCTTCTCTGGGTTCCTGCATTCTATCACTTCACCCCAAAAGTCTAAGTCCAGGCCTCTAGATGAACCGGAGCCTGAGGGAGGTGTCAGCTAGCCCGATGCACCCGTGATGGCCCCTGAGCCCCCACTGGCCTCGTGGGGTGTGTTCCAGGCATTTAAAAGCTCCGAGGAAGTCAGGGAGCGGTTTGTCCAGGCCTACGAGCTCATGCTGGGGTTCTACGGGATCCAGCTGGAGGACCGAGACACTGGGCAGGTGCGCCGAGCACACAACTACCAGAAGCGCTTCCAGAACCTCAACTGGTAAGGACCCTCGCCCCACCCCAGCTGAGGGGGATGGGGCTGTGCCAGGTTCCGGACAGGTGTGGGGGAGCACTTCGGAGAAGGATTCCAGGGGCACTTGGGCAAGTGACTAAGGTTCTAAGCACCCTCCTCGTTTGCAGGGTGGAGGTGGTCCCAGCTGCTAGGGGTGTGAGAACCTAGGGAAATGCACACCAGTCCGTTTCACTAGCTATGCCCCACCATGCACATGGGTGTGGGTCAGGTTGCCCACAGCTCCAACGACCGTGCAGGCACAGGGCCTCTCACCCCTGCTGAGAAGCACTGGGTGGGGAGTTAGTGCATGGGGCGAATCTGCTGATGACACGCGCACCCCTGCACGTGGGTAACAGGCCCCTGGGCGAGGCCCCACGCTCTAGAGGGTCCCCCTCCGGCTCTCCCCCAGCGGTGCAGGGGCTGGGGGGTGGGGCTTCCACGGGGCTTTTTCTCTGGGGCCGGGGTGCGGGGGTGGGGCGGAGACCGGGGGCGGCCCGGGGGGGGGGGGGGGGGGAGGAGGGGGCGGAGGGAGGAGGGGGCGTCCCGGCCAGCGCCCTCCGCTCCCGCCCCCGCCCCCAGGCACAGTCACAACAACCTCCGCCTCACGCGCATCCTCAAGTCCCTGGGCGAGCTGGGCCTGGAGCGCTACCAGGCGCCGCTGACGCGCTTCTTCCTGGAGGAGACGCTGGTGCGCCGGGAGCTGCCCGCCGTGCGGCAGAGCGCGCTCGACTACTTCGTGTTCACCGTGCGCTGCCCGCGCCAGCGCCGCCAGCTGCTGCGCTTCGCCTGGGAGCACTTCCGGCCGCGGCGCAAGTTCGTCTGGGGGCCCCACGACAAGCTGCGCCGCCTGCGCCCGCCCCTGCCCGAGGGGAGCCCCGGGGAGCCCCTCCGCCAGGCCGGCGCCTCGGGACAGACCTGCGGGCCGGGGCGGGCGGACGGCGGGGACGGCGGGGCTGCGGGTCCCCCGCCGCCGCAGGGCGCTCTGGCGGGGGCCCAGGAGGGGGAGGCGGGGGGCCGCGGAGAGGAGGGCCCGGAGCCCCCGAGCCCCAAGGAGAGCAAGAAGAGGAAGTTGGAGGCCAACCGGCGGGAGCAGGCCGCAGGGGAGCCGGGCGCCCAGAGCGCCTCGGACGTGGAGAAGATTGCTCTGAACCTGGAGGGCTGCGCCCTCAGCCACGGCAGCCTCGGCCGGGGGTCCCAGGAATTGGGCATCCAGGCCCCGGGGGAGGCCGAGCAGCCCTGCCCCCAGCCCCCAGGGGCCAAGGTGGCCGAAGAGGTGAGGAAGAGAAGGAAGGTGGACCAGGGCCCCTGGGACGGTGCCTCGGTGGGTGGCACTGGTGGAGACGGTGGGACCAAGAAGCCAGCCCCCGCCCCGCACCCTGCCGCGCCGGGCTGCCCTGAGGCCAGAGAGGGCGAGAATGGGGTGGAGGAGGCAGAAGGCTGGGCAGGGCTGGAGCAGGCTGCCCCCGGGGGCTCAGGCGCGGCAGATGAGGAAGCTGAGGTAGGGCCTTAGGCTGAACCCAGAGAGCCTGAAGGGAAGCCCCGGGCCTGGGGAGCCCCCTTGCCGCCTGTTGTCAGCTCCGTGCGGTACTGGCCCCTCCCTGAGGGCCCCTCCCTGGTGGCCGCCGCCGCTGCCCGAAGCCAGGAACTTCGGAATCCTTACCTCGAACTCACGCCCCACCACCTCCTCTGTGCCGCGCCCCCCCCCCTCCGCCCCCCTGCCCGTCTTTGTAAATTGGCCCTTAAGGGTTGGGGGTGGGAGTGGGGTTCATTTTCTTAGTCTGGTGCCAAGGGCTTTTCTGAATAAACTGATTTGACTTTGAGCGTTTGGGCGTGGCCAGCGGCCCTGTGGGTGGCCAGGGTCGGGGAAGGGGGCAAGGGGGGCTAGTTTCCCCGTGGTGCTGCTCCTTGGGCTTCCTCCCCTTGGGTGTGAAGTGGCCTAGCCCAGCTCTGGCCCACTTGGCCAGTGTGAGCACCTGTGGAAACAGCCGTGTGCAGTCCCCTGGACACATGCGTCGGTCCCGGGCACCCTGACCACACGGCCTCCTGGGGCCTCTGGAGCTGGGCACTCCGTCCCGTGGCTGCCTTTTGTCACTGGTTTAGGAGTAAGTCTGGGACTCATGCACAGTCGCCTTGGGTGGGCTGAGTGGGAGGAGCAGCGGTTTGGGAGGGCCTTGGCCTACCCTGATCTGGGGTGCAGTGTTGTGCCAGCATGCTCCGTGGCTCTGTCTTCGCTGTCCCTAACCTGGCAGCCACAGCAACCCTCCACACCAGGACCCCCTTGAGCCCTCCAACCTGGCACGGGCCAAGTGCAGCTCCCTGTCCTCCAGGCACGGCTGGCTCTCAGCCAGGCTTTGTCCCCCTGGGCCAGGACCCCCGCTCCCTGACACACTGGAATTTCTACGTCAGCACCAACAGGGTGACGGCGCTGCAGAGGGCCGCATACTTGCCTTTGAACAAATGAAGTGATGGAGGCCACAGCTCTTCTGGGGGGAGGAGGAGGAGCCCAGTTCACGCTGAGTTCCGAGCTGTGATTTGGGCTCCATTCTCAGGAAAAGCATTGATGGTTAGCTCCTGTCCTGGCGGGAGGGGTGGACAGACTGGAAGTCATTTTGGGGGAGGGCAAGCACCTGAGGTAATGCTCCCCGTGCTGGAGTTGGGGCAGGTATGTGCTATGCTGCTGGCCCACCTCCCCCACCCCCACCCCCGATCTGCTGGCAGGGAAAGGACCCCAGGTGCCTGAACTCCAGTTTGCCTCCGTGATGGAGTTTCTACCACAGAGTGGAAACTAAGGCACCAAGATGAGTGTGGGGCATCCAACGCTGCGTCTTCAGCAGGGTCCCACTGAAGCCCTAGTGGTGAGAATCCTGTCTAGACCATGATGGAGCACACGTTCGATGTAGAAGCTTGAACCCCGGAGTGCGAGGGAAATACCATTGGAGCAACCCTAGGGGAGGGCGCCTGTGCCCAGCAGGGGGGACCTAGGGACTGGCAGGCAGCTCTGGCCCACCTGACCCCCAAACTTCACAGAGAGTGATGGCCCGAAACAGAGGGCTGATGCTTTGGTTCTGCCTGGAGATACCAGGTGTGAGGTCGTCCTCCACTCTAGGCCACTGTGGCTGAGCTTCGAGGCAGGGGCAGCTCTCCAGGGGCAGGGGCTGTGTGGAGCGAGGGATAGGTTTGGGGCGAAGGGTGGAGCCGGATCTCAGGCACCAGGTCACTCCCTTGACCCAGGTGAAGGCCAGCTGGGTGAAGCTTTTGAGCTTCTCTTGGCCTTCCTTGATAGAGTTCATACACACCCTCCCATCTGAGGGAGTGAGCAGCCAGTCTACCCCGATGGTGAGCTGAGGTTCTCGACTGAGTCAGTTTGCTTCTCCACTCTATCCCTTTCGTTTTCCACCCACTGTTCCCATGTAAACCCATGCACCTCACAAATCCTGAGTTCCCACCCACAGAAATGAAGCTCATATACTATACAGACAGGTCCAAAGGTGGTGAGTTTTCTCAATTTTTCAGTCAGTTACAGATTGAACTCTGTATTGCACTCTTTCCCCACCTCTCACTGTTGCACTTGAATAGTGGAAGGAAGGAAGGAAGGAAGAAAGAAAGGAGAGGAAGTGAAGTTCATACAGCATACTGTAAATCTTAAAGCAGCATTTCCCAGGGAATTCTAAACATTCCGAAACTTGGCTGTGGGTGGGGCTGAGATCCTGCAAATTCAGTGGGCCTGTCGGTGACCTGGATTTGTGAGAGTCCCCTAGGGTGGCCATGGAGGCCCCTGGCCCCAGGTGCTGCCCCTCACCCTGCTGTTCCTATGCCTTCCCTGGGTGAAGCAGAGTTTGCCTAAATCCAGCAGCCCTGAGCTGCCCAAGGCTTGTGAGAAACGGGAACAGCCAACACCAGCCTTGGGGTTTGAGTCCATCACCAGCTTTGCTCAGGCCCCGTGGTCATGGTGGTGCTACCTTCCTCAGCCAGCACTACTGATTGGCTCTCTCTTGGGGAGGGGAGAGCCGGATAAGAGTCTGGCCTTTCCAGCGATGGATGACATGGAGGGGCCACTCAGGATAAAGTTTGGGGCAAGAACCCTGGGAATAGGAGGTGTCCCAGCCTCGCAGGCATGGCCCTAGACTTTTGCCCATGGCCAGATGGGGTAGTAGGAGCCAGAGTTGTAGGGGGCCCGGTCTGGGGTCTTCCTGGGCATTGGGCAGCCTCAGTCCCACTCAGGACCCTGGGGAGGTCACCCTGTCTCTAGGGCTGAGGCTGCCCCTTCTCCAAAGGAGCCTTCAATGTGGGATTGTTCCCTCTCTCCATACCCTGGTTGAGGAGCAAGCGGAAAAAAGAGCGTCTTTCTTTTTCGCTCAAAGGTATATGTGTGTAACTCATCAGTCTCGGGGATAATTTTAACTCAGAGGCTGGCCAAAAAACTGCCACTGGGTTTCTTTCTTTCCCCTGGCCGGCTCGGCGGGGAGGCGTGGGGCGGTGCGGAAGCCCCAGGTGGGCCCTGCTGAATGGGGGGCTTGTGCCCGGCTGGCGGGGCGGGAACTGGCGTCCAGCCCGCCGCCCGCCCCGCCCGCCGCTCAGAGCCCAGGCGGCCACCGCTGGTGCCGCTCAGAGCGCGAGTGCGGCCATGGCCGGAGCCCCCACACTGCTGTTCCTGCTCGGGCAGCTCCTGGCCGTGACCCTGAGCGCGGCGCAGGTGAGCGAGGCGCAGGTGAGCGCGGGGCTGGAGCGGCGTGCTGGGCTCACACCGGAGATCGGCCGGGGGGGGGGGGGGGTCTGGGGCTCTGGGGGGGGCGTTGAGCCGCGCGGCCCGGGGACCACCCTCCGCCCAGCCACCCTGGGCCAGCGAGTGAGCCTGGAACTCGAGGATGCTTGGAGAGCCGGCGCAGCCCTGAAGCCCGTGGCCGGCCGAGCCCCCGCGGACGCCGAGACGCGTCGTGGATGAGCCCAGGACGGTGCCCTGTCCTCGCCTGGCCCGGTCGGCTGCTGCCAGTGTCGCCACCCCCACCGGAGAGGCACAATGCCGCCTTTGTTCCCTGAGGCTCCCGTGGGGCCGTGGCCTAGCCCCTCCCGGCCCGAGGATGGAGGCAGCAGACACTGCTGGCCCCAGGCTCTGGGGGGGTCTCTAAGGCAGGCTTGGTTCGGGGGGCCCCCGGAGCCAGGCCCCAGCGCCGCTCCCGACCCAGAGAGGGGACACTCTGTTGGGCTGACCCGAGGCTGACTGGGGGGACCTGCCCCACAGGTGAGGGTGGGATGGCACAGCTGCATGATGACGTCTCTCCATTTCAGAAAGTGGGACCCCAAGGCCCCCCTGGCCCCCAAGGGCCCCCTGGGAAGCCGGGCAAGGATGGCATTGATGTAAGTTGGGGTGGGAGGGGCCCCAGAGGGTTCGGTGGCGTTCTAGTCTGGCCCCAACTTCCCTGAGCCCCAGACCTGATGGAGACAAAACCAATGCCCACTTCCCAGGACTGGGGCAAAGGGGTACGGGTCCTGCTCAGGGTTCACCCCACCGGGATTGTGCCCCCAGAGCAGGGTGGGGGGGCACTGCACAGTAGTCTTTGGACTAGAACTGTGGGCACTGAGGTGTGTGTCTCTGGGCCCCCAGAGGGGCCACGGCGGTGGAGGTGCAGGGCCTGTCCCTCTGGGTGGGTCTCGTTGGAGGCTGCTTGGGGCTGGAGCCAGCTTCGGGGGTGCTTGGGGGCTGGCTCTGCCCCAGAGACAGCATCCTCCATGGGTGTCCCAGGTCAAGTGTGGCCCAATCCTGCAGCCTGCCTCCCCCAGAACTATCTGGGGTGAACCCCCAATCCAGCCACCTCCATGAAAGGTAGGGGCCTGCTCCAGGCCTCTCCTTACCCATAATGTACCGCAGGAGCCCCCCCTTGACTGGTCCTGAGCCTCTGAGTCCCCCAGGCCCTGGATGGCCCCGAGTCTCCTACCCACCCCGACCCTGGCCGACCCGGACCCACAGGGTGCTCAGCGACAGCCCTGCAGGGTGGAGGCAGAGAGGGGCAGGACAGCCCAAGGCGGGCCTCTATGCCCCTCCCACCAGGGCTGGGCCCCTGGCCCCCCAGGACTCCCAGGCTGACGGGAGTCAAGTTGAGTTGTTCCTTCTGGGGAGGCCTCCCCTTAAAAACCTGGCCTGCAAGCCTCGGTTAAAGGGTGTCAGGCCTAGTGGTCACGGGGGGTGGGGGGGCTGGGGTGCCTCCTTGGGCCTCTGCGAGTCTGGGAGGCTGCCACCCTGAATCAGGTGGGAGCAGGAGGCCTCTCAGTGCCCACAGCCCGCTTTCTGAAGCTTCTCGGGCTGGTGGGGTGGGGGTGGGGGGCTGTGGGACACGTTCCCTTTGCTTCCGGAGGTGGTGTCCCTCTGCCCTCAAAAGGTATGTGGGCCCTGGAGGGGCTGAGCCCCAGCCGTCTGGCTCCCCCCCTCCCCCGCTCCCGCCTCTGCACCTGACCACACAGGAGAGGTCCCCCTAGATGTGGATGAGGTGGGGGTGCTCTCGTAGGCCTGGGTTTTCGGGAGACGCTGCTCACATGTGGGTGTCTTCCCTCTGCAGGGAGAAGTTGGGCCTCCGGGTCTGCCTGGGTCCCCGGTGAGTGACGAGCCCCAGTGAGGGGAGGGGTGGGCCTAGAACAGAGGGGTCATTGACGCCCCTTTCCACCACACCGGGCCCTGCTGCCTGCCAGGCGGGAGGCCTTGGAGGCCTTGGAGCAGGGGCCTGGCCAGGAAGCGGGTGGGAGGGGGTGTGTGGGATTCAGCGTGTCTCTGGGTGGGGTCCGGCTTGGAAGCCGTCTTTGTGCCAGTCAGGCCAGGTGCCACAGTGAGCTTCCCCAGAGCTGCTCAGGCTCAGGAACTGAGGGTCCTGGGGGCACACAGGCAGTCCCACAGAGGGACCCGCTGGCCCTTAGCTGGGGCGGCCAAAGCATCAGGTGAGCAAGGCATCCAGGTGAATGTCCTATAGGTGTGATTGGGTAAGGGGGGCAGCGGGAGAGGGCGGTGGCTGGGGCCCGTGGCGGGGGGTCTGCGGGAGAGCAGGCGGGGCCGGGCCTCTGGTGGGCAGGAGCCAATCTCTAGTTGCTGCTGCCCCAGCTGGAAAGCCCTTTTCTTATTGGTGAAGGCCGAGGCTCTAGGCCCGACCTGCTCTCACGCCTCTGCCCGCTGCCCACCCCGCCCCCTTCCTCCAGGGACCAAAAGGGGCCCCAGGGAAGCCAGGGAAACCAGGAGAGGCCGGGCTGCCGGGACTGCCTGGAGTGGACGTGAGTGTGCCTGCCCCTCCCCCCTCCTGAGAGCCCCCTCTTCTGGGCCCCTCTGCTCCCCTCTGCGCCTGGACCTGGAGGGGTTTGAGCCCTGGAGTCAAGTTTAGTTGCTGTTCCCAGCTGTGCATGCTCTGTCCCCAGAGTGTCTGGATGTCCCCCAGCAGGCTCTGCTGGCCTTGAGCCCAGACCCTGGAGCGCCTGGCCACGGCTGCCGGGGCAGAGCCGGCCCACAGCAGAGGGGAAACGCTGCTGGCTCGTCTTCCCTGGACCAGACGCCCCTTGTCCGGGCCCCTCTGAGCCCCAGGCTGGCCCCAGGACCACTGTCAGAGCAGGGATCTGAGACATGAGCTCCCCGGCCTGCTGGACCCCCCAGCTCCTCACTCCCCCAGAGCCCCGGGCCCTGCAGGTGGACGGCGGGCGGGCCGGAGCCGGGGGGGCCACACACAAGGCCCTCCTCAGCCTCTGGACCCATTTTAGTTAGGAAAGTGCCCTCAGCGGGGCCTCCTGTGCGGCCCCTTGAGCCCTCCTCTGCCTCTCTCCCCAGGGCCTGACAGGGCAGGACGGACCACCCGGCCCCAAGGGCGCGCCCGGAGAGCGGGTCAGTGCTGCCCCGCACGTGAGGGTTCGGCTCGGGGGGTCCCCGGCTGGCGGGAGGGCTGAGCGCGCTCTATCCGCAGACTGGCCATGCTGTTGGGCTCGTGTCTGTGGGGAGGCAGAGGGTTGCAGAAAGGCAGGTGGGCACAGGGTGGCCTGTCCCACACTGGCCTCTGGTCGTGGTTGTCCTCGCGTTCAGTCGGGCTGGGGGATGACCAGCCTTCCGTGCTGCCTCCTCCTGGGAAGAGGGGAGGGGGGCAGCTGCAGGCTTTCTGTAGGGAGCCCCTGGGGGGCAGGGGCCGCCAGTGCCAGGACCATGTCTTCTGGACACAAGGGAGCAGGAGGCCCTGGCTGCCCAGGTCCCGGGCTCCCTCAGTCACCGGAGCCAAGCGTGGCGGCCCTTCTGTGGGGCTCAGGGAGGCCTGGCGCTGGGCCTTCCTGCTGGCCTGGCCTGCCCGCTCCGTGCTGCTTTCTGCGTCCACTTCCAACAGAGTCTGGATTTTCCTCAGCACGATTGTTGGCAGAAGACCTGTCCCGGGCCACTGGGGCATCCGGGGTCCCCCCTGGGCCTCAGTCTTCTGTAAAACGGAGAATCCCCCCTCTCCAGAGTGGGGGAGGGGAACAGGTTTGCTCTCAGAGGCCTGGGAGCCTGGGCCCAGCCCGCTCCTGACACCTGGTTTCCTCCTGCAGGGAAGTCTGGGACCCCCGGGGCCTCCCGGGCTGGGGGTAAGTACCGTGTCTTCCCGCAGCGGGACTGCCCAGGCTGGGGCGGCCCTCCGGGAGCCCTGGGAGGCACTGCCCAGCCCCCTTGCCTGCCGGGCTGGCTCCTGGGCCGTGTCCTCTCCCCCAGGGAGGGTCTCCTGCACCCGGCGCTCACCCCCTGAGGTGCTTCCCCCCTGCGCCCCACCTATCTTGGGGAAGGGGTGGGGTGGCAGGCAAACCTATCCTGTCCCTGGCGAGTTCTGATCCGGTGCTTGGCATTGCAGGGCAAAGGCCTCCCCGGACCCCCCGTGAGTACTGACCACGCTCGTGGCCCCCGTCCCAGCATACCCACCACACTCAGAGCCAAGCTGGCTGCCGGGTCCCACACCGGGGCAGGGCGGGCCTCCTCAGGGGCAGCCACCTGACCGGCTGCCCGGGGTTGCTGTCCCTTCAGAGAGGGCAAACCAGCACTGTGTAGGGTCCTCAGAGCTCTGTGGGTACAGACCCCTGGGTCTCACTCCCTTATCCCCCCACCCCCAGGGAGAGGCAGGAGAGAGTGGTGTCCCAGGTGGAATGGGCCTCCGGGGCCCCCCGGTGAGTGGCTGCCCCTGACCTTCCCCCACTGCTCAGAGCAGGGCCCTGCCTGTCAGGACACCCCCAATCCAGCCACCAAGGGCTCCGCCCCCCTTTTCTCCTTCCCCCCTCCTCCCCCTCCCCCACCCATCCCTCCCCCCTTTCCTTTCTTGGTGGCCTTGATAGACGCCCTGATTGACCCTCAGGGATGAGGATAGACTAGGCCTCGGGAGGCACCGTGGACACCAGCACCAGTCAGGGCGGGGGGAAGCAGGCAGAGTGGGGCGTCCCCATAAGGACACAGGGGAGGGAGGCTTCTCTCTGGAAGTAGCTGGTCACCTCCCCTTAGGTGGAGGCTGGTCCTGCTCCACCTAACGTCATAATCTGCCCCCAGGGACCCTCTGGACTACCAGGCCTCCCCGGCCCTCCGGGACCTCCTGGACCCCCGGTAAGTATGGGACAGGGGGCGCCAGACTGCTCGCGGAAGTGCCAGGCATGGTGGGCTTGACTTTCCCGTCCCCCAGGGCCCCCTGCCCCGAACCCACGCCCATGTGCACTCCCGTCCACTTCCCAGACGTGCGCAGAGCCCAGGGCCCCGGCAGCGGCTGGGTCAGCTGACGTGGGGAGGGGCGGGGCTCGGGCCGGTGGCCACTCTGCCCCAAAGGCAGCGGTCTCCGTCCTTGTTGGTGCCCAGAACAGGCCACCGCAGGGGAGGCAGGGCCTGAGCCCCCTGGCAGGCCTGTAGGGGCAGGTGGCAGGGAGGGAGGGGGAGGGCAGCCTCAAAGTCAGCTGTCTTTGTGTTCCAGGGTCACCCAGGGGTCCTCCCTGAAGGCGTCACTGACCTCCAGGTAGGCACTCGCAGCCATTTGTGAAGGGGGCTGGGGTGCCCCACCCACCTCCTCGGGGACATTCCACATGTGGAGAGTGGCCTGTCCCCACCCGCAGGAGGGCAGGGATGGGGGCCCGTGCCCGTGGCACCAGCTCTGGGCACAGCCGCCCCGCGCCCTGGCCGCGTGCAGCAGCGCCGATCTGAGCTGAGCGCGGTGGAGCTGGCCGGCCCCTCCGTGGTGCGGCCACGTTCTGAGCGCTCAGCCACACGTGGCCAGTGTCTGCTGCTCTGGTGGCGCAGGCCGCACAGAAGGCTCTGGACTAGTGTCTGGGACTCGCTTTTCTCTTGTCTTTGAGCTTTGTCACCCCTGGAAAGAGACGAGCAACGTCTGGGTGGCCCCAGGGCTTTCTCCGCGGGGTGCGGCCGTTCCCGGCAGGGCCAGCCTCCAGCGGGCGTGCAGAGGTCTTGCGCTCCTGAGGGAGGCCAGCCCCACCCCGGGTCCAGAGTGCTGGACCCGTTGGTGTCCCAGAGGGAGGGTTTAGGGATCTTCCAGGATCAGGAGAAGGGCTGGGCCCCTGGCCACGGGCCAGGCAGGAGCGGCGAGGGCGGAGACGGATGGCCCTCGCTCTGTGCCAGATTAGCTGTGGAATGATCCAGAAAACCCAGTGCGGTCCCTTGGGTTTCACTGCGCCGCTGGGCGTGGAGCATCCCGTCTGCACCTGCAGGACACCTGTCCTAAAGCACATCTGTGCCCTGAGGAGAAGCCCAGCTTGAAATTGGCCGCAGGCCCCCTGGGAAGCCAGCAGCCACCGTTGCTAAATGTCCGCTGAGAAAGGGGAGCCGGCTCTGAGCAGGAGGCCGTGAGAGGCCAGGCAGCCGAGGGCTGGCTCCGTGCAACGCCTCCCTGCACCCCACAGCCGCGCCCTATGAGGCCGTGTCTGGGGTCCCAGGAGGCCCTGGTGTGGCCCGAGGTCCCCTTCGCTTGGTGGAAGGGCCCATCTCAGGGCCCCTGGCTGCTGAACTCTGCCAGGTCCCGGGCTGTCCGGGGGGCTCTGACCACTCTGTCCTCCAACAGTGCCCGGCCATCTGCCCACCAGGCCCTCCCGGTCCCCCAGGAATGCCAGGGTTCAAGGTGAGCAGCGGCCACAGGGTGGCTGAGCCCCCTCCACGCCCCACAGGAGGAGGCAGCCTGGTCCAACTTGGGCCTCGAGATCTAGAGGGGAGTTGGGGGGACACGAGGGTCCAGAAAGTCTGCCCTGGTTGTTGCAGGAAGAAAGGAGGGCTGGCTTCCAGCCCAGCCTGGAGGCCCCGCTCTGGCCCCATCCCCCGTTCCACAGTGGTAACCGCTGGGCACTGCTGTGGCCACCAGGACTGGGAGGCCCCGCCCCTCTTGACCAGGCCTCCGTTTCCCCACCTGGGCTGGTGGCCGTGCAGGCCTCTATTCAGGGCTGCTGGGGACAGGCTGTGACTCGTCGCTCACCTCTGGCTTTCAGGGGCCCACTGGCTACAAAGGGGAGCAAGGAGAGGTCGGCAAGGACGGTGAGAAGGTGAACACGGGCTCTGGGGGGTGTTGGCAGGAGGGATGGGTGCTCGGCTGGGGTGGGACGACTGGGGCCCCACAGGTGGTGGGGGGTGGTGAGGGAGCACTCGCTGCATCTGGGACACGCTATGCACGCGACCTCTGAGGGGCCTGGCTGGTCAGAGCCAGCTGATCTGGGGCAGGGTCTCTGGACAGACCGCCACCTGCCTGGTCTCACGTGAAGTTCCCTGAGCTCAGGTGGGCCCCCCTGGTGGCCGGAGAAGTGTCTCCTGGAGGCCCCACCACCCCACTGCCCCTGTGGCCACTGCCCGTGGAGGATATGTTTGTCCTCACGCACAGGCTTCAGGTAGGCTGACAGAAGGACCCACGCCAGCAGGCAGAGGATTCTGGGAAAGACTGGGAGCCTCCCTCTCTAGAGGAGGGCCAGTACCCCTCAGCCTCAGAGGCTCGGCTATGAATAGGGCAATGGCCCCAGCTGCATGGGCTCAGGTGGGGGGACCAGTGGGCTCAGAGAGAGCTCGGGCTGACCCAGCTCACACCCCTTTACCTCCATTGCAGGGTGATCCTGGCCCCCCTGGGCCTGCTGGCATCCCAGGCACTGTGGGGCTACAGGTGAGGAGGGGGAGGGGCTGGACAGGGATGAGGAGGTGGGATCGGAGCCCCTTGGACTGCATAGGGCTGCAGGGGATGGTCTAGCAGGTACCTGCCGCGGGGTACCGGGCCAGGGTCCTGCCTCTGCCAGGCTGCAAGTCCCAGGGCCTGTGGCCCCTTCCCCCTCCTGGGCCTGTGGCCCCTTCTCCGTCCCCCTCCAGGGCCTGTGGCCCCCTCCCCCTCCAGGGCCTGGCCTAAGGTCAGGTGCTTCTAGGGAAGACTGTGGGTCCCTCAGTGGCTCCCAGGGGGTGTGCAGTCCTGGGGGGGAGGCGGGCTGCTGGCCCAGGCCCTGCCTTTCCAGCTTTCTCCTCACAGGGGCCTCGGGGACTTCGAGGCCTGCCAGGGCCGGCTGGACCCCCAGGAGATAGGGTAAGTCTGCCAGCCCCAGATCGGCCCAGGCCGTTGCGGGAGGCCACCTCCAGATCGGAGGGCTGGTGGGGAGCCAGAGAGGCCCTGGAAAATGGGGAAGGAGGGAGGGTTTGGGACCACTGGGTGGCCAATGGGGAGGGGCCTGCTGGGTGGGGGGTGTTTGGTTGGGGCTGCTGGAGGCAGGTCCTCTCTGGATGAAGCCAGGTCCCCTGAGGGATGTTGTCCAGACACCCCCTCTCCTTCACAGGGTCCCATTGGATTCCGAGGGCCACCAGGGATCCCAGGAGCCCCCGGGAAAGTGGTATGTGTGCATCTGGGGGTGAAGGGCAGGCTTACACAGGCCTAGGCTCTCTGTCCCCTTCCCTCCTCCTCACTCAGGTGCCTCCCCCAGTCCCACTGGGCTGCGCTGTGCTGGCCCTTCCCAGGTGGCCGTGGGCCCACCTGGGGGGGACACACCCGAGAGAGTCCTCTCATGGGCACGTACACCCTGGGCACACCCGAGCAGGTGGCCGTGGGCACACCTGGGGGGGACACACCCG
>NW_022589753.1:1130229-1133769 GCF_004348235.1 Phoca vitulina | reverse complement strand
GGCACACCTGGGGGGACACACCCGAGCAGGTGGCCGTGGGCACACCTCGGGGGGGACACACCTGGAGGGGTGGGTTGAGTTTACCAGAAGACCCTGTTTTTGGTGGGAGATCGGTATTCTCTCTGGACATGCGTGGGGTACGGTCAGCACCCCTGGCCTCTGTGACCCTCAGCAGCATCAGTCCCACTGCCTCTGAGCACTTCTAGCGCTAAGCCTGGCCAGTCTCACGTCAGTCCAGCTACCCCACCTTCTCGAGTTGTTAACTTTCTGTACGGTCCCCCACCCCCCACTCCCCACCCCCCACTGTCATTTCAGGGTGACAGAGGCGAGAGGGGCCCAGAGGGTTTCCGCGGCCCCAAGGGTGACCTTGTAAGTAAGAGAACCTTGCTTCTCTGGGTCCTTCCTCCAAAGAACCTGATCGGGGTGGGGGGGGACACCTAGTTGGCACGTGCCAGGGGTGGGGGCCTGCCCTTTCCTGGGGGGTACATCAGTGGACAGCAGCTGGGCCTGGCCCGCGGGGGTCCCAGGCAGGTCTCCTGGGGGCTCTAACAAGCTCGTGTCTGGCGGCAGCTGACGCACATCCAGCTGGACGCCCTGGGCCGTGCCAGACCTCGGGCCAGGGTTGTCTGGCTATGAAATGGAATAACAGAGAAAATGTCTCTCGGGTTGAGCGAGTGAACATAAGCTGAGAGATGATCAAGCAACTGGGGTGACTGTCCCCAAGCTGTCATTTGCCTGTGGTCACCTTCAAACCGGCCTCGTCGTGCCCTGGACTGAGCCTAGTGGCCACAGGATGCTAAGCTAGGTCCCAGCTTGACAAGCCTTTCCCCTGGTGTTGGGATGGGCCAACGAAGCTGTCCCCCAGCCCTGAGCACACACCCGGAGTCCAGCGTCCCTGGCCCAAGCGTGCATGGGAACGAGGGGCATCATCCGCGAGGAGCATCCCTCAAGGTCCCCCCAAATGCAGTGGCTTGTGTGTCTTTCAGGGCAGACCTGGTCCCAAAGGAGTCCCTGGGGTGGCGGGGCCGGGCGGAGAGCCGGTGAGTACCCACAGCTGCCCGGGTGCTGGGCAAGCAGGCCGTTGCTGCCGATGGCTTCCGTCACCTGCAACTGCCCCCCCCCTGACCCCAGAGAATCCTTCTCCTTCACCTGTGGGGTGCCCCCGGCCTGCATGGGGCCCCCCGTCGGCCCCCTGAATCTGCACGGGGCCACGCGTGCCACACACAGGTGGAGGGTCTTGAGTTCCTCTGCCTTCCGGGGGCCGTGGAACCAGAAGGGATCTGAGGGCCCTGGGGCACCTGTGTCCCTTCATCCTGCTCTCAGCCTGGACCCGTACTCCCTCCTGTCCCCTCCTGACCCACCCCTCGAGGACGGGGCCCCCCGTGGGCTCCTCTGGCCTCGTCCCCTGGGAAAGCAGGACGAACGGAGGGACCTGAGGGAGGCCGTGTGCTCTCCTGCTGGCTCCCCAGCCTGTTCCCTCACCTGTGACACAGGCCACGGGGCAGCGTCCCTGCGGGCAGGTGGGGGACAGCGCATGGAATGACGGGCCCTTCACAGCTGAGCACCAGTGGCTTCAGCTGCAGAGTCTGAGGGCAGCCCGGGTCACCGTGTGGCCGCTGGGCTGTGTGACCGCAGATACGGCGCGGGGCCTGGGGAGGAAGGGCTAAGGAGGGGCCCGCTGGGCCTCATGCCGTCCCCTGTTCCCAGGGTATTCCAGGTAAGGACGGCCGGGATGGCGTGCCGGGACTGGACGGCGAGAAGGTTGGTGTTGGGCCGGTGGCCTACAGGGCAGGGGGTCTGCGGGAGTTCGGCCTCCCGGGCCTCAGCAGCCTGTCCCCCGATCCTCCGCAGGGAGAGTCTGGTCGTAACGGTGCCTTAGGAGAGAAGGGTCCCAACGGGCTGCCGGTGAGGGCACGGGGCTTCCTTCGGTGCTCCTGGGGTGGGGGTCCTCTCCCCGGGGTCCCTGAGTGGGGGCTTGCGCAGGGGGAGGTGCCCCCTTTGGGTGTGCTCAGCCCTGACCTCTGACTTGCGCAGGGCCTCCCGGGACGAGCAGGGTCCAAGGGCGAGAAGGGAGAACTGGTACGTGGCTTCTTTGTCCTGGGCCGGGGGTAGGGGCAGCGCCCAGGCCTAGACGGAGGGGCCGTGTGGGCACTCAGGGCTCTCCCGTCCTGTGCAGGGCCGAGCTGGAGAGCTGGGGGAGGCCGGCCCTTCAGGAGAGCCTGGCATCCCAGTAAGTGTCCCCACCTTCCCCGCCCCCCCCGCCCCCCCGCCCCCCACGTCCGCGGACCCCGCCCACACCCGCACTCCCCTTCTCCTCGTGCAGGGAGACGTTGGTGTGCCTGGGGAGCGTGGTGAGGCTGGCCACAGGGGCTCGGCGGTGAGTGAGCGGGTGCCGTGTGGCCCAGGGGAAGGGCACGGGGGCATCACCGTGTGACCGGGTCTCTGCGGGCTGGGGAGGCGTTTGGGACGCATCCGTGGGCTGACCCTGTAAAAGCTGAGAGATGGTGAGGGCCAGGCCCAGCTGTTCCGTGCTTGAGACCTCTGTGCCGAGGGACTAAGTCACCACGCCTGGCCGAGGACAGCAGCCTGGCCTCGGGCTCCACACGGGGCAGTGGGAGCTGCCCACTCCTCCCGTCCCCTCCAGAGATGGACAGACGAGTCATGAGGACACCAGCCCCGGGGCCCTGGGCAGCCCCAGCTGTGGGTGCCTGGCTCCCAAGACTGATGTGTGGGATCTGAGGGCGAGCCTGATCTCTACAACCCCCCAGCTGCCCCCCACCAGGCCCCCCACCTCTGTTGGGCCCGATGGCTGGGGACCGACTCCTGGGTTTGCCCGGCGTCCCCGGGGCAAGCAGAGCGGGACTCACTCCGTCCTTCTCTCTTTCAGGGGGCTCTGGGCCCGCAAGGCCCTCCTGGAGCCCCTGGAGTCCGAGGCTTCCAGGTGGGTGAGGTTTAGGTCCAATGAGCCGAGGGGGGCCTGCTGGGCGGGGGGTGGGCTCCCCCTGAGCTCCTGCGTGGGTGCTGACCAGCTGGGTCCTTGTCTGTAGGGCCAGAAGGGCAGCATGGGCGACCCTGGCCTGCCGGGCCCCCAGGGCCTCCGCGGTGGCACTGGTGACCGGGTGAGTGGCTGTCTCAGCCTCCCCCTCCCCTCCCCTCTTCCCCCTCTTCCCCCTCCCCCTTTTCCCCCCTCCCCCTCCCTCCCTCCCCTCCCCTCTTCCCCTCCCCTCTTCCCCCTCCCCCCTCCCCTCCCCTCCCCTCCCCTCTTCCCCTCCCCCTCCCCTTTTCCCTCTCCCCCTTCCCTCCCTCCCCTTCCCCCTCCCCTCTTCCCCTCCCCTCCCCTCTTCCCCCTCCCCTCTTCCCCCTCTTCCTCCTCCCCTCCCCTCTTCCCCTCCCCTCTTCCCCTCCCCTCTTCCCCCTCTTCCCCCTCCCCCTCTTCCCCCTCCCCTCCCCTTTCCCCTCCCCTCCCCTCTTCCCTCTCCCCTCTTCCCCCTCCCCTCTTCCCCTCCCCCCTCCCCTTCCCCTCTCCTCCCCCCTCCCCTT
>NW_022589753.1:1110863-1130129 GCF_004348235.1 Phoca vitulina | reverse complement strand
CTCTTCCCCTCCCCCCTCCCCTTCCCCTCTCCTCCCCCCTCCCCTTCCCCTCTCCTCCCTCTTCCCCTTCCCCTCTCCGCCCTCTTCCCCTTCCCCTCTTCCCCTTCCCCTCTTCCCCTCTTCCCCTCCCCCTCTTCCCCCTCTCCCCCCTCCCCTCTTCCCCTCCCCTCTTCCTTCCTACTCTCCCCAGCCCCTACCTGGTGGACACACACTGCCAGCCGCCCCAGTCAGGTGCTCCAGGCTCAGGGTGGGGGGCGTGGAGCCGAGGGGAGGGCCCCTAGCATCATCTGTTGGTCTTTAGCTGAGGACTGCTTGACACACTAAATAAGTGTGAAAAGCACGACTCTAAGCACTGCTCTCACTGCTTCTAACTTTCCTGGTGGTCTTGTGACAGTCGGTAAGCTCGCTGTGGGGTCCCTGTAGTCCAGGGACCTTCGGGCAGCACGGAGCCCGGCTCAGAGGCCCGCTCAGGGCCCCACGGCGACGGCCGCGCGCTTGCTGCCAGACTTCACCGCGGGTGGGGAGGCCCAGGAGCCGCCGGCCCAGACGTCCCTTCATCCCGGGGGGGGGGGGGGGGGGGGGGGGGGGGTGCATGGAACCCCCTGGCCTGTGGCCCAGACCAGGCAGGAAATCCCAGGCACTGGGGCCTCTGAGATGTGGCTGAGGGCCGTGCCTGCCCCGTGGTTCCTGAATTCCCCCTCCTCATCTCCAGGGCGGCCACATGTCTGCCCCTTGGGCAAGTTCTCACTCCTGCTATTTGAGCAAATGGACAATTTTTATTTCCATGTTTTCGGGGCGATCCTGCAGTTCCCAGACATGTCCCTAGTCTCACAATTGGCCGGGAAGGTGGCGAATAGAGCTTTCAGCTCTTTGACTCAGCAGTTCCACGCGGGAAATGACCCGTGTGCAGCCCGTGGTACTGGGAGCGATACCAGATTTGAGGAGGCCTGTGAAACAGTCACGGCACCCTTGGTGCGATGCTCCGGAGATCCTAAGACGACAGTTCTTTAGGAAGATCTGAGACGGGCACGCACACAACGCTGCGGCGGACCGGGAGCACGCCTGCTTCCCGTGAGCCCTGTGCCCCCGCAGCTTGGTGGGGGCCGCCTCAGGGACTCCCGAACCCCCTCTAACGCTCACCTTCTGTGTGCCAGGGCCCGGGAGGAGCCGCCGGCCCTAAGGGAGACCAGGTGAGTGGGCGCCCAGGGGTCAGGTCTGTTCTTCCGTTTCTCTCCCTCCTTCATTTCCTACTCTCCCTCTTGAACTCTGACTGGCGGGGGGGGGGGGGAGGCGCTCTGGACACCCAGCCCCACTTACAGGGAGGGTGTGTTCCCGCTGACCTGGGAATGGGGCCTTGTAGCGGGGGAGTCTGGGCCCCAGGCCTGTTTGTAGAAGGTACATTCTCTCGGGAAAGGCTCCGGGGCTGGGCCCGTGACCTCCGGTGGCCCCAGGCCCTCTTTGTATTGGTCGAGGACCTAGAACGATCTACAGCCCCCCAAGATTCTGCTTGGCAAGAAAGGCTCAGTGCATCCTGCCAGTCCCTGCCAGGTCCCCACCCTGGGCCTGGGGCTCCAGGGACCAGCGCCTGAGCTTTGAGAACAGCTCGAGGCGGGGTCAGCGCTCTGACCTGGGGCGTGTTGTTGCAGGGCGCTGCCGGCTCGGATGGCCTCCCTGGGGACAAAGGAGAGCTGGTGAGTGCGATTAAGTCGGCCTCACTTTTATCAGCAGCTGAGAATGAAGGAGTCCCCGTCGGGGATGAGGGTCAGTCTGCAGATCCAGGGAGCGTGGGAAGCCCCGGGGAGGCCGAGGCTGCGGGCCGAGGGCCCCATGACTGTGGCCAAGACAATCTCAGGGCTGCGTGTGCGCGGGTTCTTCTGGCAAATTCCTGGACAGCCTTGACCAGCGGGACCCCGGCCCCGGCCGTTAATCTGATGGGGGCAGCAGTGCCTGCCCGCTGGGGAGCCCCTCTGGCTGGGACCACGTCGCTGAGGACGCAGCTGAAGGGGACTGTAGGCAGAGATGTTCAGACATCCGTTATTTATTAGAACGATGATGACGGAGACAAGGAACAAAGTAAACACGTGTCACAAAACGTGCTGAACAGTTACTGAAAACACTCTTTAGGAAAATAAGTCACAACAACATCCGTGCATAGAACACAGTCCCAGCGAGATAAAAACTGCACCCAGGAGAGTACAAGGAGGTCGCCACTCCACGTCCGGAAGCAGTCAGAGGGTGGTTTCTTGGCAGTTTCCCGCCCTCCCCAACCCCCCTGCGCTAGCCTGGCTCTTTGGTAGCGAACGCCCACCCGACTAACGGCCAAACAACTGCTCTCTCACAGGGTCCCGGTGGTCCGGTCGGACCCAAAGGAGAGGTGAGTGGCCGCCAGCCGTCCCAACAACAAAGCCCAAGGAAATGCCAGGCCAGACTGCGGGGTGTGGGGGGCGGCAGCTGCTGGGCACTGCTCGCCTCCGACCCACCTCGGCCCCTTTTCCTCTAGGCCGGCAGTCGAGGGGAGCTGGGCCCGAAGGGCATCCAGGGTCCCAATGGCACCAGCGGTGTCGAGGGCCTCCCAGGCCCGCCCGGCCCCATGGGCTTCCCGGGGGTACAAGGCGTGCCTGGCATCACCGGGAAACCCGGAGTCCCGGTACGTCTTTTCCTTTGTTGAGGGCAGTGTTCGTCGGCATCGGTCACTTTTCTGAGACTGATGGCGGGGCGGGGGGCACCCCTAAGGGTGCCAGCCTGCCCGCAGTCTGCTGACGGACTTACGGGGTGAATTTCAGGGGCGGGAAGCCAGCGAGCAGCACATCAGGGAGCTGTGCGGAGGGATGCTCAGTGGTGAGTGCTCTGCACCCCTGCACACCTCGGGCCACCCACACCCCAGCCTCCTCCATCTCTTCCCTACCCGGGGCAGTGGGGGGG
This sequence comes from Phoca vitulina, assembly GCF_004348235.1. Lineage (NCBI taxonomy): Eukaryota > Metazoa > Chordata > Mammalia > Carnivora > Phocidae > Phoca > Phoca vitulina. The sequence goes on along the minus strand of NW_022589753.1, from coordinate 1,127,207 downwards.
GGGTCTCCCTCCCCCCCAGGCTATAACACAGGCGGGGGGCACGGTGGGGGTTCTAGATGTCTGTGAAACCATCAGCAGGGACCGAGACCTGCACCCTTCCAGCCTTTACTGACTAAGTGGCCATCTATCTCTTGGCCACTTTGATTCACAGGATTTGTAAGGAGCTCCCCCCAAATGAGCACCTCCTCTTGGGCCTGTGACTCCCTCCTTGGCACATGGGAGAAACGTAGCAGTACTTCCGTTCCATGCCCTGAAGTGCGTTAGGGGCGGCTCGATCTTTTCCGCCTTGCACAGAACGCTTTTGCTAATCCTCCTCGAATAAATGCTTGCATCTTTGTTTTCCCAAAGAACAAATTGCACAGTTAGCTGCTCACCTGAGGAAGCCTTTAGCGCCTGGATCCGCAGGTCGGCCTGGTCCAGCTGGGCCCCCAGGCCCCCCGGGACCGCCGGGCTCCATCGGCCACCCTGGTGCCCGAGGGCCCCCTGGATACCGTGGTCCCACCGGAGAGCTGGGAGACCCGGGGCCCAGAGGTGAGTCGGCTGCCCGCCGTCCCCTGCACATCATCCCCCCGGGCACCGCAAATACCGTCAGAACAGCATTTGGGGGAGGAGGGGTAGACAAAAATACGAGGGATAAACAAACAGGAGCCCATTTACACGTAACGGCGTATGCCTTCAGAAAAACTGACATTCATGAACATTTCTCTTGCAAAAGGCAAAAGTTATACAGAACTCCCTTTGAAGCGCTGGGAAGTATAATTTAGAAACCAGAGGACCTCACGGGTGCGCCCTGTCGCTGAGGCCAGGCGCTGGCCCTGTCCAGGTCCCCGCTGAGCCGGCAGCAGCCGGATGCTCGGGCCCACGGACGGGCCACGCGGCTAACACAACTGTGAACTCCCGGCCACTGAGCTTTTCCCCCACGGCCTCTGACACCCACTTCCTGTCTGAGTTTGCTCAGTGTCCCACCCGCATCCCGCCGGCCGGCCTCCTGGCCCCAGTGCGGATTTAAAGCTCAGGATTCCAGTCCGTGCCAATTTATTGACCAAATAATTCTGTTTCTGAAAAACAGCTTAAAAACGTTTCTGAGGGAAACTTAACTCTGTGATTTGCTCTCTTCATCGATGAGGCACAGTTTGAATACCTCAAGTCCGGCTATTCCAGAATGAGCGGTGCCGCACTTATTTTTAAGAAACTTCGAGGCTGAACAATTTCAGCCCTGGAGACAGACACGTCTTCCCAGACACGGTGTCGGTCCCAAGTCCACGGTCAGCCGGCTTCACGTGGCCTTGGAGATGGCTGTGGGCTCTGAGCATCTCCGGCGCCGGCACAAGGCTGTCTTCCACCAACAGACCAAGCGGGTTTCTTCACGTAGGGATCTGAAGGCCTTTGAGCCTTTTGAAAACACGGTTCTCAACTAGCCTCCATCCCCTTCCCTGGTTCTGGCGCTCGGATTACTTTTCTGAGAGCGCTTCGCTTCAGGAAAAGGCTCACCACGTGGGCGCCCTGCCCGTCACAAGGCGGGTGACACGCTGGCGTGGGGGCTCATGCCATCGCGCCAGTGGTCCCTCCTTGAACCCCACCGGGTGCTCACGTGTCCGGTGCTTCCCCACAGGGGCTTCGGGAGACAGAGGAGACAAAGGCTCGGCGGGCGTGGGTCTGGACGGGCCGGACGGAGACCAGGGGCTACAAGGTAGGTGCCCGTCACCAGCCGCTTTCCCAACGCGCTGTGGCTTGACCTGGGGCCGCCTGTGGGTGGTGAACATGTATCACGACGTCTTCTCTTGGCAAAGTCCTCTCAGATGGTCAGGAACGGTCAGGAACCGCCTGAATGACTTTGTACAAGTTTGAGCGAGAACAGAGTCAGGAGGATCTCTCCCCGTAGGTTCAGTTAAGTTCTATTCGGTGAAAGCAGTCTAGCGTCTAGGTCAGTTCAGTCCAGCAGAATTCCCTAATTCCCTCTGAATTAGCCACATGTACCCTGAATGTTTGGTGTCCAATACAAACGCTTTGTGGAGACAGAGGACCAGCCCCTGCCCCCTGCGGTCCGTCCCTCACAGAACACACGAGTCACCTTACGGTCTTCCACGCACCCCCGCACCCTGGGCGGAGCAGAGGCCCTGCTCCAGTCCTCTCCGAGCGCCCAGAAACCCTCTCCTCTGCTGGCCCTCCAGGCCGCACCCACGCTCCCAGCCCCTCCTCAGCTGACCCACCCTGCCTCCCCCTGCTCAGGAGGCCTGTCCCCCGAGGTGGGGGCCCCCCCCCCCGGCCCCCCCCGGCCCCGCCCCCCCTCCCCCCCGGCCCCCCCCCCCCAGCAACTCCGCCCCCCCCCCCCAACGGCCCCCCCAGCTCCCAGGAGACGCTCTCTTCCCTCGGCTCCCATGAGCTCTGCTCGGGCCCGAGCCGCTACGCTCGGGACAGGCCCCTGGCCTCCACATCCCCCCACCTCGTCCTCTGCCCTCGCTCCTCTCCCCACATGGTCTCTCCTCCCCTCCGCCCTTCCAGAGCGCAGAATACGCCCCTACACAGAAGGGCTGGGGGTGGCAGGCTGAATGGATGTTCTATTCTTACATCTACACTCACCTTCCCGCTCCGTCCCAAGGGCCGCAAGGCGTGCCTGGCGTTAGCAAAGACGGCCGAGATGGGGCCCACGGCGAGCCCGGGCCTCCAGGCGATCCTGGCCTCCCCGGTGCTGTCGGTGCTCAGGGGACCCCCGGCATCTGTGACACCTCGGCCTGCCAAGGAGCCGTGATGGGAGCCGTCGGGGAAAAATCAGGTTCTAGAAGCTCCTAAAACACAACCGGAGGAAGTGAGAAGGTGGTGCCGACGCCAGCAGGGAGCTCTGGAAGGACACGAGGAGTCAGCCGCGCTCCGTGGGGGAGGGGACAGCGTGGCATCGGTGGCAGCCCTCGCGGCCCTCCTGGCCTGCCCCTGTGTCCTCCACGGCAGGGACCGGCCACGTGGTCCCCGAGAGCGTCCTCCATCGACCTGTTGTCCAGTGTTGTCTCTACGCGCATTTACAAGTGCCCGTCAGCGGTCACGTCGTACGTCAGACGGGCCCCGTGGGCGCCAACTAGACCCCGCACCTGGGGGGGCACAGGGCGCACGTGTGCACAAGTCCTCGGGGCCTAAAACAAACAGCCACCTGTTCACACACCACTTGTGGAAGGACTAAGACTCACAGTAAGACGGCAGATGACCCCAGGCGACCCCAGTCTAATGAATAAAGGATTCCCTGTACGGTGCCCCCTCCACACATGGTCTAGTCTGATTTACCTGCTTCTTTGTGTACAAACTTTTGACTGTCTCCGATTAACAGTATTTATTGAAGGTGACCCTGTATTGCGAGAAAGTCTACTGCTATTACCTGTTGTGATAAATAAAGCCACTCATGTGAAAACCTCAGTTCCAAACACTACAGTTTATTACACAGAAAGTAATGACTCTCAATATGAAAATGAGGGCATTGAAGGAATCCACTGTGACAATATCTCATTTATGGACAAAAGTGGCTTCAAAGGGAGTCTCTGGAAAATGTCCAGCAAGAGGTCTGGACACGGACCGCATTTCACAATGCAGTCCCATGTGACTGAAGTCAGCACAGGGGGAGGGAGAAACAAAGGAGTAAAATTTCCAAACTACTTCTAATTAAGAACAATTTAACTTGTTCCAATTGCTAAGTGGGCAAATTTAAAATGTAAATAAAATAAGTAAAAAGCAGTGTACCTTGGAAGACTAAGGAAATTATGAAGGATGTTAATTTTTGAAGTTATCATGTTAAGAAAACATGATGGAATCAGGCAGATAATTGAAAAGTTTCTTGCTAATTGTCAACAGGTCTTCATCCCCAAATGGTCTAAGAGGACACGAATGGCTAAGTATTTTGTTCTAGACAAACATCTTTACAAAACGTGCTGTAACGTCCCCACAGAGGCCCCTCAACTGGACTCACGTCCCCCAGAGCCAGACCGCCGGGGCTCCGGGGCTGCACAGACGCTCGGGGCCCCCGGGCAGCAGCCACCACTGCTGGGAGCTAGCGGTCCCTTCCGGTCACTTGACATCCATGGCCGGGCTGCTCTGTAGGCCCTCCTGCGCGGGACGCGCCACCAAGGAGTCCGGTCTGGTCAGCTTGAGCCTTCTGCCAGTTTTACCGCAAAACACACTCTCAAATTCCTGAAGTTGAGAAACCACCATTAATGTTGTGAATTTACAGACTTGGAAACCATCGTAAATTTGCAGACTTGGAAACTATCTTAAAAACACAAAAGGCGGGGCGCCTGGGTGGCTCAGTTGGTTAAGCAACTGCCTTCGGCTCAGGTCATGATCCTGGAGTCCCGGGATCGAGTTCCGCATCGGGCTCCCTGCTCAGCGGGGAGTCTGCTTCTCCCTCTGATCCTCCCCCTCTCATGCTCTCGGTCTCCCATTCTCTCTCTCAGATAAATAAATAAAAAATCTTTAAAAGACAAACAAACAAACAAAAAAAAACACAAAAGGCTGGGGACACCCGGCTGGCTCAGTCAGTGAAGGCCTGCAGCTCTTGATCTCGGGTTGTGAGTTCGAGCCCCACGTTGGGCATAGAGATTACTTAAAATGAATAAATAAAATTTTTAAAAATTAAAAATACATCAAAGGTTGAAATTACGAGCTGAACTACTTCAAAATATATAAAGGTGTCATCCACGAGCTCATGTCACCTCTTTTAAGGGGGTGTATGTCATAAAAACAGGGATTCAAACATTTTTCTCAAATAATCACATTTACACGTACTATTAATTTTCCAATAGATTCCCATAATGCCTGTCCCTTTTATAAAGCCTTCTTTATTTAAAAACAAGCAGCCATACTTACATTTTTCAATGTAGTAAAATATCCATACTACGATACCATTTTCGCCATGTGTGAGTGTTTGCTAGGCTGCATTCAGCCCACGCACACTGTCCCACAGCATCGCTACCATCCGTCTGCAGAACCTTCCATCACCCTGCAGACACCGTGCCCATCACTTACCCCACGCACACCGGTGAGTGCTCCGTGGCGGGCCTGGCGTCAGGGGGCTGGCTCTGGAAGGCTAAAAGCTGGCTCCTGCGGAGCCCCGTCCCCTGCGGCCCTTGCTCACGCTCTCCACCTCTAGAACTCTGACAAGCCCCGGTTTTTGCTCCCGAGTACACGGGGCAGCCCCAAGCTCACAAAAGGAGAAGGCAAGTGCAAGCAGATGGCCTGATCTCATCAGCCTCTGGGAAACAAAGATCGGGGGTCTGCAAAATGCACAAGGTGGAAAATCCTACAGGACAGAGGGTTCCATCTCTTCAATAAATAAAGGACAGGGAAGAAAGGAGGGGAGCCATCGTGGAGTCAAAGCTGTTTAGCTACCAACCAACGTTCGGCTGGACAGCGTTTGGATCCCGATTCAAGGAAGTCAGCGGGACAAAGACTGCTGTGAGCCCATCGGGGGCATCTGGATGTGGTGGTGCTTTTAGACCCCACTTCTATTTTTAGAGATGCCCTTGTGAGTGAAACCGAGATATCTGTGGAATGCTTTAAACCATCTATCGAGGGAGGCAGGACGGGCGCCCTTGTGCCCAAGGAACACGGGAGCTCAGTATTCTGTTCTCCCCACGTCTGTGCATGGATACACTTCCATAAGTTGTTTTTTGGTTTTTTTTAAGCATAGCATTCTTAATTAAATTTACGTTTATAGATTTTCTATTATGGTAAAAAATACGTAACGTGAAGTTTTCCATTTCAGCCACTTATCTGAGTGGTTTTACCCAGTGGCATTAACTTCAGGATGCTGTGTGATCAGCACCGTTTCTGACTTTTCATCGTCCAACACGGACACTCTGTCCCCATGGAACAGGGACTCTCGCCCTCCGCCAGCACCCACCCACCGTCCCACTTTCTGTCTCTACGAGCCGGGACGACTCCGGGGACCACACAGAGGTGGACTCATAACAGTAGCTGTCCTTTTGTGACCGGCATCCTCAGGTGCATCCGTGCCGTGGCAGGTGCCAAGCGCTTCCCTTTTATGGCTAAGCCATATTCCGCTGTCTGTGCACATGCTTTGCTTATCCACTCGTCTGCTGATGGGCACGGGGGGCCTCCACATCCTGGCTGCTGTGAACGTTCACATCCAACTGTCCACCTGGGTTGCTGCCCACAAGTGCGACCACAGGGTCAGGTGGCAATTCTAACTTTGAAAGCCGTCACCCGATTTTCCACAGCGGCTGCACGGAGTTCTGCTCCCAGACTCGCTGTCCCGTCTGTGACAGCCACACTACTGGGTGGGAAGCCCACAGCCTCTGGATTTGCATTTCCCTGATGATCAGAGATCTGCTCATGGACCTGTTGGCCATTTGTTTATCTTCTCTGGAAAAAGGTATTCAAATCCTTTGCCCGTTTTTGAACTGTGTTGTTTTCCTGTTGCTGGGCTGTGGCAGCTTCGTACCGCATCCTGTCCAGAAACGGAAGCACACGTTCGTGCGGCGCTAGGTGTCCCCGGGCCGCCTGGAGCGGCTGCAGCGCGCCCCCTGTCCACCTGCCGTTGGTGACTGCCACCTGCACTCAGCAGCTGTACCTGCACGTAGCTCTAATTTTCTTCCCAAACTTGAAAGAAAGGATTTTAGGGTCTCGATGCAATTTAAGATGAGCCACATTTTGACAATTTCCTGTATCCTGATACCCAAAAGCCCAAATATAAAATATCTGCCTATATTTGAGAAGGTAGAATTTACCTTTGGGAATAATTACATAAAAGTCACAAAGAAGGAAACTGTCATTTCTGACCCAAGAAAGTACTCCAGAGACCTCCTGAGCAACGTGCGCACAACAAGGTGAGTGCGGGGCGTCCGCCTTTGCTGAAGGCAGCCAGGTGTGGTCTGGGTTCTCCTGGCCCGAACATCCTACTCTCCCCACCAGCATCTGTTGCAACGAAACCTCAGTGAAATGTCGGAGTTTCGAGGGAGTTCTACAATGAATCGGAACACCCTGGGAGAACGTCTAGCCAAAGCGGGTGTTCACGTTCGATTTGTAAATATGAGGATGCCAAATATAAAAAGTTTCTTTTTTGGGGCACCTGGCTGGCTCAGCAGGAAGAGCATGCAACTCTTGACCTTGGAATCAGGAGTTCGAGCCCCACGTTAGGTGTGGAGACGACATAAGTAAAAATAAACTTAAAAAAAGAAAGTGAATTTCTTCTTAATAGGAAAGAGAGCGACGGTCCCGGTTGCACATCAAGGAACCAGGCCAGGGAGCTGTGAAGACAATGGGCAGACAAGGCACCCAAGCCAAGCGCTCAGGGCACCAGGCCGTGCCTCTTGGAGCAGGTCTGCCAGACAACAGAGGACAGGAAGAGCCTAGGTTTTTTGGAAAAGAATTTTTTTTTTTTAAAGATTTTATTTATTTATTTCAGAGACAGGGAAGGAAGGAGGGAGAGAGAGAAAGCGCAAGACAGCAAAAGCGGGGCCAGGGGCAGAAGGAGAAGCAGACTCCCCGCTGAGCAGGGAGCCCGATGCGGGGCTCGATCCCTGGACCCCGGGATCATGACCTGAGCCGAAGGCAGACACCTAACGACTGAGCCACCCAGGCGCCCCTAGAGGAAGAGTCTGAATCGCCATTAATGATCTCAACCGAACAAACCCAGAATTCACCAAACGGAAAATACACATTCTTTCCAAATAAATACAGAACTTTTATTTTTTATTTAAAAAAAATTTTTTTTTTAAGATTTTATTTATTCATTTGAGACACAGAGATACAGAGAGAGAGAGAGAGAGAAAGCATGAGCAGGGAGAGAGGCAGAGGGAGAGGGAGAAGCAGGCTCCCCGCTGAGCCAGGAGCCCGATGCGGGGCTCGATCCCAGGACCCTGGGACCATGACCTGAGCCGAAGGCAGACGCTTAACGACTGAGCCACCCAGGCGCCCCTAAATACAGGACTTTTAAAAACCGACCACGGAAGACGTTACAACAGAAGTCTCAGCAAACTTTCAAAAACTGTCTCTTTATACAGACCATCTTCGTTGATGACAACATAATAAAAAAATGTGAAAAACAGACCCAAAGCTTCTAAACTCCAGATGTCAGAAAGAATAAAACTTTAAAAAAATAAAGGTAAGCTTTTAAAACAACATACAAGCAAATTACAACAGAAAAAAACACCACCACTAACTCTGCTCACCCCCCAAACACCACCAACTCTGCTCGCCCCCCAAACACCACCACTAACTCTGCTCGCCCCCCAAACACCACCACTAACTCTGCTTGCCCCCCCAAAAGCCAACAGAGCAGAACAAGACGAGAAGCCAGGACACCCAAGGCTGACGGAGACTCGGGCACAGACGCCCCAGCTGGGGAAGGGCGGGCCCGGCCCACAGGGAGCACCTAGCAGCAGCACTGGCCCCGGGTCTCCGCAGGGAGGTTTTCCTCCTGCTGTGCCCACCCGAGCCATATTTATGTATGAAATACAAAATATAATACACACAAGTTTTAACCTATTCAATCTCTGAGTATATACAAAGACAGTTAACAGATTTTTTTTTGTTGTAAGTGCCTTCATATTTGAATGAATTATGTCAATAACTCACTAGTAATAGGTACACAAAGCCAAACATTGGATCATTTTCAAAAATATAGAAGCTTTTCTCCAAAGATGACATCCAGATGGCCAACAGACCCATGAAAAAATGTTCATCACCACTCGGCATCAGGGAAATGCAAATCAAACCCACAATGAGATATCACCTCACACCAGTCAGAATGGCCAAAACTGACAAGTCAGGAAACAACACATGTTGGTGAGGATGCGGAGAAAGGGGAACCCTCCTACACTGTTGGTGGGAATGCAAGCTGGTGCAGCCACTCTGGAAAACAGTATGGAGGTTCCTCAAAAAGTTGAAAATAGAGCTACCCTATGACCCAGTAATTGCACTCCTGGGTATTTACCCCAAAGACACAGATGTAGTGAAAAGAAGGGGCACCTGCACCCCAATGTTCATAGCAGCAACGTCTGCAATAGCCAAACTGAGGAAGGAGCCGAGATGCCCTTCAACAGATGAATGGATAAAGAAGATGTGGTCCGTATATACAATGGAATATTACTCAGCCATCAGAAAGGATGAATACCCAACTTTTACATCAACATGGATGGGACTGGAGGAGATTATGCTAAGTCAAGCAGAGAAAGTCAATTATCACATGGTTTCACTAATATGTAGAATTTAAGAAACAAAACGGAGGAACGAAAGGAAAAAAAAGAGAGAGAAACAAAGCAAGAAACAGACTCTTGACTCTAGAAAACACACTGATGTTTTCTAGACCAGAGCAGAGGTGGGTGGGGGTGGGGGAAACGGGATGGGGACGAAGGAGGGCACTTGTCCTCACGAGCACCAGGTGACCTACGGAAGGGCTGAGTCACTACATTGTACACCTGCAACGAGTGGTACACTGTTAACCGGCTGGGATTAAGGTAAAAAGCTTAACAAAAAATATACATAAAGGCTCTATTTTATTAAAATTAACAGTTTACCTCTAACAAATAACATCACAGAGTAACTGCAGGATAACCATAAACGACCCAATCAGAAGGAACATGACACAAATACTGCTTTAAAACTCGATCACACGTACGACGACAGCGCAGCTCACGCGGCCCAGACGCCGCGGGGACAGAAGGGGAACCAGAAACGCAGCCCACGGCTCCCAGCCCCGCAGGATCTACACACGGCAGCTCTTCGGAAAAGGCTTCCACGTTTATGCGCCAACCTCGACTCAGTCCCTAAGACATGCTGCAACCACAGCAGCGGGCACGCGATGGCTTCCACAGCGACCCGAGCCGGGGTGCGCAGGGCTTGCCTCACCAAGGCCTCAGGAGCACTCACCCTGACCACCAGCATGCCGAGGCCCCCCCACGGCAGAGCCCTGGAGCCTCTGTTCTTCCATCTGAGCCCCCAAGGAAGGGTGGCTGGACTCCCGCCCACATGACGCGCTCGGTCCCCCCGCCAGGAGCCGCGCTCGCTCACTGGAATTGCCCCTGGGACCGACAGACAGGGTCAAGGCAGTGCTGGCTACACTAGGGAGCCAGGTCCTCGGGCCCAGAGCCCCCAAGTCGTCCCCAATCGCCCTGCCCATGGAAGAGTCGCTCTTCTCTGCCTTCTGAATGCATCTGAATTCCAGACTGTTTAACAGCATCTGCCTCTCTCTCTCCCTTCTTAACTCGTCTCGCTTCATCCCTTCAAAAAGTCTTCAGAGGGTAAAAAAATACACATCTTACAGGTGTCTGAAACCCCCTCCAGTCCCATGCAATCTGCTGCATACAGCAGGTGCTCAATCTGACAACTCATACGCTGCGTGTCAGTGAACCAACCCAGGCTATGATTAGTATTTCGATAAACGATGAGCTACAACATTAATGAGCGGAGTTTTGTTCATAGTGAACTCAGCATCTGACCCTGGGTTCCAGGAAACGAATGACAGTCAGGGATATCTTAGGGAAAAAAGGATAAATAACATCACTTGTCAGTTTATAAAATTCTGAAAATCTACCTACCCTGAATACTGACCTTTTTAAGAGAATCTCCATGTCTTTCCTGAATGTACTTCAGGAACGCCGTGGTCCACTGCAGGGTGGTCGCCTTATCCGTCTCCGCATTGCAGAACGGGACTAAAAGATTCAACTCATCACAGCAAATGCGGATTCTGCGCCTACAGTCAAAATCCAAAGCAATCACACTGAGAAGCAGAAGCAATACCGCCGCTCCCAGCCTGGCCACCTGTGCTCGGGGCCGCGCTCCACCAGGACCATCCTGCTCAGGGGCCAGGAGCAAGTCTCTAGACCAGGGACGGAGCCAAACCCCCGAAACTGGAAGCAAAATTTTGTGTGTGCTTTTTCTGGGTAGATCGTTCTTCACTCACAAGTTATTACCCTGCTCTCCATGTGCCAAGGAACTGACCCACAGCTAAGAGTCACAGCTTTGACCTCCAAAGGAGCCCTGGTTCAAAAAAGGATCACAGACTACACTCTGCTAATACCCCCAAGCCCAGCCTTTTTAGAGATAATTTTTTTTTCAGAGAGAACGTAAATCACAAGTTGGGTCTTATGATTAGACCATGTTAGCTCTTGCAGATGACACTCGGCGTGACGCCAGGTCCTAGAGGAGCTGACACGGAGTAGCGGATGCAGCACGACCCCTGCTGCCCACCTTCCACGTGCACACGTGGGAGCAGACGTGGGGATCTCCTAAGGCAAACACGAGAGCGGGCACCTATCTCCAGTCCGAGCGGGAGACAACTCTACATCACGGACGAGAGACGGAGATGCGAGGCAGTGAACCTACAGTGTGTTACCCTAGGGAATGGCAGGGTGCCAACCTACGGCTAAGGGTTCTCCCACGGCAGGTACCCAGTAAACGCTGATGAAACGTCAGGTAGGAAAGCCATCCTTCGTAGTTCACAGACGTCCTTCAGTTCGAGAGAGAGAGAGTGTGTTTGTGTGTACACAGGTCTAAGAATGATCGCTGGCGGGCTAGCTAGCTTTAACACGTCCCTTAAAAAGAAGTAAGCTGCCTCAGGTCAACACTGGAGCTTCAGAGTTGAGTATCTGCCTTGCCCCGTGCTACAGAAAGGAAACTGGGACGAAGTACCCCGGAAATGATTAAGTTAATTACGTTAATTATGTTAGGGAAACATCAGGTAAAAATCCAGCTGTAATACAGAAAAATTAACCACCTTTTGGTTCTACGTAAAATCCAAACAAGTTCTAAATAAAACCTGCAGCTAAAATGACCTAAATAACAGTTTTAACCCTTTCTTCCCCAACATTCTTAAAAGAACCAAGTGAAGCTGGTGCCCTGGTGTGCAGCCCAGCTGTCTCCTGGAGGCCCACTCACAAGGCTGGCCCCTGACGGCCTCGGGGAACTACGATCTTGGGAGGGTTCCCAGCATCATTAGTGAGGTGCCTAACTGTGCCTAAAATGTTTGTACGAACAATGCAGTTCATGCTGAGCACTACCTCTCCCTCTGGGGGCCTGGGGTTTGGCGACTCACCAGGTAGGAAATGCCTCCATGACCCAACCTGCCAATAAAATCTTGGGGCACTGAGTCTCTGACAAGCGTTGCCAGCTGGCAATTTCACCCGCCCCAGGACCCGGTGCTGCAGGAGCAGAGTGCATCCGGGAGTCCCCTGGGAGAGGACACCTGGGAGCTCGCATCTGGCTCCCTGGACTTCTCCCCAGGCACCTTTGCTAAGTTTACTGTGTCCTTTCTCTGTAATCAATCAAAGCCGTAAGTCTTCCTAATGAATCATCAAACCTGAGGGTGGTCCTGGGGACCCCGATCCACCTAGCAAAACACAGTGTTTACTCTGGCCAACCTTTCTCCACGTTGAACACGTTTTGAAATAACTAAACTGCTGTTTCATGAATAACTTGCCTATTACTGCTAGTAACTATAGTAAACTTGCGTGTTGACGAGCAATCACACGCATTACCTTCTATCTCTTTCCATGCGGTTGTGCCTCTCCCTACGCTGCGACCTTCCTCCCTGGGGCCCGCTCTGGGCCTGCTCCCCGAGGTTTGCCTGCGAGGACTCCGCAGGCGGCCAAGCGCCCTGTGTGGAGGTCGAGCCTTCGCCCACGTTCTGAATCTCTCCAAGGGCTCTTCGTTCTACATTTGTGTCCAGCTGACGTATTCTACTCCGATTCCTCTTATTTATGGCTTGCTTACATAGCGCTTCTTCTTTGCAAAAGAAGAAAAAAGTGGTATTTTAATTCTTTATTTTACTTAACTTGTCCCCATTAATGCTGAATGTATTTTGTGGCATTTTTCAAGCCAGAAGAGACACATGAATGGGCAAAGGAAGGCCCAAAACTGAACAGGAAGAGCCGTACCCACTACAGTAACTGGTACAAGCCGTTAGCACAAAGCTCCAAACCACAAAACTGAACATAAATCCGTAACTAAATTAAAACACTGAGTATTATGTGATCAACAGAACCTTGTCAGAAGTCCCTTTTTTATCAACGGGTGTTAGCTGCCATCTATGAATAGAGAAACCAAGAGGTTGTTCAATTTTTCTGACATTCAGAATGGAAAAAACAAACTTTCTCCCAAAGATTTTCTTTTACAAAATTACTCTAATGTGACAGCAGGTACTCTACCTGCCATGCTCAGAAGAGGACAAAACCTAAGTGCCTTAGGGTTCAATGTGCCCTCAGCTGACAAGTGATTCTGCCCCCGGAAGGAGGAATCGCATCCCAGCTCTTATTTATGCTAGAGGAACACGGCAAATTCCACCACCTCTAGAAGAGCCGGCGCGTAACCATCATGCCCACGTGGTGACGTACATTCCCGAGACGCCAAACAAAACCAAAGTTTCTGTGGCCAAAGGGTCCCTACGCACAACTTTCACAACGGGACCTGCAAGGAAGACATGGTGGGGAATTCACAGCGCTGGGAATATTTTGTTCCTGAAGCTGAGGAGTTAGTACATGGTTTATGTTACTATCAACCTTTCACTTTGGAAATGGTAGCGCATACCTCTGAATAAAAAGTCCCAACAAGGAGAACGACCCACTGGCCGGAGGAGCGCAGTACTCCATCCCCGCTCTGGCCCCATCAACTCTGGAAAAGCTAGGTGTTATTTTGTCGGGTTAAGTTGAAAAATAATTTGTTTGCAAGGAGAAAAGGATTGTGAGCTCACTCTCAAGGTGAGCAAAGTTTGCCTTCAGCAGTTTCTTTATTTCTAAAACTTTCTGAATCACCTTATGGCCTCTTGCTCCCAACTCAATCCTTTGCCCATCTGTAGATTGTCTCCTAAAGCTTTTAGCAGATTTCAGACTCCTGCCTCACTCACGAAATATAAAATAAGAAACAAAAAAACAACTATTAAGTGCTTTCAGCAACTTGAAGGAAACTGAAAATTTACATAAGTCTATCACTTCTCTGTTTGTGGAGATTACCAGTAAGAAAAAGCAGCCCCCAAACTCAATGATTCCGTACTAAGTATAAATATGATGTCTGAGGGGCGCCTGGGTGGCTCAGTCAGTTAAGCGGCCAACTCTTGATTTTGGCTCAGGTCCTGAGATCCAGCCCCACGGTGGGCTCTGTGCTCAGCAGGGAGTCGGCCCGAGATTCTCTCTCTCCCTCTGCCCCTCCCCCTGCTTGTGTGCTCGCGTGCTCTCTCTCTCACAAATAAATGGATAAATCTTTAAAAAAAAAAAAAAGACCACTTCATGTTTATACTCGGCCTCTCTCCCTCCCCACCCTCGGCCAAGAAGCCAGCAGGGCAGTGCTCCCTCCGCTTTATGGCTTACCTCCTACTTTAATCCAAACCTGCTCAGGCAAAGCTTTGTTTCTACCGCCCAAAGTCTGTTTAGTGGATTCAATTTCCTGCTGGTAACAGAAAGAAAATGCTCTAGGCAATCCAATGTCCTGATGCTTGGCAGCTTCGAGTATAGAACATGGGTTACCAGAACCCTGGAAAAAATGAAGTGACAGGAAGTTTACCAGCATGCCCACAAATCAAATGCCCTCTAACCGAAGTCAGGTCAAAGGTGTTAATGCAATTTGAGTAACTTCACGTACACTGAGGATTTTAAGATGTTCCCAAACCACATAAACGCTTTTGATCTCAAAGATTATTAAGCTCAATAAAAGAAAAACAGATCCTTCGGACCTAACGAAAATAAAATCCACTTAATACAAAAGAGCAGCACCCGACGAGTCCCTCCCTTACCTGGGTCTGTGAGAGGCTCGAGCCCCCCGCAGCAGAGCACGCATTGGCCGTGAACAGAGGGCATGTAAATTGTAAAGCGGTGGCGGCCGCTGCGGTTTTATTTTTCACCAATGTCGTGCATTTGTTTTGTTGCTGATGTAGAGGGACGTTCATGAATTCGGAAGGATGTCGGATAAGAGTTACCAAACTGCCAAGACAAAGGAGACCCGGAGACACGTGAAGACTGTGTGGCAGGCAAGCGTGCCGAAGGCTGCGGTCCCCAGCACGCTCTCCCGGCTAGCACCAAGACTTCTAGACAGCTCAGATCGGGCAGGACGAGCGCCCCTCCTCGTGGAAACCTCTACCGAACCAGGATCAACCAGCGCTGCAGTGGACAAGCTCACACTTCTTCCTCACAGAGGACCATACGGCTGGATGTCACCTGACACCAATCTCTCTTTTTTTGGCCATTCTCCAAAATCTGATGACTAGGGGCAAAATGGGGAAAACCACAGGGTAGGGAGGGACAGAAAGCGAGGAGCCCCCCCAGCACAGAGGCGGCTACTCTTCAGCATTCGTCTCTGAGACATGACTGACGGGCTGCCATCCTGGCGGCAGGGCGAAGCTGCGTTCTGTCATCAGGACACTTTCCTTCCACCAAGGCTCATCCGTGTGTGGAGTCACCCCTAACCTGAGTCAACGGGGGGGAAACAGGCCTCTCCTGACATTAAGGTGGATAATTTGGTGCAAAAGCTTTGGTCCTCAGAAGCACCTGTACACTTATCTCAACTGCACTCTCTTCCACATGCAGACAGAGTACGCCCCACACGAGGGCATGCTTTGTGGTACGCACTCAGGACTCAAAAGTATTTGCTCATGGGCGCTTGCAGAGCACACACCCTTCCAAGTGGGCCCCAGGCCCAACGGGGTCTGCTCCCTGTGAAGATGCCGGCCAGAGGAGGCCGGCGGCTTTCTCCAGGGATGGCTTCACCTACACCCAGGCCCACCTGGGCCTCATCCCTATTAAAACGCAAGCTGTAGTAGGGCTGGTGGCCTTTGCACCTGGATCACCTCGTCTACACCCAGACCCAGCCAGGCTGGTGGCCGCCCCACCAGAGGGACTCATGTGCCCCAGACTGAGACTACGGCCGCTCCATGGGACCTCCTCGGGTGCACCCCGGCGGGGGCTGCAGGCCTCGGCAGCGGACGGCCTCGTGTGCACGCAGCCCCGGCGGGCCTGCTCCCGGCGCACCCGCGCCCTCCCCGCGCCCGGCCACCCGGGAGGTGGCGGGGAGGGACACCCACTTGTTGAGCGCCACGCCGGGCTCGGGGGGCTCGGCGCCGCGCGGGGCGGGCGGCGGCTCGGCAGGGATGCTGTTGAAGCGGTCCTCCAGGCGGACGCGCACGGCCGACTTGGCCCGCGCCTCGGGCGCGCCCTCCGCGTTCTCCTTGCCGCCGCCGTCGGGCGCCTTGGGCCGCGGCGCGCCGGGGCCGGGGTCGTCGGCGCCCGGCGTCTTCTCGGCGGGGGCGGGGGCGGCGGCGGCGGCGGGGGCGGGGGCGCCCGCCTCGCTCAGCAGCATCATGCGCAGCTCCTGGAAGTCGACGTGGCCCAGGCAGGGCGCTGCGCCCGCGAAGCCGCCGTC
>NW_022589753.1:1078579-1110463 GCF_004348235.1 Phoca vitulina | reverse complement strand
CCCCCTGCGCCGCGGTCCCGCCCCCCGCCCCCGCCAACCGCCTGGCCGCCGCCCCGCCACGCCCCGCCCCGGACGGCGGTCGCCACGGGAGCTGCGCGCGCAGGTGTGTATGTTGGGGGCGGCGCGGCAGGCTGCGCGCGCAGGTCGGGGCGGGGCCGGCGGGCGCGTGCGCCCTAGCAGTTCGCAGGTGAGATACCTTACCCCACGTACCTGTGTGACCTGGGGGCCTGCAGCCTGGTGACGGGTCCTCAGACCGGTGCGTCCCAGAACAGACAGCAGCCGTGCCCCCCGAGCGTGCAGCGCTCCCTCACCGCGTCGTTTCTGGGAGCAAATGCGAGATCATACCCTGCACGCGGTTAACACGCTTTTCTTTTCTCCCACTTAAAACGGAGGGAAGTGGCGGAGTCCTCAGTAAGACGTAGGACAGCGGATTAATCCGAATAGAAAACAAGTCAGAGCACGATTTCCACACCAGGTCAGAAACCAGCTGTAGATGATTGAAATACATCATCTTAAGTGAAATGACCAAGCCGTTGATGCGTGGAATGACACGGGTAAAATCTTCGAGTAGATTCCAAGCACGGCACCGACGCGGCCCGCGGTGTGCACAGAACCGCTAGATCTCGTTAAAAAGCAGGTTCTAGGGCGCCTGGTGGCTCAGTGGGTTAAGCGACTGCCTTCGGCTCAGGTCATGATCCCGGAGTCCCGGGATCGAGTCTCGCATCGGGCTCCCTGCTCGGCGGGGAGTCTGCTTCTCCCTCTGACCCTCCCCCCTCTTGCGCTCTCTCTCTCTCTCTCACTCTCTCTCTCTCTCAAATAAATAAATAAAATCTTTAAAAAAAAAAAAAAGCAGATTCTAGGTCAGGCGTGGGGGGGCCTGGAACCCACCTTTCTAGGGAGCCCCCATCTGATGCAAGTGCAGCTGGTCAAAGGACCCCAACTTGAATAGCAAAATCACGGAGTACTGTGAAATTTACAATGGTTAAAAGAGAAAATAAAATCAAGGTTATGTCCAATATGGCTTTTCACTTATTGGAAATAAAGACCATTGGCCCCTACAGTGTGTTTTTGTTTCTTGTTTGGGTGGAGTTCTTGCAGATAGCAGTTTTCAAGCCTTCTTTTGTTTAGACGTAAAATGTGAGAATGATCTGACTTTACTGGAGTTTGCATTCTAAATAAAATGTGAACAGAATACCAAACATGCTTTTCTAAAGTCAGTGTAGCTCCCAGTGGTTCTGCCTACCCCTCAGGAGGCAGCCCTGCAGAGCTGAGAAACTGACTTGAGAATTCAAGCCGAGCCTAGTGTGCAGGGAGTGAGGAAGGCTCCGGGCATGGCTCCTGGGAGCAAGTAGCAGGCCTCCACCCCAAACATGCAAGAAAATAAAATTTCAGAGGGACCCTGAAGGAAGGACTAGCCCTTCAAGGACAGGAGGGCAGCACGGCACACATGGTCATTATCTAGGGGAAGACCCATGGTGGGTCATAAGGTCAGTTTAGTGACCCTGGACCCACAATTGAGAACAAAAAGCACATCATCCGTGTGAGCCGTGTGTCATGAGGGTAAGTGTCGAATGTGAAACCGTTATACAAACATGTATTCTGTGAAACCAATGTGACTTGATATCAAAACCACATAAAGATAGTAACAGGAATATAAAACCACAGAGCAATACCTGACATGAGCAAACCTGCAAAAATTCTTGATAGAATCTTTGCAAATTGAATCCAACAAGATTTCTGAAAAGGAATAATAGGTCATGACCAAGTAGATCTTATTCCAGTGACACGAGGGTTGTTTACATTTGAAAATCAACCAACGTCATTTACTGTATTTCTACCAACATCATTTACTGTATTAACAGGCCAAAAAGGAAAAAAAAAAAAAAGCGTTCACCAACTCTAACATCCATTTCTAATAAAAACTCTGCAAGCCGTGAATGGAAGGGAACTTCCTCAACCTGATACAGGGCATCTATGAAATCACTACAGCCAGCATCATAATTACCAGTACGAGACTGAGTGTTTTCCCCTAGGTTAGGAAAAAGGCAAAGACCTCCACCATCACTACTTGTATTCAACATTGTGCTGGAGGCTCTACTCGGCGCAAGAAAGCAAGCAGAAGGGAAGGCATCCAGACTGAGAGAGAAGAAGTGTAGCTGTCTTTCCTTGCAGACAACGTGACGATCTATGTAGAAAAGCCTATGGAATCTATAAAAAAGCTACCAAGGGACTTCACCAAGGTCACGGAATAGAAGAACAGCATTCAAATATCACTGTATCCTATACACTAGCAGTGAACTTGTGCACATTGTGGTTAAAATACAATAACATTTACAATCACTCAAAAATATGCTTAGGTATAAATTTAACAAAACATGTATAGGACATATATGTTGGATATCATACTGAGTATTTTCCTTAAAAATCGTCTGTGCTCTGCCTACTCATCCCTCCCTCCCTTACCCCCTGGAAGCCACTGATCTTTGTGTTTGCATAATTTTGCTTTTTCCGGAATGTCATATAGTTGGGCATCATGCAGTGTGTAGCCTTTTCTGATTGGCTTCTTTCACTGAGTGATATGCATTTAAGGTTCCTCTCTGTCTTCTCATGGCCTGACAGCTCATTTCTTCTTAGCCCTGAATGATATCTGCGGTCTGGATGGTCCACAGTTTATTTATTAATCACCTACCGAAGGGTATCTTGGTTGCTTCTGAATTTTGGCGATTATGAATAAAGCCACCATAAACATCCACGTGCAGGTTTTTGTGTGGGCATGAGTTTTCTACTTCTTTGGATAAATACCAACGAGTGTGGTTGTGGATCATATTACAAGAGTTTTGTGAGAAACCACCAAACTGTCTTCCCAAGGGGCTGCCCCATTTCGTGCTCCCGCCAGCAGTGGATGAAGAATTCCTGCTGCTTCACATCCTCGCCAGCCTTGGGTGTCAGCGTTCTGGATTTCGGTCGTTCTGATAGGTGTGCTTGACGGCCTTTTGCAGACTCGATCACAGCGCCAGCTAGATGGCTGCAGCCTGCAGGGCTGGGCAGTGTCTTCCAGGATACAGCATATGCTCTAAGTAGCAACCTGTGTATGGTGGTCCATCTGCACAGCTGGGATTCATGGACCTGGGAACCAAGGGGTGGAAATGGGGTGGCTCCTTTCACTGTTCCCTCTCCTGATCCACGAGCTGAATCTCTGCTGTCTGTTCCTACAAGTTCTGGTTCTAGAAAGCTCAGTTCAAGGGGAAGAGAGCCCTGTCCAGAGGACGCAGTGACGGTCTCACTGGGCTGTGGGCTGGGGCAGCCACCTGGCCACGTGGGACCCTTCGTGCCAGTGAGCCAACAGGTAAAGAACAGAGACTGTACTGGCCAGGCTGATCAGGCCTGCCTGTCAAGGGGCAGAGGGCCCAAGGACATGCCTGGAATGCAGGAGGATTCCCCAGGGCGCCTCCCAGTACCCCCAAGTCCTGTGATTGAAGTCAGTGCAAAAGTTCAAGGACGCGATCCAGGCGGGCTTGCTGGGAGCTCAGGCCCATCAGGAAGGAAGATTGGGGCTCCCACCAGGCGGGGAGTGCCAGCCAGGGACCGTGAACTGGATGGTGCAGAACGGCCCGTGGCCAGCTGCAGAAGTGAGGACCACAGCAGCTGAGGCTGACCTTACCCCTGCCACCAAGCTGCAGCCCCGAGTGTGAGCCTGCGGAGAACACCGGGAGGGACTGTCTCCTCCTGGGCATGCGCGCGTTTTCAGGATGGCTGCATCCAGTTAGGTGGGGGCATGACTTTGTCGTTGGCTTTGTTTAGAAAATAGGGTTTAAAGGGTGCTGTGAGCAAGGCTTGGGAGGTGTGCTGAGGCCCGTGCTGGGGGCCGTGCTAGGGGCAGTGAGGGCGGGGCAGGATGCCTCTGGCTCTCGCTGGGCCACTTTGGTCAGCATCCCCCTTCCGCATGGTTAAGGGGATCACCAGAGGCACTTCTGCTTGAGATCTGGAGGCCAGGAGGGCAGCGGGGCCACGTGTGGATGGAGGGGACTTCGGGAGGTCTCCTGGTCTGGGCACTGTAAATATTTGCTTACAGATATATATTTTTTAATGTAATGGTTTTTTGTTTTTTTTAAGATTTTATTTATTTATTTGACAGAGAGAGCAAGCACAAGCAGGGGGAGGGGCAGAGGGAGAAGCAGGCTCCCCGCTGAGCAGGGAGCCCGACATGCAGCTCAGTCTTGGGACCCTGGGATCGTGGCCTGACCTGAAGGCAGATGCTTCACCGACTGAGCCACCCAGGCACCCCTGCTTACAGACTTTTGTGTGTGCACAGATCCTCTTCTGTTTAGGGCCGTTTCCCAACCTTTGAACACTGGTGACTCCCGGAGAAACCCTTCCAGACTTACGTTCCTCAACTCCCTTCCTCTGCTAGGACATTTTAGTGCCTCTGATGGGTCGTGTGTGTGTGTGTGTGTGTGTGCTGGGCCCTTCGGAAGGCCACATACCATTGCAATAGCTATGATCGGTACCCCCAGAACCAACTCTGGCCCCCTTGCGGGTGACCTTGCCCTGTGGCTAATGCATGCTTTGGGGGGAAATGTCTAGTGGGGCGATTGAAGTCACTGGTCAGAAACTGTCAAGTCTCGCAGGGGCGGGCGTGGTTGCACCTGCCCTTCCTACTGGTGGTGCGTGAAGGTGCCAGGGTCCTGACACTGTGCGTCTACAGTGGCTCAATCCCTCCTCTGTTTTTACCGGCAGTCCCGGATTTGTTCCCTTGGAGCTAGGGGTGGCCATGCGACACAGCGCGACCAACAAGATCTAACCAGAAGTTGCCAACAGGGAGCCGATGGGGCAGGTATGCCCTGCGAGGCTCTATTCCTCCTGCTGGCTTCCACCTAGAACAGGGAGGGGATGATGTGATGCCCACGGGGGCAGCCTTCTTGCAGCCCTGAGGACAAAGGGACCAGCTGAGGACGGGCTGTCAGTGACACTGAGGCCACTCTACCCCTTGGGACTGCCTGCCTCTAGGTTCCCGTGAGGCATAAGACAAAACTCTGTAGAATCTCTGTTCATTGGCGTTTCCTAAATGTATTTCCCTGGTGATATAGCCCTGAGCATCAGCAACGCAAGCACAGAAAAAAGGGGCCAGAAATACCCTTAGGAATGCTTGTTTCCGGACCACGGCTTTTGCCCCCAGGGCGGTGGGGGGGCAGCGGGGCAGATCTTGGTTTGCTGAATATGCTGCTTTCATTTCCTGTTCTCCTGGGTGGACACTTAGGACCCCACAGACCTACAGGGAGCATTCATTCTCTGCAAACTAGAAAGATATGAACCCTTCGAACAATGCAAAAAACACGAATAATGCTTTTAATACTTGATGCCTTTGGGAATCGCCCGGGATAAAACAAATGAAAAAAAGACACAAGAATGTATAGAATCCCAATTTTGTGAAAGAAAAATAGAGGGGAAGAAGATTCAGGGAAAATAGGCAAACGTTACCAGCAGTGACTGCTGGGTGTCAAGTCACGGGGTGTCTCGGTGCTCCTGTCTTCCCCCCAGGGTCCTATGGTGAGCGCGTACCGCATTGTCCCACGGAGACCCAGCAGTCGGGCCCGTCCCTGCCTCCCCTCCGAGGGGCCCCCGTCGGGCTTGCCCACAGGGGCGCGTGCTTCTCTCCGCCTCCCGCACAGTCCCCGCAGCTGCGCCCCCTACCCGGCCCTGCCTCTAGGTGGGTCCCTGGACTAGCGGGGGTGCGGTGGAGCCGGGGAGCATGCCAGCCCCTCAGCGCTGTCTCCGTGGAGCCCCAGCCCCTTCCAGCTTTCTGGGGAACAGGCTCCTTTCATGCTCCCTCATGGCTACCTCTACGCAGCGCAGCCCGGCTGGTGAAGCACCAGGACTGGGGTTCCCAGGCCGCTGGCACCCCCGCCAGGCCCTGCAGCTCAAGTCCCAGGGACTGCCCTGCCTGGCCATGTCCTCAGGCCGGACTCCTCACTAGTCGGGTTTCTGGAGAGCCACAAACAGCTCGGGGCGCCCTGGATTGTGGGCAACATTGGCTAAATGGGGTCACAGGTTGGAGGGGTGATGGCGTGACAGGTGGCAGGGTGAGGACAGCGCTGCCTGGTGCCGCAGGAAGGTTTCGTGGAGCCTCTGAAAGACAGGCTTTGGGGTGAACACAAACAAAGCCAAGCATCTGAGGAGTAGACGATGGACTGAGGATTTTAACGTAGGGCCCAGTTCCCCGACATTTTGGGGAAACCCCTGTGATGGCAGTCTGCAGGCCTGAGGGCTCACGAGTCTGGGAGCCAGGCGCCATGCTCAGCACTCCTTAGCGTCTGTCCTGCACAGCTGGGGTCTTCCGACCCGCAGGGCCTGGGCAGCCAGCAGCTCCCCGTAGAGCGGGCCCCCCCACGGTCAGGGCTGGCCCCTCAGGGCGCCCCGCAAACGAGCAGGCTCCACAGGCTTTTGTTGGCTGCGTGCTCCGCTGGGACGGGGGCCTGTCGTGCCGGAAGGCATGTCTTCGCCTCCTCACGCAGCCGAGTTAGGGGTGCACACGCTGAGGAGGGGAAGTTCGGGCAAGGGGGCACCAGGTTGAGGGCAGTGATGGGTAGCGGTGACTAGCCGCAGTTCACGGGCAAGACCCATGCTGTGCCTACGCTCTAGCCGTGGCCACGTGTCGGTTCTCCTCGGCCTGAAGGCACCGCGTCAGCCTGCCGGCCACGGCCACGGCCACGGCCACGGCCACGCTGTCCGCCCCACCACGCGCTCCCTGAGCAGCACCAGGCCCTGGGCACGTCTAGCCACACGCGGAGGAGACAGAGCGGTAGGGTGCGTCACCCAGCTCGAGGCCGAGTGGGGGGCCCCCGTCCAGCCCCAAAGTCCCAACAGGGAAAAGCGACAGCACACGAGGGACAGAAAACCTTCTGTAGACATTTATTCTACTTCAAGTAACAAAACCTATGGAGTTGCATGTTTTAATGTACAGTGATATCATACTTTGCAATATAAAATACAATTTACAGAAATTTCTATCAAGTAAACCTAAAGAAACACACTTGATTTTTACATTTGTGTATTTAAATTAGAAAAATTTGTTTTACATGTAAAAAACCCTTCACATCATATTAGATGTTGGAACTTGACGCCACTTCAATGTAATTTAACCTCCTGACGCTTGGTCTGGAACCAGTCACACCGAGTCACCAAGTTCTCTGTGTTCGTTGGTATCATTTGAACGTTTGTGCTAGAAAGTGAAAAATCTGTAGTGATGTACAATGGAAGAGACTCCAAAGAATGAATGAAATTCTCTAATTTTACACTTGCAAAAGTAAGTTTATGAAAATATAAAAAAATTATGAAAGTGTATTTGTACAGTCAAATAAATTAGCAAGGTTTTCTCTATTTCCCTCTTTGGAAGTACTTGAAAATACGCGACCAGGAGCGGGACGCTGTTTGGGTCAACAGCGTCCCGGTTTGTTGTTCTCGAGCTAGAGCTACTGTCACTGTTTTCTGTCTCAGACTTCACACAAACACTGTTCCATTTTCAATGACAGACTTTAAAACGCATCACCGGCCAGGGCGACGGTCTGGGGCGAGTGCACTTTCCCTGGGCCACAGGAAGGACTGTGGGGATGGTCGAGTTTCACAAACAAAAATGCTCCTGATTATTCAAATCAAAGTCACCCCCCACCCCCCACCCCCGTTTTAAAGTACACTTAATTGGCTTCTTTTCTCACTTTCTTTAAGCTGGTAAAGGTCACACCTTTCTCAATAAATTGCTATTTAAAAAATGCAACAGTTTCTACTCGGACAGATGTAGCTTTTAATCCTGTTTTTGAGAAAAAAAAACATATAAGGTGATATACAAAAACTGAGCAAAACTAAGAAATGTTTTGTTTCCTGGTTGAAATTTGTAATTCACATTTCCTTGTGACAAAAGAAAAACGCGTTTGTAAAAGCTCTTTCTCCCCATCCCCGGGAGGAGCGGAAGGCCTTCTCCCCCCCACCGCCCGCCTGTGCGCGGCCGCGCCCGTCGCCGCAGCTTTTCAGAAACAGAGATAGAGACGTCAGTAAAGGTACGGCTCTAAGGTCCACGGAAATTCCCTTAAAATTTACTCTGGTCAAGTTACTGGAAAAGATAACTTTATAATCTGAAAAAGCAATATGCTTCTGTAGACACTTTCCCATTTCAGTAATTTTAAATGGAAATACTGAGTTCTTATTTTTTTTTTTAAAAAGCATCAGAATTGTAAAGATGTGAAATTTTGTAAGAAACCACTATACACAAAATTACAGTAATTTTTGAAGTCCAGAATATTCTATTCTGCATCTAAGTTCGCAGCTCTTTGCAAAACCACGTGCTCACCACGGCTGGGGCCAGCTCTCGGGGAAGCCGGCTGCGGGCGGGCGGCTGGGGCCAGAGCAGCCGCGGGGTCTCGTGTGGTCGGCGGGCGGCCGCTAGGTCTGCGCGGCGGGGGCGGCAGCCCGAGGGGCCTCAGCTTTGGGGTCGCGGGCGCCCTCCTTGCTTTTGCTGCGGTCCTTGCGCTCCCGGCCGTGGTCACGGGTCCGGTCACGGCCGCGCTCCCTGCTGCGAGACCGCTCCCGCTCCCGCCTGCGCTCCCGCTCCCGGTTTCGGCTGCGCTCCCGGCTCCGGCCCCACTCGGCCGCCCGCTCCGGCTCCCGCCCCCGGTCCCTGTCTGCACCGCGCTCCCGACTCCGGTCCCACTCGCGCCCGGGGTCCTTGTCGCGGTGACGGCCCCGCTCGTGGCCCCTTTCCCAGTCCCGCTCCCGGCTCCAACGCCGCCCTCGCTCCCGCCGGCGCTCCTCCAGGGCCCTGCCCGGCCGGTTCTCTGGCAGCGCGGCTTCGGGCTCATCCAGAGGCTTTTCTTTGGGCCCGGCTTCAAACCGCTCCCTCGGCCGCCCTTCAAAGGCCTGGCTTCTGTACTCGTGGCCCTTGCCCTCACGGAAATCGGCCTCAGGGCCCTGTGTGGGCGCCTCTTCCCAGCGCTCCGGCCGGTGCGGCGGCGGGTGGCTGGGCAGCTCTAGCAGTGGCCTGGGGCCCGGCTTCAGCCCCGGCGCCGGCGGGCCCTGGAAGTGGAAGCGGGGGGGTGTGGGCTCGCTCTTCTCGGGAAAGGGCACAGACCCTCTGGGTCCGCCAAACGGAAGGGGTGCTGGCGCCCGGGGGTTGGCAAATCTCGGCGGTGAGCTTACCCTCTGCTCCTCGAACTGCTGAGGCTGAATCCCCCTGGGTCCTGGCATGAAATTTGGTGCTTGGCCTCTGGGTCCTTCAAACTGACCAGGATGCGGCCCCCTTGGGCCCACAAAGTGGCCAGGGGGGGGCCCTCTCTGACCGCCAAACTGGGAGGGAGGGGGACCCCCTCGGGGCCCTTTAAACTGTGACAGCAGAGGCCTTCTCTGGCCTCCAAACTGGAAAGGCGCCGTGCTCCTACTCCCCATGAACTGGGCTTGTTCTGGCCCCTCAAACTGAGGGGCAGGGCCGGCCATCTCATCGTATGGGCTGTCCTGGAATTCCCTTTTCTCCCCGTGGGGGTCCTTCCGCTCTTCAAATTGGGGTGGTGCTGCTCCTCTGGGCCCCCCGAGGTGGGAGGGGGAGGGACCCCTGCCATCCCCGTAGGGAGGGGGCCCATGTGGCCCTGAGAACAAGGAAGGGATGGGCCCCTTCTGGGCCCCGAATCTGGCCGGCGGAGGCCCCCTTGGCCCATCGCTATTAGAAACGATATTCTCTTCTGAAAACGGAGGGACTGGCCCCCTTGGTCCTGGGAAACTGGGGCCATGAAGCCCCGACGTCCCAAAAGCACGTGGTGCTGGGTCACGCTGGCCCTGAGATGGGGGCGGAGGGGCCCCTCCTCTCTGTCCAGCTGTGGGGAACGTGGCAGCCCCCTCACCGGGTCTGCACTGTGGCTCTCTGTCTCCTTCGGCTTCAACTGCCGGGTGGTCACCTTTTTCAGCAAACTGAACATTTCTCGGATCCTCGTACTGGGTCGAGCCAACCGATTTTTCCTGAGAGGTACACGCTGGGCCTGAGAAAGGGTCCCTCCCTCCAGGAGAGGGGAAACTCTGCCCGTCGTTCTGCAAAGGGAAGCCAGGCTGAAACGCGGTGCTGGGGGGCGTGGGCAACAGCACCTTGCGGGCAGGTCTGGGCATGCTGCTCGAGCCCGCCGAGGGCGGGCCGCCATCTGCCGGGGGCGGTACGGGGCTCAAGGAGCGCTCGTGCTTGGGGCCGTCCGGCTTGGCTGGCAGGGCAGTCTCTGCACCCTCTTCCCGGGCTGTGGGGGCCCTCGAGCCAGCTTCGCTCTCGCAGTGATCCGCGGCCAGCCGCCGGGCCTGCCGGGGGTCCCGACTCTGCCGCGGGTCGCAGCCGGGGCCGGCGGCTGGAGGGGCACCAGGGAGCGCAGCGGGGCGGCTGGTGGCCTGCTGCTCTTGCGGAAACAGCTCGGCCTGGGGCAGGGAGGACTTTGGGGGTGGCGACATGAGTGCCTCGGCCACGGAGAAGTGCGCCATGGAGGCCCCCACGGCGGCCCTCTGCTGCCGTAGCGCGGCTTCCTGCTCCTCCACCTGCCTCTTCTGCTCCTCAATCTGCTTGTTGAGCTCTTCTATCATCTTCTGCTGCTCCACCAGGGAGGGGGCCGCTCCGGGGGCCACGGGCTCACCAGGCCTCTCCGTGGCGCCGCCCTTCCCGTCCACACACATCCTGTTGGGCAGGTCGTCGATGGCCACTTTGGCTTCTTCTAAAATGGTCTCATCTTCTGGGTCATAGGCCACCTCCTCCCGCTCGGCGGTCTCGGGGGCCTTCTCTACATCAGGGCGCCTCCCACGCTCGAGCTGAGTGTCAAAGGCTCTCTCAGGGCCGTACTCCTCTTCGGGGTCATACGGTCTGTCGTCTTCCTCGTCCTCCAGAGCTCTGTCTTTTGAGAACTGACCGAACTGCTGGACAATTGGATCTAGTAAAGGCGCCGCGGGCAGCCCGCCGTCGGCCTTGGCTTTGGAGTCTGGGTGGGAGGCTGGGGCGGACTCCACGGGCTCTCTGGCAGGGGGGTCAAATGACTTCTTCTTCCCAAACAGGGTCTGCAGGATGTGCTCCAGGGGCGAGGCTGTTTTCGGGGCGGAGGAATTGGCAGAGGCAGCGGCCGCCGGAACAGCCACTGCGGGGGCTGAGGGGACGCTGCTCATGGCTCCTGGTTTGAGCGAGGACAGGATCTTCAACACAGAGGACGAGGCTGGCGCAGCTGGGGGCTCCGGCAGCGGGGGCGGCGGTGGAGGAGTCCCTGGGGGTGTGGTGCTGACCGCCATGTCCCCGGAGCCCACCTGGGACTTGGGGGGCTTCCTCTCAGACTGCGGGGCCGCGGGCACTTTGGGATAGACTGGAACCTCCGTTTCTTCTTGGGTCTGAGGGCGGATCCGCTTCTCCTCTACCTTCTCTAATTCTCCAGCATTTGAAGGACGTTTTATTCTCTGACAGATTACTAACCCAAGGATTATGTTGGGACGTGGTGACTCAAGACCTGAAAAACAAAATATTTGTGCAAATTTTAGAACCTAACTTCAGCCTTTGTTCCTCAGATGCAAACCCTATTAAGGGTGGTAGTGGAAGAAACTCACTGGCAAAGTAAAATCAAGTGTTTGAAGAGTTTACTGCAAAAGACTGCGGAGCCACGACCACAGAGCCCAGGGCCCAGCTCACGCGTAAATTCACCCGACTGTCACAACTTACGTTGTAGATCTAAACACCAGATATACTGCTAAAGCAGCTGCATGAGAGAGGAGGTGGGGAAGCCCATTATGCAAGTACCAACATCTGCTAACCTACCGGGAGTGAGGCAAGGTGCACTGGGAGGGTTTTTCAACAAGATCTTAGCTGTGTTCTTTTATTTGCCTCTTGCTAACACATCAGAAAGGCAATAGCCTGTCCTGTCTTAACTGAGGATTTGCTCTACAGAAATGAAGCTGAAGGTTCGATCAGGGGGCCAGTCTGACAACTTGGTTACGATGCTCACCTCCGCACATGCCATTAGGTAAGTTCACTAGCTGCTGGTGTCCAAGTCGCAGTGAATGGGAAGGACCGTGCTGACTGAAATGGCTAAAATAAATGTTCTTCTCGGTTTGAAAGACACTCAGTTAACAAGAGCTAAGTAAAGCTCACGGTCTCTGTAAGCACAGGACGGCGCTGAGACACAAGCGCAGGGTGTTCAGAAAACTGGCCACGCGGAAGACCCTGGGGTTTCTGGGCACAGGACCGCTCTTAAACATAATCATTTCTTAAATAAAAAAAGATTATTCCATTCTAAATCGTACATCAGGAATGTTAGTATTTCAATAATGATTCTCTGCCCCACGCTCATAATAAATCCAGAACACCAAAAGAGGAACAAAAAAACCCAAGTCACAAAACAGTAATTTTAGGGAGAAATGATACGCAAAAATTTGTCAATAGCGTAAGATACTTAAAATCAAATTGTATGAATTCACCTGATACATTGTTGCTGTAGTATATAGGCATTTATGCTGCCTGTATATAGCTTTCACTTACTGAAAATCAGTAGTTTTCTCATTCTTTTTGGTTTTAAAGATGATCACAAGTCACTTCAAATAGTTGTTTTTGGACACCATTATATAATTCCAAAATGTCTGTTAATCTTCCCAAATTCCAATAGAGCTGGGTTGACAGGCGGAGCACACGAGGGTGGAAGATGGCCCATCCAGCCCCCGAGGAGGAAAATCAGGTATGCCAGAGTGCGGTGGGGAGACGGAGCCTCTGCGCACACAACCTAGTGCTACCCTCCCTCCCCCGCATCGGGAAGGGCCTGCTTCACCGGCTCGTGTGTGAGAGCGGGATGCCCATGGAAGACATCCACTCCTAACACACCAGGACCTGAACACCACCTTCATTAGAGACCCGGCTTCCAGAACATTCTCTCCCTGGCCCCCCCCCCCCCCCCCCAAAAGCTGTGTATCCAGGAAAGGAAGAGCCTGGCAAAGGAGGGAATAGAGACTGGAAGGTCAGGCAGCCCACCCTGAGTGTCCTATCGGAATGTTTCTGCTCAGCAGACATGAAGGGTAATCTATCAAGTTCATTCCCTAATTAACATGAGTTAAGGGTATTTTAACTTCGAATGACATCTCTCTTACTCTAACAGCCATTTACTGAACACTTGCTTACTCAGATCCAGTTTTGGGTATGATCAATTGCTGAAACGGCTCTCTGCTGGCCATTCTGGACCGAGTGTCTGCTGCCTGGCTCTCCCTGAGGAACCTGACACGCGAGCCAAAGTGAAGGGGTGTGCTCAGCCGCGTGGGTGGGTGGGTGGGCGGGCGGGCGTGAGCAAGGGCTGGGGAGCCTTGTGGAGGGGAAGTCCCACGACTGCACTCAGCGCAGAGGGCTGTGCCCCTCTTAAGGAAAAGCCCAACTCCTGGCGCACCAACGTCAAGGCTTGTGGCTGGGGATCGAGTCTCAGGTCAGCAAGCTGTGCGTGACGGGCAAGTCACGGTGTTAAACCCAGGAAGACCTGGTCTGGGGTCTGGTGAAGTGTGCCCTTCCAACTAAAACTCCCCGACAGTTTCACGGGCTGACTGGAGAAAACAATCACTACACCCTAACCTCGGCAACGCTCTGTAGGTTCCAACCTCTGCTGTCCTAGTCATCACAGGTAAGATGGTTAAATTACTCAGTATTTACATTTGTTTTGACAGCAGCGAGCTCTCTGGACATTGGCATCTAATTAAGTAGCGTTCAACTCTCAACTACCTCATCTGCACAGATCTGTAAGTGATCTAACGAAGTTCCAGACTCATAGCAGCGTTAGTTTTGAATTTCGCCAAGATTTTAAATTTAAACTGGGTGGTCACAAAAATGCATACGTCTGTTTCGAAGTAGTCAGATGTTATCATCTGAATTGTGTGTTCATGTTATGGTTGCACAAATATCTGAAGTGTAACTAGCACCTTGGCAATAACTGACATTTGTGGAACAATAAAATTCACTGATCTGTCTCGGGCCTTAGGATCCATCTTTACTGAGATGAGGGTGCGCCCGACTCGACCCTGCCCTCTGCTGCCACAGGGCAGGTGGCAGGCAGGGTGACCTTGGGCAAGAGCAAATGGGTGCCCACACCTGGGGAGGCAGTAGAGGGCCGGCTCTCCTCCAGAACGTCCCACTCCCAGCCAGGGCCCTCTGCAGGCCTGCCCACTGCCAAGTGCTCCCCTGGAGAGGACAGGGTGTCCGAGCGGGTGAAGCAGCGGCCGTGGCCACACCGGCTGCAGCGTGGAGACCAAGGGCTCCAGCCCAGGGCACAGGGCTGCTTCTCTGCTTTTGCAAAATTCCTCCCTTTGTCCATCGTTAGAAGCAGAGATGCTTACTTACCCACCGCCCTTTTGAGGGATGTTAAGTTTGTTAATTCATAAAGCCGATGAAAACAAGCAACTAGGTGGGTGGGAGATTGCAACAGGAGCTGCAGCTAGGGGGGCCATCCTCCATTTCCAGAGGAGTGATCACTCGGAACAAGGGTGTCGGCACCCACCCGCTCCGAAATGCCGGAGCAGATGTGTCTTCAGGGGACTGCGTGGGTCGCACAAGCCTCTGTGGTTGTAGGCAGTATGCAGGCATCCCCGAATGTTCTCAGTGGAAGGTCTCTAGCCTCAGTCTCCACGGCTGGAATCAGACCCGCACAGAAAAAGTGGGCAAACCCAGGGACTGGGGACATCTGCCCCGCCGTGTGCCAACGGACTTCCTGACACCAGACCCGAGCCAGGATTTGTGTTCCTGCGTGTGAGCGGCAGGGAGGCCAGGGAAGGTGAAGGGGCTGGGAGCATGGCCCTGGGCCGCCCTCAAGCACCTCAAGCCTGACACAGCATGGGACAAAACTTTGTTTTAAACTACCTGAAAGCGGACTCCCGAACCCCGAAACTACCAAAATGCTCTTACCCCCAAATCTATCTGGCACTCTATTTATTTTTTTAAAATGAAAACTCTTATAGTCTGAATCCATCAAAACAAAATTTTCACTCCTGCTAAACAGAAACGGTGTGGGAGTTAACGGGCCATAGTTCTGAGGTATGACCTGCCTAGGAAGAGACTTGGCAAACACAGGGGGCACTGTACACCTCCCCCACCTGCGGCCCCACCGCACACACGCGTAACGCACACGCACACACACGCACCTCTCCCTCTTCCCAATTTTGAATCCCTAAGACCCGTACAAAGCCACTGGGCCCAGCGCGCGTTTCAGGTAAAAGGAGAGCGTTGTCTGTCTTCGTCCGGGCTGCACGCCCAAAGGGGGGTCGTGTTGGCTTATAAAAAAATAAAGGTGGAGACTTTCGTCCTCCATCCCAGTGGACCTGTAACAGGTACCAAGAGCTACCAAATGGTTCAAATTCAAACAAACAGTGACCAGTTTCCAGGAAATATTTTTATTGATTTCGAAGGAGAAAGCGGTACATTGAATTCAATACCATACTTGACTTTGAGAACGTGGGCACAGCCATGACTCTTTCTCACACACACACGCACACAGGAAAACTGAGGAGCGCTTACCTGGCAGGACTGCACCTCACAGAAGTTTCCAGCTAGTTAGAAAGCAGTTAGAGTGAATGCAGAAGACGGCACCATGGGTTTACAGGGTTCATGGAAACCGCCCTCCGCACTAAGCACCCGGCAGGCGGACTCCCTGCCCTCCCTCCCCACCCTCCTCCCCGTGCGCATCCTGGAAGCCCACCACCACTCCACAGGTGCTCCAGGCTGGAGCCTGCGCCCTACCCAGTCCCTCGGTCCCGGCCTGCCAGGGTCACAGGGGGCCGTAAGATGAACGTCCAACGTCAGCTGGATCAGAAACCCGGGCTTTCCAGGTGTCTTCTGAAACTGTGCCGTTAGGTTATTAAGAATGACACGTGGGACAGAACAAGACAACCTGGTATTTCTAATGGACAAATCCTACAAATTCACACGGACGGAAACGTCCTCAGAGAAGCTGAGCGTGCTCTGGGTGTGTCCTGACACGCTGCGTGGACACCTGGTGTGTGGGCCGAGGAGTGGCCACGCGTGGACACACGCTCCGTGTTCACTGTCAGGAGCCCGACGCTGGGGAAACACTCAGCACTGGCCGAGGGGCAGGCGCATGCGGAGTCCCCAGGTTAGGAGCCTTCTGCGTCCTGCTTCTCAAGTGTGGACAGCAGGAGTTTGGGGAGAATCCCACATAGACGACATCTACGGGGCCCGCGAGTCCAGGAGGTGAGGGCACCTGTAGCTTTTCTCCACGAACCGAGCTTCAGGGGGAGCCGGTCACGCCCTTCTGCAACACCCTCCCCGCCTCCTGCTCACACGGCAGGCCCCTCACCCAGACCGGTGGCTTGCCGGAGCCGGGGTCCCGTGTCCGCTGAGGCCTGCGCTTCGTGTGCTGCGCAGAGACCGAGCGTGACAGACGGGGGAGGTGTAGACCCGGGCACAAGCGACTACGGGGTGTGCGACCTCAGGCAAGCGACAACCGTGGGCAGCGCAGGGGACTCCCCGGGAGAGTGGGCTGTGGTGGGAGTCAAGGGCGCCCCCGTCAGGCTTGGGCAGTGCTCGCTGGCTGGCGCCTGCTCGAGTCCGCCGGCTGTTCTGCTGAGGGACGCCACGCTTTCACGGGGTGCCACGCAGAGACTGACTCTGCGAGGACAGGGACCTCCACGACGGGAGACACACCCCCACGCCCAGCCTTTCACACGCGACACACACCACGAAACCAGGACACACGGACAGTTGGATCTAAAGAGCGCCAAGTCACGCTATGGGTACGTGACGCAGGTCAGGCAGAGAACCTGGCCGGGGCTCGAGGCTGTTTACTAGGAAAGTGTGTGAAACACACACAGGTAAGGATGGCAGTAGTGGTATCAGGAGAATAAAAAAACATATGCTAAGTACAGTTAAACCCAGAAGTCCCTTAAATTACAAAAAATCTTTAAAAGCTTATGAGCAGAATTTCACTCATCACTACGTTCCTAAAGCCCTCCCTCCTGTCCTGTATTTACTGTGGATGGAAGTCTGTGGGTCGTCCGGGGAGCCCTTCGAGTGGTTTTGGAGCTTTCGGAGTGCAGGTGGCCGGTCACCGAGCGTGTCCGGGGGGTCAGCGGCCATCACGCTTAGCGGATCTGGCGCGTGCCACCCACCCCACCGCCCTCCTTGTCCCTGTGTCACCCTGGAAGTGTCCCTTGCGACCCCCGCCCCTCTGCCGGCTGGGCTCCCCCCGCCGCGGCTCTGCTGGAGGGTCTCCTCACCTGTCCACTGCAGGGAGCCTGCTCCTGCCTCCGCATCAAGCCCAGCTCCTTGCAGCCCTGCCCCAGCGGGGCCTCCACACAGGCCTCCGCTTGCTCCCGACTGTGACGTCTCCGGGAAGCTCACCCCCTGCGGACCTCGCAGCTGGGGCGGCGGGAGGAGCTTTAGCCCGGCTTCAGGGAGCTGCGGATCTCAGCCGCGGCTCTGTGAACACCCAGTGTCTGTGTTACCAGGGAGCCCTACGCTTCTGCTTACGCTACATCCTCCACACGAGCTTCTACGCTGGGGACTGACTGGAGGCTCTTCACAGGGCCTGGGAGGCCAGCTTCTTCCTCTTCACCCTCGGGGACTCAGGACGGTCATCCAGGGAGCGGGCCAGCACGCTGCACACAGCTGCTCGCCAAGAACCTCCAGCAAGGTTCTTTCTGCCACCCGCTAGGGGGCGTCTCTTCACCCCAAGGGTTCGCGAGAGGACCCCCTCAAGTCCTTTGCTTTTAAACTGTACTCGGCACTAAGGTGACTCGGTGTAGCGTGCCGGCAGCTATCTACCCCCCAGTTACGGACACCAGCCCACAGCACTGCGGGCCGGCTTCTGACACGTAGGGACCAACCGAGCCCGGCTCAAGCGCTAAGAACACACTCCAGTCGGGACCCGGACGTGCGTGTGGGTGGTGCGCCCTGGCCCGAGCAGCCCTGCTGGGCCCAGCTACGGTTTAGGTGCAGTGAGTACGGCATGTGGCTGCGGTGGGAACACTGGCCGGGACTGGCGACAGGGCCAGGGCCACAGAGGGGCCAGGTCTAGGCAGCGCCAGCATGGGCCTGGCGTTCAGCCGCGGCTCTAGAACGACAAAGCACCTCGAGAGTGTTCACCGTGCGTTCTCCAGTGTCTCCGTCCTTCGGGGACTTCATGACCAAGGAGACACTTCAATGTGGGCCTCTTCTGCCAGCTGCGTACTCAGTCACGTGGACTTCTCAGGGCTTAACAGGAATGGGCCCCTCACACACCATGTCCCCTTTGGAATCACCCTCAACCCCTTGACACATCTGAGCTCTTTTTTTTTTTTTTAAAAGAACTAATTTGTAAATAATCTTCTAAAAGTACCACTTTCTAAGGAATGAACACACACAGAATAGCTTTCCTGTATCTCTTGCCTGGCATCTGCCCACCCCGGAGCTGCGGGGCAAGCACAAGCATCCCCCAAGCCCGCTGTGAGGATCACCTTCCTGTCCGGCCCTTTTCTGGCCTCCACTGACCTGAGGCCATGACCAGCTGGCTGGACGCTGTGGGATTTTCCCCTCTTCGTGTCACTTTTCTAAGACAATTCATGCCAACAGTAAGGGCATTTCTAGCGCCGCCCTCCGGTATCCCAGAAGCCGAGTTCTAGAGCTGAACGGGGCTCCCCCTGCACTCTTCGTTCCTGCTGCTAGACGGCCACGGTCGGGTGAGGTGGCAGATCTGCCCGCGTGGTGTTGGCAGGAAAGGGACGTGTGGGGTCAGGTGCGCACAGTCACCACTCACAAAGTTGGCGCTTACCTGGTCCCTCAAAGGGCAAGAGTTTGGATGGAATGGGGTCCTTAGCACTCAGTGGGATCAGGTAGAGGTCCTTGACGTGCCTGCTGTTATTAGCTACAACGCCAAAGCGGCCACGGCTGCTGAAATAGGAGTAGAGAGAGATATAGGCCACCTCCTCCTCCTCGGTCGCGGGGTGGAATCGGATCAAACACAGCTCCTGCAGCACAGAGACAGGGCGAGAGAGCGTTGGCCCGCGGCTGCTCGGAGCAGGCATCCGCGCTCAGCTTCCATCTAAACCTCAAAGGCCGTCTGAAACGAGAGAAACGAGCGCTTCTCGGCCCGGTCCCCACAGTCCTGCCGTCACGCGGTGCATCAGGATGATGGAGTGGGAGGGACAGCAGGGGCCCCAGCATCGTGCTGCTGGACTCAAACCTTGGTTTCGGCAGCAATCTCCTGAAGACCACTTCTACTCCTAGCCCTGCTATTCCCGAAACAGCCCTTTCTGTGTGTCCCTGGACCACACGTCATCCGCTCCGGTGCTGGCTTAGAGCAGAGTCTGACGCGGACTGTGAGGACAGTGGTCCCGATCACCTGGCTGTGTGACCTACACAAGAGCCGAGTGCGGCTCCATAACGGGAAGGCTCAACGAGACCAGAGGGTCTGAGCCCCGCGTGCGCCTGAGGAACACTGCAGCCCTTCCCCATGCATGCATGCCCAGCTGTGGCTGCAACTCCGGGGCTCAGAGCCTCCAGACCCAGGGCCCGGGCCTTGCGGGAGCCAGGTCACCTTCCGGCACCTGCCAGCTCCCTCAGTCACAGAAACAATGGGGAGACATAGTGCCTGTGTTTCTCACCGACCCTGAACTGCACACGCATTAATATACATCGTAATAAAACTGCCATTACCGTGTTACCCAAACACACAGTTATCCCGCTGTAAATGTCATTTTAAACATTTGCCTGGCAACATTTAATAACTTATAGGCTGACGTTGCAAGTACTAACCCATCAAGAAAGACTCGCGTTTACACAAACGCCTTCCTCCACGGGTGCAGAGGTTAGACTATGGCAGGTATACCTTAGACACAGAAGATCTGAGTTTGCCGACGTAATCCCAAACTGTTCTGGGTGTGATCCTTCCACCAATGTGAATCGTGTCCGGCAGGTCCTAAACAAAACGTACTTTGGGTAAATGACCAGTAAAACTGCAGCACTTTAGACTGACGTAATTTCAAGGCACCAAGCTACCCGAGATTCAAGAAGACCACAACTCCTCCACAGAAAATGGTTAACACTAGCACTAAATATTGGTTGGTTAGCATCCAGGATTACGGGTCCCCAGGCATGAGCGCAGCATGATGGCCTTCTGCCAAACGGGAGTATGTTTTGCAGAACGTTTCTAGGTTATCTGTTGTGAACGTGTACGCACAGCAAGGACTCGGACACGATCCGGAAGCGACTTACTTCTGCTCGCTAAGGTTGTGCGTACTAGTGCTGTTCACGCTGATTTTGGGACAGTGAAGAGCTGTGGTGTGTCCACACCAAGACAGTCACACGTGCCTTGCCACGCCTTCAGCCAGGAATGCACACACACTGGCTCAACGCCCTCGCTGAACAGAGGGAGGAGGAAAACGACCCAAGCTTTTTCATAAATGTTGGGACACTTCTCATTTGAATTTCTACCAGTGTCCAAACCGCTTAACCTGCTGACTCATGATAGGTTCTACGGTGCCTTCCGAGTGCGCATGCATCCGGACCCTCTGCTGGAAGGCTGCCACACACCTGACCCCGACACTGGGTAGAAGAGCTAGCTAAGGAAGGGCACGTGCACACACGTGCGCGCACACACACACGCTCTCACTCTCAGCTCTAACCTCACTGAGATAGTCACAGCACCCCGACACGGGATACGCCTTAGTGACAAATTTCGCTACACTCTGCATGTTAATAAATCCTTTCCAAATGGTGCTGAGTCGAGACAAAAAGAGGGTTGTATCTCCTTCTGGAGGGGACCTTGACTCGGAGAGGCTGTAAAACAAAACCAGAGAAAACAGATCAATCTTTCTCTCTGCTCAATTTCCAAAATATACAGATTTTATGGAATTATAAAGGCAAAACTAAATTCCTGCACGTTTTGGTAGCTTTTTCAAATTAGCTACTTTAACCATAATGCCATGGACATTCTGGTCAAGAAAAAATAAACTGAACAGGCAACAAACCTGAATGACCGTAAGACCACATTTCAGTTTTCAAGATCTGTGTTTAAAATAAGGACCAGGCACGCTAAAGCCAGGCCTTCTCATGCCCCTGCAAACAAACTATCAGAGTGCAGCTGTACTCCGGGTGGCTCGGAGCCGAACGACAGGACCCCCCACCGCCCGTTCCTTTGGCTGATCCATGGGAAACGGAACCCACGGCCTGTTCGTGTGGCACGTGTAGCGCACCTGACGCGCGGCGGCGCCGCCGGCAGGAGGTATCTGGGCTCAGGGGACGAGGACGGCTTAGCTAGTATGGACTTGGGCACCGTCACCGAGGTCACAGTGGGCTTCAGGACGTCTTGTCGGGGTTCCGCTGCGTGGGCACCATCTGGGCGGGCTGCTGCGGGGGCCGTGACTGTACACGACCCGCTGGACGCAGTCCTGGGGTCTCGGCCGGACACCGTGACCGTGGTGAGCACCGGGCCCCCACATGTCGCTGGGCAGGAGGGGCCTTCCAGGGCGGAGGATTCTGGGTGGCTGTCTCCTGGCGGCACGGGGAAATACTTTCTCTCCAGGTGCGTGTGAGAAGCACTTTCTAGGTCTGGCTCAGAGGCATTTTCGGGCAGAGTTTCTGGTATCGCTTCATCAGCTGAGCTAAGAACTGGCTCAGAGAGAGAGGTCTCATACTTGGATTTTGACTCTTCCTTCTTAGAAGCTGACAACTTTTGTTTTTTTGGAGCTGGCTCATCTTCTGATGAGGGAACCTGACCTGAAGAACATGAGGAAGGCCTTCCTGAGAAATCCCACACATTCAAGAGCACAGCTTGCCCCCAAGTAGATAATTTCTTATAAGAATAAAAAAATGCAACATTTTAAGATTTTATTTATTTACTTGAGAAAGTGAGCGAGCGAGGGAGAGAGAGCGGGAGAAGCAGGCTTCCCGCGGAGCAGGGAGCCCGATGCGGGGCTCAATCCCGGGACCCTGGGACCACGACCTGAGCCGAAGGCGGACACGGAACCGACCGAACCACCCAGGCGCCCCAGAAGCAACATTATAGAGACTAAATCCATACGCTTCAGAAAGGACGATCACGATTTGGAGGATCGGTGACTGAGGCAAAAGGAAACGAAGCCTCAGCTCCGAAGGTTCGTGCCCCAGACTGCGCTCACCTGTGCAGATTTTGCAGTTGAGATCAAACAGATGCGCCCGGTGCTGACCCGTGGTGTCCTTGAGCATGCTGCTGAAGACGTCCAGGAGGGGTGCGGTGCTCTTCTCCGGCATGGCCCGCACCGACTCCTGCTGCTCCTGCAGGGCGAGGAGGGGACAGCTGAGCAGGTCCCGCGTCCCTCCATCTCCACGGCAACAGCACAGAAGCTGCCCGGGCTGGGAACAGCCATGGCACAAAGGCGAGGAGGAGCGCCGCTGCACACAGCACTTGTCACAAGCTCAGGGTCTTGCCCGATAACTCAGAGACCTAAGTACCCTGGGAAAATTACTTTTATTCCATTCTCGTCCGTTCCCCAAGTCCCCAAGGCTTACGTCGGAGTCGGACACAGGTGGAGAGTCCTCCATGTCGGGAACAGGCTCCTGTTTAGTGGTGGTCTTCTTGTTCTCACTGTGCAGCTTATTTCTGGACTCCATCACCTGGGACGAAAGGGCACAGAGCATGAAACCTTGTTCAGGGGGCCTTGCTCGTGCCTCGCCCTTCAGCTGACGCCCGGGAGACCCAGAAGGCCCAGCACCGAGCGCCACCCCCCACGGCACTCACGGGCTTGGTTGGCCGCTCCCTCCACGTGGACAGCTCTTTAGACACCAGCTCTTCCGGCTTCATTCTCACAAGTTTTGCCAAAGAGATTTCCTCACGCAGAACACGATGGAAGAGCCCCTATAAACACACATCTTTAGTTCGCTTGCTCAGAAACACTTGGGTGTCCGCCTCTAAGACACCAGAGGGAATACAAGAAAACCACAGCAGTGCAGGAAGCCTCCACCAGAAGCCCAGCGGCAGCGGACGGAAGCCTGACGCACAGGACCGAGCTCAGCAGGGGCCAGACACTGCCGACACGAGTCGGCTACATGCCCTCGTGCGCCACGCTGCACCGACTCTGCCAAAAAGACCTCAGGGAGAACAGAATCAACTCAAAAAGGTACAGAGTTAGAATAAAGGTAGCAAGAAACAGCTTCTTCCATGAGGTTACCAGGATGAGACGGGAAGTGAGACTCTGCTTCGCAGCACATGGAAGAGTTCGCGAGGCCGTCGGACAGGAGGCCCGAAGACGGCGAGCCCCGGAGGGCGAGAGGCAGGGGAACCACACCGGGCCAAGTGGCTAATGCTTTCCCAGGAACTCTCCTTTCAACCCCACTGGACGCGCACTGCCCACCCACGGCTGCTGGGAGGACTCAGGCCCTCCCACCATGCGAGCACACAGCACCTGCCCAAGTGGGGAGCACCACAGGGCGTGTTCAAGACCACTTATCGTTGCTCTAAGGAAGCCCCGATCGGCGGGCTCGCTCAACTGAGGGGATGGTAAGAAGGCCGAAAAGGCTGTCTGAAGCCCAAATACAGAGATACTCATACGCTTAAGAATCTGGATGTTACTTTGGAGCCAATGAAATGTTACGAACGTAACTTCACAGCCATGTTTAGGAGAGAAGCAGCTGGTGAGACCAGGCCGGGCCTGAGAGAGTGTGTGCGAACCCGCACCCCGAGCCCAGGGAAGGTGTGACGGCGGCCCTCTGGCTTGCACTGCAAGGACGAGAACTTCCAGATGCCGTGTCCAGATGAACGCTGTGAGGTGTGCCTGGGAGACCCCGAGAGCCGGCAAGCCCCGCTCTGGGCCACCTGCACACACCTGGTTTTTGGGGTCCTTGAGGTTGAACATGATGCTGCGGTATTTGCTCTTGTAGCGGTTATCTGTGACTTGGAACAGGTTAAACATCTCCTTCTCAATGTGGAGGGCGATTTTTCCTACTTCACTTTCTGTCATGATTAAGTCATCACTGTCGTTGACTCTAGAAGGAACAAGAACAGGCCACATGAACCACTGCGCCCGCATGGGCCTTAAAGCGTGACAGTCACAAAATGACCACACTCAACAACTTTAAGAAATCAAGGAGAACAGCCCACCTTTTCCACAAAATCTCCTTCAAGGAGCGTCTGATATTTTGCCGAATTTGCGAATTTGGCTGCGACAGGGCGGGGTTCGAGGTCCCCAGGCGTCCTGGGGCTGGAGAAGCCAAGGGCACAGAGGCGGCTGCTGGCTTCCGGACGGCCCCCGCCACCGCGGCCGAGCTGGGTAGCTTTTTGGAAGCAGCTGCGGCAGCCCCAGGTGCCAGCGCTGCTTGCTTGGCGGCAGAAGCGCCGGCCGAGGGGGTGGCCGAGAGCCAGGGCCGCTTGGGTCCAGGGCCCTTGAAACCCGAGGGCGACTTCCTGATGGCCACTTTGGCTGCCGCTGCGTTTGCGAAGGGTGGAGACTTCTTTGGAAGGAGATTTCTGGGCAGAGGTTGTCTGCTGCCTGCTGAGGGGCCCGCAGGGGCCATTCTCTTAGGAGCCGTGGTCCTCTCCTCCGCCCGCCTGTCCTCCTTCGTGGCTGCAAAAAAGATGCGCACACACTTAGTGAGGCCACATTACTGTGGGAGAGCAACTTAAAATAATTAACTATTAAGTCCAGGAAAAAAGTGCTACAATGAAGGGTTGCCACCAATATGGATGACCGTGACCACACCTTATTTCAGAAAAATATGCTTTGCTATATATTATTATGTTAAACCTTTTACTTCAAGCAACAAACCCTAGTCGTGACAAGCTTAATTTAAATCATGAACACAGCTTAAAAGCTGAAAGGCAAACCGCATCAATAAAATGACGTGGAAGAGCACTTTCTTTAAGATGTCAAGTGTCAGTTTTTGTAAACACGAATTGAGGAAATCTCAGGACAGGTCAGACAGGCACATTCCCCTCAAATGGACGTTCAGCTGCCCCCTGCCCATTCTTGGGGCTTCGGGAGGGCGGACCACAGGGCCTGGGGCGGCATGCAGGTGCTCTTTGCTGTCTCGATCAAAGTCAAGTGGATAAAGAGGGAAAGCAGATGGGGACTTGCGGCACAGGGAAGGTCAGTCACTTGACACTCAGAGGGGCTGTGTGACTGGCGGCCCCAAGGACAGCCCTCTGCTTGGACCCCATTTTGGGTAGAACAATAAATTAGTGTTTTTGGTCTAAACAAGGACTGCAGTAGAAAGCTAGATAAGTCAAAACCCCTCAACCTGCACAAAAATCTTTGTGATGCCGGTACTTTTTCTCCAGAGAGAGAGGATGTAAAGGACTAATTATATCCACACTGTATGAGACCACCTCCATCAAGGTCTCGGGTGAGCAAGACAACGGCTGGGGGCCAGTGCTGCAGCCCCTTGGCCCCAGGGCCAGCGGGGCCTCCAGGGACAGAGCCGTGGCACCAGCGCACACAGCAAGGCCACAGACGGCCGCGGCTCCACACCCTGCAGAGGGACAGAGCGACCCGGAACAGCGGGCACAGTAAGCAAGCCAGGACACCACGTGGGGACGCCGTCTAGGGTGGCAGTCAAGTCACTGGAAGGACTCCCGGACGAACTCCCTCCCCCAGTACAGGCTTCTCTCAAACTCTGTACTAGGGAGCCTCCCAAACACCAAAATAAGGAGCTTCAACATATGCTCCGGCGATCTTTCGGGTTTTCCCAGGGATTAAAAATCACTCAGTCACCAGTCGCTGTTCTAACGAACGAGGGAGAAGGCCTCAAATCTGAGGGAAAAGAGGCGATCCTACCCACAGAAGCCCAACCCAATGAACAGTGTCCCCGAGGCCACCATGGGTCCTTGGCCATCTTGGCAGAGGGCCAGAGCCACTGCTCAAGGTCCTCCCTCCTCGAGCAGCCGGGCAGGCCAGCGCTGCAATGGGAGCTAAAGGCCCTGGCACCTCAACTTTTCCCCCCTTTCAGGAGAAACACAACTTCCTCATTTTACAAAGTTTCCAACAGCGGCACTCCCACATGGATCCAACCTAGGGACAGTGCTCTGAGTACTTTGCTACCAGGCGTCAATTAGGACTTTAAATCCTGAATCTTCAGCCCACAAAGCCCTCCGACTTCATGCGTCCCGTCCGCCCCTGCCCAAGGTGGCCTGTCCTCCGGAACCCGGGCCTTGCCGGCAGCCTCAGGCCCTCCGCCCCCGGAGCAGCTGGCTCCTGCACCACATCCACTCTGCTCCCCACCACCCGTGCCCATGGTCACCGGGGGCCACACCTCTCAATGTCTCGTGTCCCTGGGAGCTGGAGTTTTAAAGAAAGCATGTGACAAAGCAATGAGAACGTCTCACAGAGTAAACAATAGGCACGCGGCAGGACCGCGGCAAACAGGTTCCCCCCGAGTACCTCGTCACGTTGCGTGTTTAAGCCTTGGGCAGTACCGTACCCCAGCATTTAGAAACCACTTTTTACCAGC
The DNA here is from genome assembly GCF_004348235.1 of Phoca vitulina. Taxonomy (NCBI): domain Eukaryota; kingdom Metazoa; phylum Chordata; class Mammalia; order Carnivora; family Phocidae; genus Phoca; species Phoca vitulina. The sequence goes on along the minus strand of NW_022589753.1, from coordinate 1,084,041 downwards.
TCAGATTTGGCTGCAAGGTCCACCTTGCCTGGGGGATGGCTAGTTTGGGGTTAAATCAAACAGATGGCAGTCCCTTTTCTTGAGGAAGCCGGAGCAGGGACAGATAGGTGGCACAGCAGGGACAAGGGGCCAGGATGGCAAGGCCCACGGCACGCGGACCTCGAGCAGCCACTGTGAAAAGTGAGGCCCAGAACCAGTTCAGTCCCTGCCCTTCTTGAAGACCAACTCTGCTGAGTGTACTTTAAGAGCACACTTAAAAAGCCGGCCTAAGGCACTTCAGAAACCCCAGTGAGGCTGGTCATGTACAAGACACCTGTGCCCATGACACCAGACATTTAAGTGGCTGCAGACGAAAAATTTAACTTTAAAAGCACTTACTGCAAGGTGTCCCGATCAGAATCTAAGATCAATACTGCCACTGGTCTAACCAGTATTTCCCCCTTCAGCAAAAAGCGAAGTCAAGATTATTTTTAGGATATTCCCAAAATACGTGACTAAAGTGACGTTTTATCCACGAATGGTTTAATGGTAAATAAACACAATCTATTTAAAAAGTACAGGATGGCTTTCCTTGACATCACGTTGCTATCTTACAGAACTAGTTGCTACTAGTTATAGTCAACTTCTGTTATCCCTTACCTGCACTTTGAGAAGTACATAAATAGGCACAATTAAGTAAATAAGCAAATTATTAGTACAATGCTCTGAGACTGATGGACTCCACCAGCAAGTTGGACATGACCCTCTTCTACTTTGAAATGTTTCAAATGTGCCAAAGGCCCAATCCGGCAAGTGCTGCGGACACTAGCTGCATTTGGTCCCATCGCAAACCAGAGTTGCCTTAGCTGCTGCCAGTGACCGGCCGGTGGAGCACTGCAATGTCCGCACAGCGAAACACTAGTATTTCTGAGAAGAGCTGACACTGAGTTTGCAAATTCCTCCTCTGAACTGACTGAACGTATTACACCGTGTATAAATTTACACAAGGGCAAGGAATAATCGTGTAACCAATCAGTCTAGAAAAGCACACAAGGGTGTCTTCAGGAGATGGTTGATGCCCCCAAGCACTGCGGGACCCCTCTGGTCAGCAGAGGGGAGGTGCCCGAATGCCCCCAGAAGCTGCCCAGGGTGCTCAGACAGCCTGCCGGGAGCTGAGCCTAAGCCAGTCCGGCTGCAAAGCCTCCTTTAGCTCCCACGCTCTGGGGCCTGCTTGTGGGGAAGGCCAGTGCCGCCTGACTTGCTGGGACCTCAGCAGCTACAGGACGAAGAGCTGCCCCTGGGGGTCAGGCCACTGCCCCAGATGGAGCGGTTTCTGCTGGATCTAGCCGCCCGTCTGTGACGGAGACGAGCTGTTTTGGGTGAAGCCTAGCCGAGAGCGCAGGTCCCTGTGTATGCACTCTCATCGGCCGCTTCCCAATGAGCACGAGACTGGGGCCTTGTCCCAGGGCCAGGCGGCTGTGGCGCTGCGGCATCGCTGGCCACTGGGTGGCACTGGCGGGCCTCCGCGGAGCCGGGAGCCCAGGTCTCCACCCAAGGAAGTGGCAGCTGCCCAGGTGAGGTTACAGCTCGCACAGCCCAGCAGCCCGACACCCACGTCTAGAGATGGCCCTTTACAGGGACCGGTGAGAAACCCTCAGGGCAGCGGCAAATTGCTCTAAACCTTCTGTGCTCTGATCCTGCCCAAACTAGTACCAGTTTACCCTAAAAACCCCCAGATGGGTCACACTGGTCTCAGGTGGGCTCACTCAGTGACTGGCTGGAATAGCCAAAAAAAGAACAGTGAATTGGTGTGACAAGGGTTCAGGTATGGGTGTGTCCATGGTGCAGGTGAGTCCCCAAAGGTCCCAACTGAGACACCACACGTGTTCCCTCCCCAGTGGCTCTAAAACTTGGCCCGATTCCCACCGCCAGCGACCTCCATGTGCCCCCCACTCCCACGGGGTCCCAAATGTGCTGGGCAGCCGAGGGCAGGCAGACACTGCCCCACGGCCTCCACCGCAGGAAAGGCAAGGCCAGGGCTCAGAGGGCACACAGTGGGGCGCCGTGCCGTGCGTTCTGGGGCTGGGGTGGCAGTTCTACACTCAGCTCAGCGGGACACGTGCACAATGAAGTTACCCACTTCCATGCTGACTGGCAAGATTTCTCCTGGTGTGAAAAGTCAAATTAACAGTAGCAAGAGAAAACCATTTTGCTTTTTGTGCCCTTGCTTGAATATTTTAAAGTGAGTTTTCCTGGAAACATAACCAAGTACCAATTTGCTTTTATATCAGAAAACATGTATAATTCCCAAATTAACACTCAAAAAAGCAAAAGCTACATTCCTGATGCTCTTCAGACTAGACATCAATCTTAAGAACGTCTTTATGAAGATCCCCAGGCAAATTGTCATGGCTTGGACTCCACAAAGCTTTTCTAGGCTTTTTTCTTCCTGATGTCCAATGTTTGAGTGACTTACACCTTAATGGAGACACACAGAACTCTCCACTTGTAAAAAAAAGGGGGAAAAAACCCCAAAACAAAAAACAAGTATATACCTGGGGAAGCAAGTCACCCTTCCTCATTGTAATAGTTTCACACATTGTATTTTGAAAATGAACCCAAAGCCTGATTCAGGCTGGATGGGTAATCTATAAAAGAACCAGTCAGATTGTCCTTTCACCACATGAACCACTCAGACAAAATGGGATTGAGGCCATGTGGGGAGACGGGTGCCTCCTCTCGACTACACGACTGGGATCTGGTGAGTGGCCCACTGTGCGCGCAGAACTGGATGCCGGGCCCAAGACTCACTTGGGAGTGGAGCGGCTGCTTTCCTGCAATCTCTCAAACTGGTTAACAGGCATGACCATAGTTTTAATAAGGTGAGATTTTAACCAGTATCATTTGTACCCGAATTGTCTACTAGTTCACCCAACCCACCTAGGGGGCCAGGGACATGTTAGGAGAGCCCACTGACCCTTCCGTCCATCCCTTGTCCCAAAGGGTCCCATTGCGCAGAAAACCCCAAGGCTGCTGGCCCTGTGCAGACCAGAGTTGGGGCTCTGCAGCAGTTACCTTTGCGTGCTTCTGGCTGAACTTCTCCAGGTTCTTGGCACTAGAAGAGGGCCCAGCCTTCATTTCAGCAAAACTTCTTTGGTTTGCGGAAGCAAATATAGCTATGTGCACGGGGACGCATCGTCACACTTCAGATCAAGAATGCTACAACTTAATGCAAATGCCCCTGAAACTCATGTGCCATATCGGAGGGGTTACGGTGGTATCGTCGGAGAGAACCGTGGACTCTAGAACACAGATACCACCAAAGGGACTGCACCATAGCATCTGTCTTTAGACATCAGAGTAGACCCACAGCTCCCCAAGGTCACATGAAGTTCACTGGAGGGCAGGTGGAGGGAGGCCAATCCTGCTGGAAACTTCCAGCGGCTGCAGCACGACTAAGGGGGAGCACTGGGCACTACTGGCAGTTTCATCTCCAACGTTCAAGTCTGTGTACACGTGAAACCTCTCCCTGACCTAATTTTCTGAAGTTAACCAGGGTTTTTTTAAGCTTGTGGAAAGTAAAAGTCTGAAATACCAAAAGAGTATCACTGAGCACCAAGGAGATTCCAGTCGTATGGAGAGCATCAAGTTGTCAAGCTACATCATCCTTCATCAGTACATGTTTTGGATTTCCCTCTAACTGGGGGAGAGAACCTTGGTTCAGATGTACCAGGTCTGATTTGTCCCCAACCATATTTTATTGTCAATGACAACTCTGGAATAGACAGATTAAAAATGGCTCACGTAACTGATAAAATCCATAACTGCGCACACCCAAGGATTTACATTTCTACAAAATATTCCTGGGTCCTAGTATCCCCCACATATTTATTATAGGAAACTGGTTTCCACTTAGGACTTCGGAAGCGTGTCTCTGGAGCCCACGCCTCTAGTTATCCTCGTGACAATCCGTGTTCTCCTTGTTCCATTTCACAAGCAGGTGAACCATCTGTGTGGCGTGCCCATGAACTTATAGGAGAAATGCTTCTATCTGCATCACATTGCTTTACCAAATCATCTGAGTCTGGGTGTATAGGTGGTTAGGGTTTTGCATTCTAATTCTCAAAGCTAGATGAAACTAGAAATCTCATTTTCCAATCAAAATCTGTTCAGAATCCCAGTGTTTTAAGTCCCCCGAGCCATTTAAGGGGTCCCAGATACCAGGGATTGTGCCTACGAATATCAGAATTCCACTTCCAAACACTAATAAAACAGGGACATTTTAGAAAAAAAAGTTTTCAGCCCTCTTCATGCCTTGACAACAGCGGGAGGTTGACCCAACATTGAAAAAGAACAGAAAAAAATAAGGTTATCAAAACAAAGAAACATGATGATTCAGGGAAGTAAATAAAGCGGCAGTGGCTTCTCTACGTGAAAAGCAGCCACACAGGAACTGGGGAGAAGAACCGCGCTATGTGCATCGCAGCACCTGGAGGACACAAAGCATCTGCTGATCCTTTTGTGGGGAGAAGCAGATAGAGCCTCCAAGTCCCTGTTTAATGGGAGGTCCCCTCACACCCTGTTCACGGACAGCCGTCCCTACCCATGACCCAAGGTCAGCAGCAGTGGCCTGGGGAGGAGAGGGAAGCCCAGGGCACCTCCCAAGCCGTGTGTCACTCCCTCAACAGTGGGTACTATGGGCAGAATGGGGGATGTACCCACAGACGTGACATGTACCCAGGTCAATGTGGGAACACTTCTAACCACGGTCCCAATACCAGCTGTACCCCAAATCTAGCCACCCCAACCCAGGAAAACATGCTCTGCAGCCAGCCAGAAAGGCAGATGGGGGTCCTTGTGGGGTCGGAGGGTTCTGCTGTGTGTGTGCATGCTACCTGATACCCCAACTGTGAGGTGATGGTTTGGGGGCGAGGCTGCTACTCACCAAGGTTGAAGTCGGGTATTTTACCAGTGACTGGAAGATGACATTTCTGAGATAACAAAAAAGGATCAAAAGCAACTAGCTCAGAAGTATGTCCCTCATGCATGCTATACATTTTGGGTATCCATCAGCTTTAATTCTGAGATGTAAATGTGCTGAAAAGGGCCGTCAGTCATCTGTCCCAGCTTTCTGTCAACTGAAGCAGGTCGAGCGTCAGTGAGGAGCTGACTGATGTGCAGAAAAGAGCAGGCAGGGGTGAAGAGGAGCTGAGAAGCAGGCCTTCTCCTGGGCCTCCCTCGCCCTCAAAGATGGAGTGAGGGGAAAGAACCCAGGGACAGGAGCCATCCAGGTTTCCCACCCTCCCCATCAACACTGGGAGCCTCGAGGCAGCTTTCCAAGTCTGCTGGTAGAGACGGAGCTGTACTGAAGCCAGCCACCCAGGGCTTCTGTGGTCCACCCCACCGTTTCATTCTGTTATGTGCCTATGACCAACTCAGAGCACTGGAGCACAGTATTCCAAACCGACAGCTCCGCCCCCCCC
>NW_022589753.1:1029132-1078479 GCF_004348235.1 Phoca vitulina | reverse complement strand
CCCCCCCCCCCCCCCCCCCCCCCCGTGCTCACTGGTCTGCGATGCTTACTTTCAGATATGTGCATGACTTGTAAAAGTGCTTTGTTGAAGACCTGAGACGTGCTGTTAGCATGGAAGTAGCTCAAACCACCTAAGGTGTAGCAGGGACTCATTTTAATACAGCAATCAGCTAATCCCATAATGGAAGAGCTCCCTCCTAACTTCCCCCACCCCACCCACCTCCCGCAGGTTTGGGGTCACCCTCGCACTTTCCCAACCCCGTCAGCTCTAGTACGGACCTGCGGGAACGCCTGGCCGCAGGAGAGTGCAGCACACGCCTACGGTCTTGCAATTTAAAGCTACGTGGCTTTTGGTACTTTTGTAAAAGGCACAAAACAACATAAAAGGCAACATGAACTAAAACTGAGTGAAAATAATCTTAATAATAGTAAGATGTGTCCTATGGATCAATTTAAATTTCCAAATTTAATTTTGGAGTGCTTGGCTGAGAAGCCAGAATGGAGAGAAAAGACCCAGCTGCATGATCTAGAGCAGTGCCCCATGCAGCTGTGGGAACTGTCTGGGGGCGAGGGGGTCTGACCCGACAGTGCACGCCTCCAGGAGAGAGTCAGGTCCCAGTTACTGCAGGCACTCTCCCTTCAGGGAGGGCACTGCCCCAAGGGCCAGCACATCACACTCACTTACCTTGGAGCATATGGAGCAGCGGTAAACAGCCTTCAAAGCTTGAGAGTGTGTGTGTGTGTGTGTGTGTGTGTGTGTAGTATTTGAATTGCACACGAAAAAAATTCCTGTTGGATCAAAAATAATGTAACTCCTGAAAAATCACACTTAAGTTGAGTATCAGGTGCGATACTATCTGCAGAAGTAGATTCCCGTAAGAGGAAAGTGAGGCCTCCCTGTCCGGACAGCAGACGAGGTGGAGAGACTCCTAAGCCAGTGGGGCCAAGACAAGGCTGCAAGGGCCATGCGGCCAGAGTCTGGATGCCAGGAGCACATCTACCCAGCGTGACCTCACCGAAGACCACACAGATACTTACCAGAGCACGACAGTGAAAATTAAGGAGATTAAAGAGATCGGTTGCCAGGTGAGACATTTAGCAATGAGGTTTGTACAGCTTTTCGAGGTTTGTACTGACAGGAAGGGCCAACAGACTGAGGAGGTGCATGGGGCTCGAGGCATGTGGGGCTCAGGCATCTGCTTCTGTCTTTGCAGGTGCAGCATTAAATATGGCTAGAGCTCCTGGTCCTGAACAGGCCCGAGTGACGGCTGTCCAGAAAGACCAGGAAGGGTCCAGACGCTACCCCTAGGTGATACATACATTTATACAACAGTGGCGGCCAGAGGGCAGCAGTCTGTTCTGGCTTTACTGCATTGTAATTGTGGTCGCTTGCCCAGGACGGCGTGCCTTCACTGGTCGCTTCCTTCATGAGGACCTCACTCCTCGATGGGGCCACCATTGCCTTCTTCACGGTGTTCTCTTTCTTGTCTGGAGCCGGTCTCTTGTGCATAGCAGAGATTCTAATGCCTGCCTGGATAACCAGCAAAACCCCAATCATTAAGGAGGCCAGAGAGAAGCCTTCGCTCCTCACGCTTCGCAATGAAGGTCATGATACGCTCTATGGTTGGGGTCATTTGAAGCCCCTCACCACCCCGACCTTGGGCTCAGCATCTGCTCAGCAGCAGGGCGGGGCTACACTCGCACATCCAAGAGATATGGAGGGAGGGACACAAACAAGGACCTGGGCGCCAGGCAAGCTTTGTGGCCACTGGGAGACTGGAGGAACACGGTGTCCCGCCGCCCCTGCCAGGTGCTCGGCATGGTCGCCACGGTACTTTGCACAGCAACCGCTGCTCTGGGAGTCCTGGGACTCAGATCACCAGCCGTAAAAGTTACGCCATCTAAAGGCCAAGCAAGCGCTGAAAAACCTGGAGAGGACTTCCCGAGCAGCACCGCTTAATGCCTTGCTCGTCACAGATGTAATGGGGGCTGCAACACAGCCACACCAGCCTGGGCTCAACCTCTGGGCGAGGGCCTCAAGGGTCAGACAAGCGACTCTTCCCAGGTCACACTTAGCACAGGAGAGAGACAGTTCTGCGAGCTAGGGCTCGAGGCGAGGCACAGTCTGGCCGCCCAAGACCCACCCCCCCACCCTCGGCGGCTTGCGAATCTCTGACAAACCCCAGCTCTTCTCCCAGGACCGCAGGTCCCAGATGGAAGGCTTGGCTCCCACGCCTGCCGCACTGCGGTCGGCACGAACAACGCCCTCCACAAGAGCGGGGGCAGCATCAGAGTGCAGGGAAAGCGTGGAAGGCTGGAGGAGTCGGCGGGTACCACTGGCACTCCGTCTGTGCCCGCTGTCCCCCATGCGCCACAAACCAATCAACTGCGCCTGCCTGCAACATGCAGGCCCGTCTCACTGCAACAATTCAAACGGCTGGACTTGATCAACTTACCTGAACGCTACATTTTGGGAGAATGAGCTTTTCTGGCTTCGTCTTGGTCTTTTCTTTAGGTTTTGGTTTTTGTTCTTTACCTGAACTTAGAAATTTCATCGTAGCAGCAGCGTGTTTGAGAATACAGTCACTGCTGCAGTAAACCGAGTCAGGCTGCGCCAAGTTAGAGCACCCAGGGCCAATACATTTTGAGGCACCAGGAGCCTCTGCAACCTGCAGAACAAAACACGTGGCTTCAAACAACATACTTACCAACTTGAGCAGTTACAGCACTTCGTACAATTCCTATTTATACTACTGGGCTCGCTATTTCTAATGGAGACGCTAACAGCATTTTTAATACCAATAAAAACATGTCTTTGTTTCTTCAAAGTGCCTGACCCAATCTATCCCATGGCAAGGCACTCACAGTAACTACACTTCACGCAACCTGTGGCGGGCAGAGTTGGGAGGCGGCCCCAGGACTCTGCCCTGGCACACAGGCTCTGGGGACTTTTCAACCCAATGGGGTTTCACATCCATAATTAGGTTCCATTGCAGGGCAAACAGGGAGTTTTGCAGATGTAACCAAGGTTCCAAATGAGACAATTCTGGGCTACGGAAAAGCTCTGCTTCATCAACAGAAAATGTCAGAAGAGGGACTGGGCCTTGCAATAGGGAAAAGACTCCACTGCTGATTTTGAAGAAGCAAATGGCCTTGTGAGGGAGCCCCAGTGGTGAGGGTCTGAGGGTGAGCTACCAGACGCGATCCAGGAACATCCATTCAATGTGCATCTCAAACACAAGTGACTTTTAGCACCGCTGAGCCCCAGACATGGCAAAGGGCACGTTTAGACACAAAACCACTGGAGCCTTTCAGAGGGAGATTCCTCCCCAACTGAGCCATCTGATGAGACCCTAGCCTACAATGGCACCGGTGCCATGTCTTAAGAAACCGTGGAGAGACCCGGCTAAGCGAGGCCCAGGCTTTGGGCCCATGGAAGCTGAGCTAATAAATACGTGTTGTGTGAGGCTGCTAAGACATGCTCACTTGTTATGCAGCAAGAGGGATCTAAAGAGACCTAACCTATCCCTCAAATGTACTTGAGCCAAATCTTATTTCTCCAAGGTATTCTGAAACTGTTGTTCTTCCACAGAATCCAAATCTGACCAAAAATAAAATCTAAGCTTATGCAGCCTCAAACATCAAAAATAAAGACATGAAATTAAGGTGACTTTTCCCATTGTCCCATTTCCACGAATTTTTCTTAATGACCAAACGCGATACGAACAGTTCACATCACATCCCCACACAGTACGTCCTGACATCTCCAGGCTATTTCTTCAATGGTCTGGACCTCACAGCACTTCCACCTCGAGGCTCCCGCAGCCCTCAAAGCTCCTGTACGCCCAATGCCTGCTAAAGCACAGGCCTCCACTTCAAGGCTGTCTAGGGACTCAGGAAGGGCTGGGGGGACATGCTCATGAGAGCCTGTAACAGTGTTCCTCAACATCAGAAGCTGACGACACAGGAGAGATGTGACAAAGAACCATGGCCCTACCAGACAGCGCCTGAGACTGTTCCAGAGGGTGACACCAACAGCAGCGTGGGAGGTGCCTTGGATGCCAGGGATGAAGTGGTGTGTCCCCCGCACACCCCCCCCACCCCGGGAGGCTCAGAGCACCAGCTCTCTCAAGATGATGGGGTCAGGTCAAACAGGTGCACGTTTACTTCCTTTGTTAATACGTGTATGTGAAGATCGACATTCCAAAAAGAACATTTAAGGAAAAACTAACTTTAAAAAATGAATCCGTTTAAGGAAAACATTAACTCAATAGTAATAGTATAGAAAGCAGATAAGACTTAAAGAAAGAAAGGTCCCGGGACGCCTAGGTGGCTCAATCGGTTGGGCGACTGCCTTCGCCTCAGGTCATGATCCCGGGGTCCTGCGGTCGGGCTTCTTGCTCAGTGGGGAGCCTGCTTCTCCCTCTCCCTACTACTCCCCCTGATTGTGCTCTCTTTCTCTGTCAAATAAATAAATAAAAAATCTTAAAAAAAAAAGAAAAAGGAAAGAAAAAAAAATAAAGGTCCCTCGAGGTGTCCTGCAGGATCATGGAGTGTGGGAGGCCCATGAGCCATGTGCAGGGGACTGCCTGCTCCCAGAGCCCAGTCCGCGGCAAACACAATGCCGTCTGGAGGGAAAAACCTAACCTGCTCCAAAAGAAAAACCAACTCTTCGAGGCTTGACTTTTCTGTTGACCCTCTACCACTGGCCTCGCAGACAAGTACTTACAGGCTGGAATATCTTGAGCTTTTTCTTGCCACTTGGGTTCGCAGCTTTCTCAATTCTACCCTTAATTCCTTGGTCCTCGCTGGACTTCTGCTCCACCGTTCCTATGCTCGTACAGTCTGTGCCATCCGCGCCGGCAGGCCCGCACTTGGCCTCCTGCTGCGCTGCGCTTCCGGAGTCCGGCTCGTCCTGCACCTGCAGAATGGTGCAGTTTGGGCAGATGTAATCTTCACCGTTCCTTTCTAGAAGCCGTCCCCGGGCCTCAGAGATGCCCACACAATCGCCGTGAAACCATTCTTCACATCGGTCACAGCAAATCATAAACCTAAAATTAAAAAATACCGGCATTAGGAATGGAAAACATGATTAACAATTTTAGGAATATTAAAAGCTGAACTAGTGAACTGGTTTTAACACCTTATTATGAAAAAAAGCAAAATAAAAAAAAGTAAAGAACAGAATAAAGAACATTCAAAAGCCCTTCTCTTGACTTCATTAGCATTCAAACAAATTTGTGTCTTTTTTCCCCTGAGGGGAGCACTCTGAGTGAGCCGCAGGCTGACCAGCATTCCAGCCTGGAGACCCGGCACTCGTCTCCACGGACCAGCACATTCCTCTGTCCCACCAAACACTCCAGGCGGTAGCTCCCCAATACCACCCAGCACCCAGACAGGCTCTAGATGCTCAAACTGCAGCCCGATCACAGCCCGCTTGCTCATGGGTGCTCCTCCAGGACAGTCCGGAGCGGCGCTATGCAAGAGACCTCTAGGGTGACGGGAGCACCTCAGTCTGTGCTGTCTCATACCCCCCGCCGCCCCGTGGCAGTGGGGAGCCCCATACGGCTAAAGGAAGTCATATGGCTACCCTTCTGTGGCTTCCTTTTTTCATCAATGCCTCTTTCATCCTTTCCAACTGAGTAAGTTACTCGTGCAGCCCAGCTCTAGAACGCGTCCCCTCAAAATGAACAGAACCTTCCCTTGCTGTTTTCACGGCCTGGATCTCTCTGGAAGCTGGGGGCCACCGGCACCCCCCAGGCTGTGGCCTACCTGTTGTTGTGTGGCTGACGACAGATGCAGTACAGAGCGTTGGGCTCATAGGCCTCACACTCGGGCTTCTGCCTGCCCACGTCCCCGGGGTCTCCACCTTCAATTCCCTGAGCCTTCCCTTCCAGCTCCCTTTCTCCACAGTCTTTCTCGGCCTGGGACTCCACACCCTGCTCAGCCTCGGGCTCCTGCTTGCGGGGCAGCACGCTCTCCGTGGCATTGCCCGCCTCCACGTCCACGGTCTGCGTGGGATCCTGCTCCCGGCGCTTCCTCCTCAGGCGGCTCTGGAGGCTCTTGGGGGGCCTGTCGGCCGCCTCTTGTTCCCGCTGTCTTCGCAGGCGGTTCTGAAGTTCTTTCAAAGTCAACCCATCGCTGTCACTGTCAGAGGTGTCGTCCTCGTCCTCACCCCCTTTGGCCTTTGCTGAGGCGGCTGGTCGTTCCTTACCACCCGTAGAGCCCGACGTGGGCCCGCCCTTTCCCTCAGAGGTGCTCTCCACACTGCCTTCAGACGCCGTCTCCACATCTGTGACGGGACAAGACGCTGGTTCACTAGAATCCTCGAGGGAGGCAGGCGCATTCTTCCTCCCTCTTCGTCGGACTGTCGTAAGAAATTCTTCCACCCGCTCGGTCCGCTTCGGCTGCCTCCCACTGCGGCGCAAGGAGAGGCTCTGCTGCTGCTGGGGCTGCCGCTCTAGACAGTCGGCCTCGGCGTCCCCAGCGCCCTCTCGCTTGGCAATGGTGGTTCTTCGAAAGCCCCACGTTTTCCTGAACTCTTTGCTGGTGGGCTTGATGGCCTTGGGCACTTCGTCATTGCTCGGGTCACCTTTCTCATCCATACCTAACGGTGAAATGGAACCACACCATGAGCAATGTTAACGAGGCGACACTTCTTGGCAAATAATTAACAATCCTTGAGCTACAAGTACACACAGCCTTTAATTCACACAAAGGAGGGAGCATGGCCACCTATACAAAGTGAAGGTGAACATTCAAATGAGTTATCTTGATCAAGGTTTCCTAAAAAGTAGCATGAAAAAGATGTGAGGGGACTCTGGACAGAAGTCTCCACAGTCACACATCTAACTTTCAGGACACAGCTGCAACCAGCAACTCAAACCCGTCCCCCCCGCCAGCACTTCGCTGCTCAGCACAGGGCTCCACCACACAGGGGGCAGGGAAGCCCCGTCCAGCGGTGAACAGCATACGCGGTGCAAGGGCGTGAGCAGGGCAGGGCTGCAGTGCTGGGAGGCGCCGCGCACCTGTCCCCGCCCCCCAACACCCCAGGCACAGAGGATGGAGTGCCAGGGTGGCTCGAGGCCTGGTGCAGAAGAGAACTGGCTGCTTCCATCCTGGCCTGCGGAGCCCTGAGCTGCTATGTAAGTGGTCCGACCACGCTGCTAGAGAGAACGGCACCCCGCACCCTAGCCCTGCTGCAAGCCGAGTGCAAGTGTCCCCTACAGACACCTCGTGCACATAAGGATCGCCCAGCTAAGCCTTGCCCAGATTCCTGAGCTCCGACTCCGGGGTTAGCTGTTACACAGCAACAAGTAACTTGGCCACTTTAGAAAATGACGGGGAATAGCTTTACGTGCATTTGTTCTTTCTCACTTTTTGATAGACTATTAAAGGATCATGCTTGTGAAAACTCAACTCTTGTTTCAAACCTGAAAAAGTATATACCTTGGAAATTTTTTTCAAAGCTAGCCAGGCTTCAATCGAATTGAAACACTAATGCTGACTCAGCCTTTACACCACATTCCATCGTAGGGCAAGGACTGTGATGGGATGAAAACTTTCAAAATACAAAATACACAAAATTCAAAACCACATGCAACCAGATTGTTTTTTGTTTTTCTTTTATTTCCCATGACGTGCTGTCCCCCATTTTCCTGCTGGCTCTACCGACCCTTCCCCCCGGAGCCTGGCCAGCGTGCTCCCAGGCCATTCGGAGGCTTACGAGAGCGGCTCGGACGTCAGCATGTGCGCCACAAGGACCACACCACTTTTCTGGTCCTGAGATTTTGTGCAGGAAGAACTCTCCTCAACAAAACATAGCTCTCACCGAAGAGTATACAACGTCAAGTACTCGCACCAACAAAATGCCAATGGAAAAGTAAAAGAGTGCCTTGAGTAAAAATTCTCAGCATGGGGCGCCTGGGTGGCTCAGTTGGTTAAGCGACTGCCTTCGGCTCAGGTCATGATCCTGGAGTCCCGGGATCGAGTCCCGCACCGGGCTCCCTGCTCAGCAGGGAGCCTGCTTCTCCCTCTGACCCTCTCATGCTCTCTCTCTCTCTCATTCTCTCTCTCAAATAAATAAATGAAACCTTAAAAAAAAAAAAAATTCTCAGCATGTGGCTGAACACTCGTCTAAACACTTAGGGCTAAAGTTTAGAATAGTCTAAATAAACAAATATGAACGTTACACCGTATGTTTGTCACATAAAATGCCACTTCAGAAACAGGACACACAATTTCAAACCTATTAAGAGAAAACTGTGTTGCTGATGTTGCCGCTGGTGCCGCATTACCTGCCCCGACACCGAAGCTCGGACACGTCTTCCAGAGGTCCGAGTGCCTGATGGATGGAATCGCCCCGTCCACGACACAGCCCGCCTCAGACACCGCTGCTGTCAGTCACTGCTCACAGGTTAACAATAAAGATCATCTCAGGACCGTTCCCACGGCGTAAGCTCCTAAAAGAAAATTAAAAAATCATTTATAGATTCAAATAACTGTAAAAAAAAAAAAAAAAAAAAAGGCATCAGACTTTCCAAGTAATCTATTACTTGAGCTTATGTCATCATGTGACCCACTCGGGGAGTTAGAAAAAAAGAAAAGGAAAGAACATAGTCCCCTTCTTTAAGGACTTCTGCAGAAGGGAAGGCACTGTGACTGCACCCTGACAGAAGGTGGCCAGGCCGGGCCACTGAGGGCCGGCAGGTGCTGGCAGGTGTGCGCGTGGCGGGGGGCAGCCGCCGCTAACTGTGAGAGGCCTCGGCAGCGTGGCGCTTTCCAAACCAGTCGCTGGCTATCAGCTGCTTTCCAATTATGATCCTACTTTTGAGATGGGCTCAGCTCGATAAAGCCAAACAGAGACAGAAACACAAAACATGAAAAGGCTGAACAAAATCATCCACGAAGAGAAGTATTTAAAAATTCTTAATAGTGGAGATATGCCATCATTTAGTTAAAAGCCCAAAAAAGATTTCAGAAGACTAATAATTACTTAACATCGATGTGCTACGTTTCATCTACATGAATTTAAAAAACAGTTCTCCTAGATTATAGTCCTGCAAAGAACCATACCTAGTTGAAACGCACACTGAACAGGCGTCTGTTCCTGGATAAATCCTCAATGCTGATCTTTTCACACGTTTCACACTCTGGCCCCAGCGCCCCTCCCCAAGCCCCTCCCAAGCTGAGCCCTCACCTCCACCTCCCTTGCCCTCTGGGTGGGTACTACAACTGTGGTCTCCTTAGTGACCCCAGAACAAAGACAAACATTCTGAGGCATCTCCTCTTAAAGAGACAGCGTCCATTCCACTCAGATTAGCCAAATCCACCATCATGGCCACCAAATCTCTCAAATGTGGTAAATGCATCTCAAATCGAGGCTTCAACGTTCAGATGCCTTTACTTCTCAGAAGGAACTAAAAATAAACTTTACTTTTATATTTCATAACACTGAGTATTTATAAAAGCAAAGAAATTAAAACGTACTTAGAAATGAAAAATTTATGATACACATTAACCTGAAAAACACATTTCTGGATTTGAGTTCTGAATAATCAATTTTTAAAAAAGGAAAATGGAAAATCTAGTTATTTCTCTGTGTGGGATGACATACAGTATATTCAGAATAGATCAAATCATTTTAGATCTGATTCATTTATCTCGACTTTATCTTTGCAAAGGTGACGTTTTGATAATTTCTTCAACATTGAAATTCTAATAAGAATTTCAGCAATTCAACAAAAGAGTGTGTATCAAGACAAAAGAACAAAAACCCATGTTGAGTCCCTAACAAAACTTGGATGTGGTGTGTGGTCGTACACCACACAGTGCGCGGCAGGAAGGATACGCTCAGGAACCTGCAATCACAATGTGGTAAGAAGCGCTTTCCCCGGGAAGGAAAAGGAAGGTGGCCATCCCTGAAACCGGGAACACGAGAACAATCTATGAGCACGGAATGCACTGAAATAATGTAAAATTATCTTTCTACATTTCTCAGTGCAGTATTTTTTCTCAGCTGCAAAGTGCTCCATTTCCCACTAACCTGAAGTTGGACGAACGCTGTGGAAGCTCACACCTAAAGACGCACACAACCCAGAGCCTCCCAACTGCTCTGCTCACAGCACAAGCAAATGGCCAGGAAGCAACTTAGGAACAGGCAGCCTTTCAAATGTTCTGCTCTCAGGGCTCCTTTACACTCTTAAAAACGGAGGGCTCCAAAAAGCTTCTGTTTATGTGGAATAGATCAGTATTTCCGAAATTAAAACTGAGAAAGTTTTCAGGTAACTGTGGATGTTCTTTGACATCAGGCCGAAATTCAACAAACAGTAGTTTCCTAAGGAAAGCTGCAACGTGGAGCCTGAGACCTGACACTGTGCCCGTGACCTGCCCGCGCTTTCCGACGGGGAAGCCACTGGTCTGTCCTGCGCACCTCGGAACACACCATTTTCCCCGTGCGTGGTGGTCACGTTACCGACTGACGCAGAGTCCACATGTCAGCACACTTCACCACAACACAGAAGACACACAGTTGTTAATGCCGGCACCCACCTCCTCAAATGTCCTTTTTTTTTTCTTTTCAAAAGATTCTGAGAGCGAGACCAAGTGAGACAGCACGAGTGGGGGGAGGGGCAGGGGGCGTGGAAGAAGCGGGGATCATGACCTGAGCCCAAGGCAGACGCTTAACTGACCCTTAACTGACCCGTTGGAGCCACCAGGGCGCCCCTCAAATGTCTTTAATTACTGGGAAGCCATCAAGCCCGTGACGGCAGATGTGAACTCTTCAAAATTGTAATTTTCACCTGAAAGCTCAAATTTTATCATTAGCAAGGAATACCGTCAGCTGTTTTCCCTGAGACTCAGGTCATTCCTCTCTGAGAAAATGCCTGCCAAATACTGGGTCTGAAAACTGGAGCCTGTCCATTCTTTTCAGCACAAGGGGTGTTCCATGAGGGGGTAGCCAGTTTGGCACAGGCCTCGTCCTGGAGAGCCACCCTGCTTTGGGGTACAGAAGTGCTTCATAGGTACTTGCCATTTCATCACAGGGAACCTAAAGCAACGGGACAGGACACTGGAGTGGTGAGGTTCAACTGCGCTAACGAACAGTCTTTGCTGTCTCTCCAAGGACATTCTCGGGGAAAACGGCACATTTTACACGACCGACTGGTGCTGAGCAGTGGACAGCACACCGTGCAGGGAAACGCCACTGTCTGGACCAGCGTCTGCAGGCCACTGCAGATGTGCACTCCGTGAGAAGGCTGACAACATCACTGGTAACACGCAGAGCTGTGACAGCCCCAGGGATCCAGGAAACACACTGCGAGGACTTCATTACACTCCTATTCATTAAGCACACCCTGGATACGGCAAAGCAAGAGCACATCTCCGTGCTTCAGTATCAGAAGGGGCCAAGCATTTCCTTCCACAGAATTGTTCTAAAATCACTAGATTCTCCCTTCGGATTCTCCAACTTTTCAAAATATTCTCCAAAAATTCAAAACATTAAGCTGCCAGATGTGGTTTCTTAAAAACAAAACCCAAAATATAATACATTACTTAAAAACAAAACCCCAAAAAACAGCTGTTAAGTGCCAGTGATGCAGGACTCTAAATCCTTATAAATCTGAAGGTGCAACTTCCAGGACGCACGCGCACCAGAAGAGATGTCGAGGCGCCCGGTAAAGATCTCTGCTTCTACACCCGCGAGGGCGGCTTCTCTGAGACACTAGCTGCACAACCATAAAGCAGCTCCTGCTTCCACAGCAGGACAAGGAGAAAACAGCCAGGACCTGCCCCACCTGGGGGCCAAACACAGTTTCTCCAAATCTCCTACCCCCTTCAATATTCAAAAAGAACAATTTTAACCTGTTACCAGCAATTACATACAATGTTACAACACAGCCGCACTGTTTCTGCCTCTGTTAACTGAGAACTTGAAATTCTGACAGACCAGGCCAAAGTTTCTATTTTGTCCTGAGGGTCGAGTGTCTCACAACTAATTCTTCCCTGTGGATGATGAAGGTTGAGAAGATGCAAAATTCTCCAAACTACTGAAAAAGGAAGATTTCCCAACTGAGGACCCATTACCAGCACCGTCCCTAACGAGCACCTGGCCGGAAGTTTCGGGCGACGCAGCGGCCCCGAGAGCACCAACGCCGTCCAGTCCCCAGCAGCAGCCGCCTGTCCCTCTCCTCACAGACCTGGAAGGTCCGCAGCAGCAGACACCCCAATGTGCTCTGACCACGGACAGAAGAGAGGTTTGGGTCCACAAAGTAAAGTAAGAAATCCTACATCTACACAGAACCAGACTTGACTGTGTTAAAGCTTTTATAGCTAACTCAAAGTTTTGCTGCTACCAAAAAACACTGTCATTGTTAAAATTATTCTGATCAAGTGAAGGTGTCCCCAACAGTACGTTTCTCAGGAGATGAATATAAAGAGAAATCTAGAAACCACCCTGTTTAAAATTTCTTAGTACTTTGCTTTTACACATATGTGGAGACAAGAAGCAAAAGCTGCTACGTGAAAGCCTCTTGGGAACTGAGGCCCAGCCAGGCCCCGGTGTAAAGCTGGGCCTCCAGCTCAGCGTGGGTGAGCAACGGGCACTGGTTTCTCTCTGCCCAGTTTCTGCTGCAGAACACAGGCTCGTGACCTTGGTGGGCAACTCTACACGGGCGTCGGGAGCCAGAACAGCCACGTTGCATCTACCAAGGTTAAGGAGCAGGAAAGGAGGTTGTCACTGTTCTCTGTTTCATGGTGCGGACGGTCTCCTACGCTGCTACCTTGGACGGCTTTGGCCATGGTCTGCATTGTGTGCCCCAGCCCCTGAAATTCACATTGAAACCTAGTCCCAAGGTGACAGCACTACTAGGAGATGGGGCCTTTGGGAGGTGCCTAGGTCGTTAAATCAGAGCCCTCATGAATGGGATCAGTGCCCTTAAAGAGCCCCAGAAAGCTCCCTTGCCCCCTACAATCCTGAAGACACCTCACCAGGACCTGACCATGGTAGCACCCTGGTCTTGGGCCTCCAGAGCTATAAGAAATAAATGTGTTTTCTATCAGCCCCCCAGTCCATGGTCTTTTGTTATAGTAGCCCAAGCAAACTGACCCAGCTCCCCTTGTGTCTCTGAACACAAACCTGGTCTCAAGCACTGCAAGGGACTATAGGAATCCTACATCTTGGGGGACTGGTGCTCCTAAGACAAGGCCACCGCCTGGCTCTTGGTGAGCCTTTGAACTGTATAGGTTTTTGGGCTCACTGAAAAATCTGCCCTATGGGACAAGTTTGGCTACTGCTAAATACCCAAGAATGACATTGGAATGAGTTCCCAGAGTCTCCTCCCCTGCTTCCCCAACAGAGAGGAGGAGGAAGAGGATGAGATGTGTGTACACTCACAGAGGGGATGAGGGCACCATAAGTCACTTCCCAGGACAGTATGACATTAAGGTGCCAGTCATCCCTGCTAAGCACTTTGGGGGCTGTTTCCCCTCAGATTGAGTTTCTAAGTCCTGTAGCTGTTAATTAAGAACACTGATCTTCCAGGGAAGACCCCTGCCCAACTGCCTATGTGGGTGGCTGGCTGGCACTCCCTCTGGCACCAATGGGGGCACGGCTGCAGGACCCCGCACCCTGTTTTGGTTTCCCGGGTTCATGCCACAGGACGCTGGATCGTTCCACAGTCAACATAGGCCATGCTCACCCCCACTTCCCTGCAGCAGGAATTAAGGAGCCAGTGAAAGGCTGTGTATAATGAAAGGACATCGTACAATCAATGAGAAGGGCCACTTACATGCTCAGACTGCAGTCAGGCCACATGACCTAAGGCCAAAAGAGGTCTCAGGGCCTTCCCACCCAGCCAGCACCCTGGCCATCTTGCTTCCTTGCAGGCGGTCTACCGGAGGGAGACATGTGCACTGGAACGACACATCACCCTTATTCCACACTCTTTGCAAAAAGCAAACACACAGCTGAGCCAATAAAAAAATTCAAAGACGCTGTCCATCTTCCTAAAAGTAACCTATTTCCACAGGTGTTAAAGTTTAGAGTCAACTATTTTGTAAAGTTCTCATTTCTTAACAGGAGCAACTCTAATCATAATTAGAGCAGAAGTTCTCAAAATGTGGTCCACAGGCCTTTCAGGAGGTCCCTGAGCTCAAATTATCTGCACAAACACAAAAGACATCGTATGCCCCTCTCCCTGGCCACTCGCAGGAGCGTACTGTAGAGCTTTCCAGAAGCTAAATGACAGTGATGTTACCACAGTCTGCGTGCAGATGTGAGAATCCAGCTGTTGTCAGTTAAGCCAGAAGTCAAGAGATTTACTAAAAGAACCACCACCATAAAACAAAACAATGCTACCTCTCTTACTGTTTTTGTCTAGAAAACAGTTTCTATACGATGTTATTCGTGTTAACGTGTGAGGTTTTATTATTTAAAAATGAGTAAGTTTACTGGTCTCCGTTTTCGTGCCAAGCCCAGTAAATACTAACATATGTAACAACTTACACTAAAGCTCTGCGGGGTCCCCAGTAACCACAGGTGTGAAAGAGGATCTTGAGTTCACAGGTAACCTTACAGGACTGCTCTTGAAAGGCCCAAAGCAGTTCCAGGCCCTTCCCAGTAAGACCAAGAGGTACCTCCACACCCTGCCCCTGCCCTTCCTCAACCACAGTTTCAAGTGATTATGAAGAAGGCGCTTATTTCCAATGATGAAATGGCAGCCTCACACAGTGACAGCCACCTGAATTCAAAGACAACGTGGTCTGGAGAAGACCCAGGCCTCGTCTCCCGAGCTCCTGCTCCGTGAGTGCTGCTGTCAGAACTGCAAGCCACGGGCTGGCCAAGGGACAAGAATCATGACTGGAAACCTCAAGTCAAGAAGTCACTGCGTTTCACCAGGAGTCTTCCCTTCTTTCCCTGAGATTAGCAGAGGCCAACGTCTAGTTTTGTTTTGGGGGGTAGTGGACAAGGTCCGAGATTAAATAAAGAAGTTATGGAACAAGGGTTCACGCAGAGCAGAATTCGACAGTGAAGCCGGTACGTCCGGCAACGTCAGACTCTCTCTGCTGCATGTCTGAGAATGGAAGAGGAAGGGTCTCTTACGGTACAAGAACCCATACTGTGAAAAGGAAGACCATCTAAATCACAATCTAACAAACCCAGAGAGTCCACAACCAGTGTCCACTAGCCCTGTTGTCTCCATTGGGGGCCGGGGCATCTGGTGGGGCATCCCAGTCCTGCCCACAGCAGCCGGCAGTGCCCCCCAGCCCAGGTGCAAGTGGGGTAGTTCTTCTGATAAGCAGATTGCAGTTGGGAGGCTCCGGGGACAGTACAGCAGATGACGAGGACACAGGCTTCACCCCCAGCTGCAAGCCTAACAGGCAGACACGCTGAACAAGCGTGCTTCCCTCTGGGCTGTGCTTTCCTGCCTGTGAGACGTGGACAACTGTGAGCTCCCAACTTCCTAAAAGGCTATGTGAGACTACACCCTGTCAAGTGGCAATCCGTGCTTGCACAGGGCACGCAAGCGGGAAGCGGTAGGTGTCATCTATTAAAATGACAATGCCCGTGTTGGTGAGCATTTGGGGAGACAAGCCCTCTTATGAGAGTCTATTTGACAAATATTTACCAAGATCCCCTTATGTACTTGGCATGGGGCAGAGCAGGCAACATTCCTGTTCCCATGGACCAGGGGTGACACGCCTCACTGTGACTTGGCTGAGAGAACTGGGAAAGGACAGGTGCACATTTATAAGGGCGCTCCCAGCCACACTTTTTTTTTTTTTTTAAAAACAAAGGGACACAAGCCAATGTCCATCACCAGGACACTGGTTTGGGGGAACAAAATCAAGAAACATCACATAATGGAATTCTTTAAGACCGCAATTGAAGGATGATGAACCACAGAGCCACTGCCGTGGAAAGAGTCCCTCACGAGTGAAGAGCACAGGTCACAAGTCAGCCCTGCACAGGGGCCACACTCCCTAAATACATCCTGCCACACACACCCACCCATGTTCAAGAGCAGGGGAGCAGCTGTAACGTGGGCTTCTGCATGGGACCATTTCTGGTGTTTGTTGTTCTTCTTACGTTGCTATAATTTTCTGTATGTGTATCTGTAACCCAACACACGGTAAAGCTATCGTTATACTGGAGGGAGGAGCTCGTTCACTTTCTTATAAAGGTATATTAAACACCATTTAAAAGTCTTTATCAGCATGTGAAAAACAAAAACACAGCACCTAAGTTTGATACCCAAAGATATACCTGCTTTACAAGTAACACACTGGATAATCACCACCTGATTAAGCATGTTTTATAGTCATAGCCACAAGAATTCTTATTCATACACGTAAAATTACCTACTCAATTTCACGTAACAACTTACCCTAAAAATAAAGTCTAAGCAAGAGAAACTCTTCTCCAGTAGTGGGGGCACCTAGAGCACGTGAGCTCAATTCAGACCATGTTTTGACCCCTCTTTCCCAATTAGTGTGTTTCTAGTAACTGTAAACCACAGAGACTTTGTAATGGAATCAGCACCCATCATTTGATACGAACCATGAAAAGGGGAATATTAGATATCCACTCTAAGGGACCCTACCATGTAAATAAGAAGAAACAGGTGAGAAACTCCATTTAGGAAAACACCCTTCTTAATGGACTTCCTGAGTCCATGGGGCCTGTAAGAATCAGGCCTCTATGACAGACAGTGCCCCACCACAGGGACCCAAGGACAACAGTGATCTGGCCCAACCTGTAAATATGCCCCATCTGTGCTCTCCAAGAGCTAAATGGAAATCACCAGTATCACTGGATGAAAAGTAAAATGTATCATGTCAACAAAAATAGACAACAACCAGAACCTTGAACACTTGCAAACATACACCAAACCAGAAAATAAACCAGTCCCTGAGCTGCTTTGGAACAGACTCCTTGTGAGTTAGACACCCCATGGGAGGAGAAGGACTTACAGCGTCAACAGCAGGACCTGAAAACTCCACCGCCGTAAGAAAATGGGAGACTGAAGTCCCTACTCCAACCCCCCCCCCCCCCCGACAAACCCCACCTGAAACCCCGAGTTGCACCCACCTCTAAGCCCCAGCGACACATTTCCTCAACAAGCCATTGTGATGCTCACACATGCATACACACTGTGTGTGTCACTGTCCGCCAGGGCAGAAATCAGTGACCGTGGGCATCAGCAGGCAGTAAGGAGAAGAGAGTAGCCACTTACACAACTTTTTACTCGTGCCCTTTCTTCCTATCAGTACAGATCTTACTTTGCTTGAAATAACCTGAATTTAATCAAATACTAACAAGGGAGAGCTCTCAGTGGAAAATCAGAAATAAAGATATGCATTACTCCTAAATTCGCTGTTAAAGTCTGCAAGAACGCAATCAAGTAGGAAAACGGGGTGCCTAGAACATGCATCTGGCAGGAAGCTTCACCAGGCCTTGGGCCGGGTCTTCCCAGGTGACACTTCTGAGATGCCTCTGCTGCGTTTAGAACAGATACACTACGGACTAGTCATAGAGTCGTCTATGCGTATACGCCAACCCCAGATTTCAATGAAGGGAGCCGGGATGTCCTCACAAGTCCCCACTGCACCTGTCTCCAGGACCGGGAAGGCCTTCCGGGTTGCTGCCACAGCCAGGGTGCTTAGCACACAGGAGGCCATAAATTATTTGCAGAATAAACTGAGAAATCATTCTACTAAAGGTCACAGATCTTATTTCCTTAAAATGCATGGCTAAAACACCTTTCCTGGAAGCGTACTTCAGCCAGGGCCTCTGTGGCTCTGGAAGCTGTGGAACATGTGTCTGGGGTGGGCCTGACAGCCCACTGAGAAACAAGCTCCGAGCTCCTGGGCAAGTCCCTTCCTTGTGCTTCAGTTTCCTGGAGGCCAGAATCGGCACAGAATGCCCGAGTACATCAGGCTCAGATCTCATTCCTTCAGTGTGCAAAGGACACGGATATTGTTATCTACGTCCAAGGGATGATTTCAAGAGCATCTTCAACTTAACTCGCATGTTGTGACCCATGGTCCCAACTCCAAGCTCATCTACTGAGGTGCTAGATTCAAAGCCAAAAACCTGGCCCTGAGCTCCAGTGTCTCACAGGCATTGTGGACTTTAAGATCTTTTGAATAAATCTGAGGACCTCGGTAGTAGCTGTAGCTTAGTACTGGGTGAGTCGAGTCTCCATTTGGCATAAATGACAGCTCAAGAGGGCACGACACCAACGTGGACCCTGTTCTGGGCACTTTACGAGTGGTAACTCATTTGAATGAGTAAGGTGCTTCTGTGCCCGTTCCAACCTCCAGGAAACTGAGGCACAAGGAAGGAACCTGTCCAGTAGCTCAGAGCTTATTTCTAAGTGGGCTGTCTGGGGGGGAGGGGATGAAGACAAGACACGGAAAACGGGAGAAAACGAATGGGGATCTGAGCGCCCAAGGCATGAGAGACACAAAAGGGACCACGAGGGGCACACCTCCCTTGGAAGCTGAAAGTTGACCCTTTCTACCTTCAAGATGACCAGATGTGACACAAATATGGCCAGTATACATCGAAATGACAAAATAACGAAACAAAAACTAAAAATCAATATTTTATACCTAGGCAAATACTCATTTTAAATGAAACTGATTTTCCGAAACCCTTCCCTGCTTCCTAGAGCACCCAACATCACACATCTATCCTAAGGTCATCCTTCCTGAGAGGAGCTGGCTAAAAATCAAACTCCTGCGCTTAAATAAGAGTGGCCAGCACCCACGCTCTGCAAACAGATCCGAGAACGAAACTTCACCAGCTTAGAGGGTACCGAGAGCAACTAGCCGAGCTGGAAAACAGAGCAGAGAACTCCCTCCAACCGGAGGCTTTCTTGAAACCCAGTCGTCTCCGTGCCGTAAGCCAGCCGCCTCGGAACTTCCAGGAGAAGGCGGGCCCCTCGTCGCGGGCTGTTCCGCCTCCCGCACCGCCGACTGGGAGCAACGCACACGAAGTTGCTGTCACTCCTTTCAGTCCGTTCAAATCGCGACCAGGCCACGCCGAGCGAACACCCTCCCCGGGCGGATCCCCCGCCCCCCACTCTCCCCCCCTCCCCCCCCCCCCCCGCCGCCCCGCTCCCCCCCGCCCGCCCCGCGGCCGCCGCCATCTTCTCTCCTCGGCGGGAGCGCAGCGAGGACCGGCACTGACGCCGCGGCTCTCGGCGGGCCGGGCTTCCGCACCACCGCCGCCGACCCCCGCCCGCCCCCGAGTGCGGCCCCGCGGCGGCCGGCCCCTCCTGCCCGGCGGCCGGGACGCCACTCACCGCGGGTCGCAGGCCTCTGGGGTCCCGCAGCCATTTCCTCGGAGCTCCGCGGAGTGGGCGGGAGGGCGGGGTCGGCGCCGGCCACCGAGACGCGGGGCTAGAAGGGCCGGCCGCGCCCTGAGCAGCGCCCCCGCGCGGAGGGAGGAGGCCCCGCCCTGCCCCGCCCGCGCGCCTGCGCCCTGCGCCCTGCGCCCCGAGCCCCGCGCCGCGGGGATCCCAGGCCGCGGCGAGCCGCAGGCGCACCGGCAGTCCGGGGAGCGCTCGCCGGCCTGGGCTGCTTTGTGGCGAGGGGGCGGGGACGAGGATAAGAGAGCAGGCGCAACGCTCCTCTGCCGCCAGCCGCGCTCTCAAGTTCCTGCCGGACTCGGAGCGCGGCACTCCGGCCCCCAGCGTCTCCTCCCCTGCGAGCAAAGGGGAGACGGTCACTGTCCAGAAAGGGAAAGGGGGGTCTGGCCGAGGGACAGCCCTCCACGTGGATGTTCTTCACTCGGCGCGCCAGCACCGGCCCGTCCCGATACTGCACAGACAGAGCGCGGAGGGGAGGCACCTGCCGCCGCGGGGGCACTGTGCACGCCGCCCACCTCTGCCCGGGGGCAGGAACTGCTCGGCGGCGGGCCGTAGCCCCCATCACGTAGCTGCCTCTACAGCCCCCTGCCTGCACGGTCCTCACAAGCAGGAGCCCCTTGGCTCCTGTCAAAAAGCGGGAAGGGGCGCTGTGTGCAGCGGCGCTGCGCGGCTGGCCCTGCAGGTGCGTCCCCGAGGCTGCCGTGCGCGAGAACCAGGGGCGCGCGGGCCGCTGTGCTCTCTAACGAGCACCTCTAGAGCTCTCAAGACCTGCTAGTGTCTGGCAGAGCCTGTCGGTTTTCTCCCAGGGAATATACAACGCAGTTTGTTTCTGCTGGTGTGATTCCGTTAGGACCACCCTCCTGGAATCTGACAGGGATGGGGGTCTCCACTCCTTCATCATGACTGTGTCTTCAAGTTTGTCCCCAGATACGGGGAGCGGGGAGTTTAGAGCTGGAACAAGCAGTGTGACCTTGGGCCAGCTGTCTGTAAAATGGGGCTCATCTGCTGGAGGAAGGGGGAAGATCATAGGAGGCCTCCCTGATCAGAAGCTGGAATGCGGGAACCGTGCTGGGGATTTTAAAGGAAGCAAAACCAGCAGCAATGTCTCTGCAAGGTGAGACTGGAACTCCCGGGTGCGGCGTCAGGTGGGTGCTCATAGGGGTGAAGGGTACGAGGACAGGGACTTGGGACAATATCTAAATCAAGGCACAAAGAACTGCATACGAGACCAGGCGTTGATGCACAGTGCTCTCCTCAGTCCTTCTGCCCTTGTCCAGAAGTCCTCAGACAGAAAACCAAGTCAAGTGCTTTATCTCCTCCGCTGTGATAAAGCCCTAGCTCTGTTACCTTAACAAGAGTGAGTAGCGTTGTGTGTTCATATACAACAGCGCTCATTACTCCTACCTTTCAGAATGGTGCCTGTTACTCTGATGCATTGCGCTGTGAGTTCAGTGAAAAAGTCGACTTCAGAAAAAATCAGTGTTTTAATCAGTGTGAAGCATGAGAACTGTATTTCCTTTCTGGTTGCTTTCATCTCCTAAGTCTCTAGAGGAATCCATCCACTAAAAAAAGCCAGACAAGGCAGTGCCTGTCACAGATTTCGACAGAAATGCAGTTTAAGAGTAAAGCAGCTGTGCCTACAGAGGCTTATAGGCTAATCACCACACACAGTGTGTAACAGAGGAGAAGGGGGCCTCCCTGAGGTGAGAGAGGGTGGTCTTCACCACCAGCAAGTCTCAGGGTGCCAGTCCGTTACCATCACCCCTGGCCTGGGGGGCCCTCAGGAGCAGGGCTCTGCCTACAGGGGTACAGGCTGTAACTGAAGAGATTTGTTTCCAAAATCAAAGTACTTACAAAGTGAAAGAGACCACTTAAACTCAGGTCTCACGGTGGCTTTCTGGATTTGTGCAGAACAGAAATACTGTATAAATTAATTCCTCCTCTCAACTGGCTTGTGGAACCAAAGTGCTGAAGGCGAGCAAGAGCATTTAAGGAAATGCCAACAAGAGTAACAGACTAAGCCATCAATAGCACACCCAGAGAGTTTTATTCTGAACTTAGACAACATCAATACACATAAATTACCCCTCCAACACCACAACTATTTTTGAGTTCCAAATCAAACCAACTGCTGCTAAAATGTAAGAGATTCAAGGAGAAGTAACATCTTCCAAATCTGTCTACGGAGGTGGAAGGTCAGGATGCTGCCTTTTATGGATGTACAGAGAAATGAAAAATCTTGGGAGTCTGTCAGACATACAAAAGTTCCTCTCCTTTCGGGGCGCCTGGGTGGCTCAGTTGTTAAGCGTCTGCCTCCGGCTCAGGTCAGGATCCCAGGGTCCTGGGATCGAGCCCCACATGGGGCTCCCTGCTCAGCAGGGAGGCTCTTTTCTCCCTCTTGCTCTGCTGTTCCCCCTCCTTGTGCTCTCTCTCTGTGTGTCAAATAAATAAATAAAATCTTTAAAAAAAAAAGTTCCTCTCGTTCCAACAGAAAGCAGGCATTTGAAGAATGTAAGAATTTTAAAGTCAAAAAACAAAAAACCAAAATTTTATATGGGTGTTTAAAAAAAAAAGAAAAAGAAAATGTGGATATCAATTGGAAAAATCTCTTCATTCAGCATTTCTACCACCCAATCAGACGCCTGATCATGATCACATGGCTGGACTTGTGGGGGGGGGGGCATCCTCAGAGCATATACAGCCGGAACTACGCACGGTAAGTAGTACATATGTTTCTGCACCTATGTGTGCATGCCATCTACACGCTTTCATTTTAATTAAAAAAAAAAAAGGCTAAATCTTAAGCCAACAGGTGTAGATCAACTTCTTGCCCAGCTAGGTCTGAAGGGTATAGTCAAATTCCGTATGAAATGGTGCACAAACAGTGCCTTCACTGGGCAAATTAAGTAACTGCCCCTCAGGCCTGTGGCCTGGGCACTGCTGGTGTGCGGTGGTAGGACGTGTGGCCCCCCACACCCCACCTGTTTCAGGAAACACCATGCTGCACAGTTTATATTATCTCAGCAGGAGTTACAGGATCAGGAAATACCTACTGTTTGCTTTTACCAAAGCAAAGAAACTTAGACCCAGTGCTTTCTGATTCGATGGTCCAGTCGCAAAAGAGAAATACAATCAGGAGAGGAGGGAGGGGTAGAGGCCACATCAAAACTCCATTAAAAGGGCGCCTGGGTGGCTCAGTTGTTAAGCGTCTGCCTTCGGCTCAGGTCATGATCGCGGGGTCCTGGGATCGAGCCCCGCATCGGGCTCCCTGCTCCATGGGAAGCCTGCTTCTCCCTCTCCCACTCCCCCTGCTTGTGTCCCTGCTCTCTCTGTCAAATAAATAAAAATCTTAAAAAAAACAACAACAACCATTAAACCTGCTTTCCCAGGGGCGCCTGGGTGGCTCAGTCGTTAAGCGTCTGCCTTCGGGCTCCCTGCTTGGTGGGGAGCCTCCTTCTCCCTCTCCCACTCCCCCTGCTTGTGTTCCCTCTCTCGCCGTGTCTCTCTCTGTCAAATAAATAAATAAAATCTTAAAAAAAAACAACAACACTTGCTTTCCTGGGTCTCAGAATTCAGCTAAGACACATGGCACCTGAATGTGTGCAGCAGAACTAAACAATCATAAAATTCTTCCTGACTCTCCCAACACTTTCACCAAGAAGCAGAGCACGCCGTGAAAAGTTAAAGCTATGGCAGTTGGCCTTTGTGTCGACCACCTCGTGTGGGAATGACTGATCAGTTTACGCATCATCCTCAAGAATTACGTTTGTTTTAGCCAAATCTCTTTGAAAGCAGGGCCTCCAGTGCGTGGGGCTTGATTTTATGCTTTTGGGTTTGAGAATAAGATAAAAGCAACTGTCGAAATGCTGTTGTTCTGTAAAACACGGCCCATGGTCTGGTTATTGAGCAGTCGAGGATTTGAGTAAAGGGAGCACTGTTGTGTTTTATTCCCAAAATACTTTTCCCCTTTTAAAAACGCTTTAACGCTCTTTTAAGACTGGGAAACTTTTTACACTTCTCTGTGCACTGCTAATCTATTAAGACGAAACTCTTCACCAGGGCTTGGAGAACAGTGGAGGCTCTGGCCACCCCACAGCTCCCCTTCCACAGACCCACCTCTTTCCTACCAACCTGGTCACTGCCCCCAGGCGGTGACCAAAGTGGCCCTCGTCCTTCGTGCTCCCCCACACCCCCAGACTCCCAGCGGCATGGGGCGTTCAGGGCTCTGGCCCAGGCTGGCCTCTACCTTCCTTCCGTACACTCTCCACTCCGGAGCTCATGCATTCCTGGCTGTGCCTCCCTTTACCTCTGCCCGGATCTGAGTCCATCCACTCACTTGATGCCTCAAATGCACCTCAAAACCTAACGTGTGCAAAATGCGCTCTTGACTTCGGAGCCTCTCCCCCAATCAGGCCCTTCCCTGGTGTCCCTATTCAGCGCTGGTCCCACCCCTGTAAACCCAAACACACCAGCCAGAAGCCTGGAGATTCTCCCTCCCCCTCAGCCACCAAATCCTGTTGCTTCAGTGTCTAACGGGATCGACTTCACCTGCTGCTTGCTCTCTACACCCACTGCTTCTCAAAGGGTTAAACACACATCTGTGCCCCTCACCCTATTCACCTCTCAGCTCACTGCCCTCTAACATTGTCCACTCCTGCCGTGTCCCTGAGCTCCCTGTCCGGTCACCAACCCCTGTCAAGTAGCCTATGGGGCGGCCCTGCTGCCCTGGACGCTGCTCGTCTGCGTCCTCTAAAGCCCCCCACCCCGTGGCGTCCGCAGAGCCTGCTAAGCCCCCGGTCCCCGTTCGAGCTTCTCTGCTGACTTAATGGACAACTTCTCTGGACAATAGCCATTTGTTGCTGTCCTTCTGGATTCTGGACTTCTCCTCCTCTCTACGGTCTTCCTCTAAATATGTTTATCAAATGCCACACGGTGTCATGTCAAAGCTTCACCTGCAGCCCCCGTCACTCCCGTGAGCTCCTGCCGTGTCCCCACCGGCACCACCGACCCCCCTCTCTCCTCGCCCGCCAGCCCCCTGCGCGTCAGGATGGCTCTGCCTCGGTGGTGTCACCACCATCCACCCCGGCAACCAGGCCACACACGTGAGCGCCATTCAGCCCGTGAGCTCGGTCACCGCGGACGGCTCACAGTCTCTCCTTAGGTGTCCCTTGTCACTTCTGCTGAAACTGCCTGCAGTTCGGGTCCTGATCACCACTCACTCATCTGCTCCTTCCCACGCTCAACAGATACCCGCGGAACTCCACAGTGTAACAGAGGTCTCGGCTTCTGCGAAGCTCACTCGTTTGCGGCGGATCAGGCCTCAGTGACAGAAAGTGCCGCGCCAAAGAGACCTAAAGGGATCGTGTGGGATACAAGGGACACCACTCGGCGTTGCTTAGGGCAAGCCTCCCCGTGCTGCGGAGCCGGCGCGGGAGAGCCCGGGGAGAGCCGCTGCAGCGGGGGGCCTCTGCTGTGCGCGCTCGGCACCGCCCTCAGGGAGTCCCCGGGGCGTGAGGCGCCCAGGCGCGCGGCGGTCACCCTGCGCGGGACCCGGGGGGCAGCCGCAGAAGCGGGGCGGCCGCGGGGCTGGCGGAGGGCTGCAGACCACAAAAGCAGCGCGCGTCCACCCAGAAGGAAGACGGCGGAACCGCGCGCCTCAGCACCGGGGGCCGCGCGCCGTGACCCAGAGACCAGGGCGGAAGCGTTCCGGGGCCGGCACATTCTATCTCCCCGGGCAGGGCCCTTCGAGCTCCTCCCGGTACCTGCGGAAGGACTTGAACCCCTCACGCCCGCACACGACAGGCTGACAGCTGAGTGTACGCAGGTCACGTCGCTGCGAAGGGGGTCAGGACGGACACGCGTCCCCAGCGTCTTAGACCCGGGTCGGAACTTGGGCCCCGCAGGCTCAGCTCTCGCCGGGAAGAGCCACGACCAGCCCCGGTCGTCAAACCGGACCGCCAGACGCACTGCTCCCCGCGGCAAGTCCGGCCCCTCTCGCGCTCCTCGGCTCACTGGGCGCAACCCCCGGCACCACCGAGCCCCGACTTCTCATGCAGGACGACGTCGGGCTTCCTTCCCGACGCCTCGCTCCCGCACCCCGGGAACCCCGAGCCGGCGCCCCGCCGCACTCCTGCCCCTGCGTACGCCCCGCAGCCGTCGCACGCGCGCCCGCAGCCCCGGCCCGACCTGGCGCGGCCGGCGACCACCGAGCCCCGGGCGGCCGGCTCCCCGAGGGCAGGCCCGTTTCTGTTGACTCATCAGGCGCCGAGCACGCCGCCACGAGCGGGCGACCCCCGCAGCCCGCCTCAACCGACGGCACGGAGAGCTCCCGCCGGGGCGCGCTCGGCCGCCTCCTCCCAGGCCCGCGCGAAGGCAGGCGCCCGGTGGGGAGGGACGCCCCCCGCCTCGGGGCGGCGCGCAGCACCGGCCCCCCCCGCCCCTGCCCTCCGAGCTCACACAAATGACGGAAAGGAAGCTGGGACCTTCGCCTCCGACTCAGTCTAGATGTCGCCATCGCGCCGCGAAGTTCCCCCACAACGACACCTCGACGGCGGCCATCTTGCCCGGGGTCGGCCGACGCCTTTTGACTCTCGCGCCAACCCGTAGAGCGAGGGCGCCGTGAGCTGAGTTCTGCGCAAGGACGGAAGCTGGGGTCCCGCGCTTCCGGGCGGCCGCCGCGCCCCGCCCCCTCGAGGGAGCTCTTGATTGGCTGCCGGCTCGTGAGCCTGCGCTCTCGCGATCTCGCGGGAGGTGGCTGAAGGGGCGGCCGTCGGTGCGTCTGCCCTCCCGTTCCCCGCCCCCGCCCCCGCCTCCGCCGCGGCTCCCGCCTCCGCCTCCCGTCCCCCGCGCCTCGCCTCCCTCCGGGCTGGGCCCGGCCCCCCCGAGCGGCCGCGGAGACCGCGCAGCGCGGGAGGCGGGATCCGCACGGTAAGATGGCCGCGGCGGAGCCAGGCGGCCGGGCTGAGCTTCCCCGCGGGAGCGCGGTTGGCCGGGGTGGAGCTGGGCGGGGGCCCGGTGGAGGCCGGGGAGGAGCCCGGGGAGGAGCGCGGGGAGGGGGCCGGGAGGGGCCCGGCGCTGGGGGTCCTCCGGGGCCCGAGGTCTGAGCAGGTGGCACAGCGGGGCCTTCTGGGTTCGCACGTCAACTGCCCCCTTTCTCCTGGCCGGGGTAGACTCCTGAGCGCACAGCGCCGGGCGCTGTAATTCGGTGTTTATTCTTAAAGGGAGAGCGTTTCAGGGGAAGGCTCGGACGTTCAGGAGTGGTCGCCCACAGAATACTGGTAATTCCGTGAGACACCGTCCTTGTGCTCCTGCGGAGAGAACGATTTTTATGACAAGCGCGTCAGAGCAGACGCTGAACTGGTGAGGACGTACGCGCTGCTGGGAAAGCAAGTGCTGCTCGTCTTCAGACTTGGGAGGCTTACTTGTGTTTGTTGAATGTTTAACTGCTGAGTTCTTCCTGCGCGAAGTCGAGCGGGTCGTCGCTTTCCAAAGTCGCTCTCGCCGGCCGTGGTCCTGGTGGGGTGGTGGGTTGCTTCGGCGACACCGAGGGAGAGGCGCCTTGTCTGCCTTAGGTTACCTGGAGCTGTCTGGGAGCAGGAGTGTGGGCTGGGAGGTCTGCACTGGCCGGGCGCTACTAGACACGGGCATTGTGGGAGGGGTAACCTCTCGGTCCGTCTCGCCCGCCGCCTTCCTCTGCTGCTGCTAAGTGTCGGCTACCTCTGAGCGCTCGAGGGCTTTGTCGTGTGCCCCTGCTTTCCTTCCCACGCTGTCTTCCTGGGCGATCGTTGCCCAACTCCTGGCCTTCGATATCCTTGTTTGGCGGGTGTCTCCCTAATTAATGCTTCTAGCGCTGAGCTGGGGACCTATAATCCAGGTGCCTGCTTGACTTCTCCCGCTGCGTGTCTGAGAGTCAGCCCAGACTTGCCCTACTCCTCAAACCCGTTCGAGCCTTCCTCTTCCTCTGTGGCCCTCTCCTCCAAGGTATCAGGCTTGAAAGCTTCAGCCGGCCTCAAGGGCTCCTGATTTTTTTTTTTTTTTTAAATCCCTGTACGTTCAGTCTAGCAGCAAAGCCACTGACTTGCGTCCACAGAACCTTCGCCTGCTGTGTCTCTGACTTTCTTGGCACTGCTCTTACTGGGTGGCTCCTTGCTGGCTTTCCTGCTCAGCGCTCACTCAGCCCACTTCCACTGTTGAAGTTTTTAATTTAGCGAAGCAGTTTAGCATGCGTTTTGCTGGCATGAAGTAGTATCCCCAACCTCCAGGTTACTTAGGAAGAATAGGAAGTAGTAGGTAGTAGGTAGTGGTGGGCTCACCACCCGTCTTAAGAGCCCAGCTGGTGCTCCTGGGGCCTGCACCTGTCCGCCCTGCCTTCCCATGGTAACCACCTCCTGAGGATCAGGTCTTGAAACAACAAAACACTGCACGTTCGCGTTTATTACTGTTTTTGTTCTTTACAAAATTCTGCCACACTTGGGCCTCTGCTGCAACTCACTTTATCCATCCAGCTGGTTTGTAAGAGTCATCCATGTGGCTGTGCTCATATTTTAACTGTTTTAGTAAATTCTCTTATGTGACTACATGATCAGAATCCTTTCTCAGCAATTCTGAAGTCCAAATAGCTCTGAAAACCAAAAGTTTGTGTGTGTGTGTGTGTGTGTGTGTGTGTGTGTTTTAACTATTTGATGGCAAAAATCTGACTTGGTGAAAGCTTTTGATAACTTCTATTTCACTCAGTGTGGGTACTCAGACCTTTCCCCAAAGAAGTAATATTTAACGTGGGGTGCTGCCCCAGACTGCAGGGAGGATGTCATGTGATGTAGGTAAGTTGTGCCATATAGGCTTTATACAGTCTGCAAAATTACCTGCCCAAGGGTTTTGGGCCTGGGATTGTGGTTCTGTGAACCACAGTCTGTCCATGCTGCTATTGAATGAACATCTGGGTGGGGGGCTCCCATGTTTTTGCCATTTTGAGCAGTGTTTCTGTGAGTGGGCTCATGCATGTGTGGTGCTCAGTGGTGAGTGTTGAGGGTCTCGGTCTCGTGGTAGGGTTGCTGGGCTGCAAGGAGCATGTGCCCGCTGTGCGGACATGTTTGCAGTTCCAGTCTGCTCTCACAGCAGCGTCAGAGAGTGCAAGGGAGCGCTCTGGCTTTGTCGACACTCAGTCTCGTCAGACTCCTTAGTGTTGGTCGGTCTGGTGAGTGTCTGGCGGCGGACTTCTCACGGGCACTGTGTCAGAGTGCACGCTTCCTCAGCTCCTGCCCCTCGCAGCTGCCCTTTGTGCCTAGAAGAGAATTGACCTAAAATCCTCCCTCAGCCTGTAGGGCCTTACTCAGTATGATACGCCCCACCTCTTGACCTGGCAGTTCGGAGGCTCTTGGCTCTTCCTTGCACACATCCTGTCTCCTAACATCCCAGCCGCCTTTCTGGTCCCTAAGCTGCCTTTGGGTGTCAGGTCCTTTGCACTTGCTATTCTCCAGATTTAAATCTTCCCATTCTCTGATACTTCATACCGTGTCACTGTGTTTATCTCTGAAACGATCAGAGTTGTTATAGAATTCTTAAAAATTCTTTCTTTTTTTTTAACTGAAGTGTAGTTGAGACCCAGTATTAGGTTAGTTTCTCGAGTCTAATATTGGGGTTTGACAGCTGTCTGGCTTGAGCTGTGCTCACAGATGTAGCCGCCCTCTGTCACCATCCAGCCCTGTTGCAGTGCCACTGAATGTATTTCCTATCCCATACCTTTCATTCCTGTGATTTTCACTAATCTTTAAAATATTTTTTTCTTGTAGAAATAAGTCAGAATGAGTTATGCAGAAAAACCTGATGAAATCACGAAAGATGAGTGGATGGAGAAACTCAATAACTTGCATGTCCAGCGGGCGGACATGAACCGCCTCATTATGAACTACCTGGTCACAGGTAAGGGCTCACAGTGAGGATGCTGCCTGTGGGACGCAACTCTGCCTTTTTGTACACACAATCAGCACTTTACCATCGAAGTTCCTTGGGAAAGTGAAGTTGTGTTTGGGCATTGTAGAAAACACCATGCTAATTTAATAACTTTGTGGATTACCAGAGTAAAGGTAAGGTCTTCTGGAGATGAGATTCGTATTACAGGTGTCTGAGCCTTTTTAAGGCAAAAACCTGTCCCTTGATCTTTGACATTTTTACAGTTAAGATAATTAAGAATGTTCTAAAGTACGTTGAAAGTCCCGAGTAACTGATCTCTTCTGGCCAGTCTGGTAAATTATACAGGACTGTTTGTAGAAGGTGCACCTAACTCAAAAGAGAAAGGGGGAAGGGCAGAAGCATACAGAAGCAAACAAACGGGGTCTGTAACTGACAGTTCTTCTTGATATCGGGAAGGAAAAGGGTAATTCTGTACGTGATCAGAAAATCCAGTTGTTTCAAACAGGTATGAGTCTCCTTCCCATTGTTCACAGTACTCCCCTTCACCAAATTAGTCAACCTTTGTTTGAAAGGCGATGAGGAAGTGTCTGCCTATAGCCGGCAGGGGTGGGGGGTGGGGGGCGGGGACGCACACACGCAACTTGGATGTTGAGGAGGACTGTGGGCTCACGAAGAGGCAGGCGTGGCCAGGTCCCTGCAGGCCGTGAAGGCATAGCCAGTGTGTCCAGATGCGCCTGGAGCATACCTGCAGCTTCCTTGCATCTGGGCCTGGCACCGCAGCCCTCTTTAAGGAGCCCATAATGCACTGGGCTTCGTGGCATTTTCACCCCTGGCTGGTAGGTGAGAGCTTTTTTGGATGGGATGGGAAGAAGTGAAATACATTCTTTTCATTTTCTGTATGGGGCATAGTAGTAAGTCACAGATGTTAATACCAAATCCCTAAGAAAGTGCGGGTCACGTTGAAGGTTATTTATTTGAGGTGAATGGGCTTTCTAGGGATAAAAATGCTTTGCATTAACATCTTGCTAGCTTTCCGAGCACTGAAGATGGTTGTCATTTACAGAGGGCTTTAAGGAAGCAGCAGAGAAGTTTCGAATGGAATCTGGGATTGAACCTAGTGTGGATCTAGAAACACTTGACGAGCGGATCAAAATCCGTGAGATGATCCTGAAAGGCCAGATCCAGGAGGCTATTGCATTGATCAACAGTCTCCATCCAGAGCTCCTGGACACAAACCGGTACCTTTACTTCCATCTGCAAGTGAGTTTCCGTTGAGAGGCATCTGGTTTGTGGATACTCTATAAGGTTACATGTGGTGATTTCAGAAGTCACAAGGCTAACTTGCATTAATAGAGTATTGTTTTAGTTTGCATGGGGAAGGGCTTTCATTTAGCTGTTGTCTTTAGTATTTCAGAAGCTGTTCTTGCTTTAAAAATGCTAATTTAGGGGCACCTGGGTGGCTCAGTTGCTTAGGCAGCCGACCTTGATTTCGGCTCAGGTCATGATCTCAGGGTTGTGAGGTTGGGCTCTGCTTGCTTCTCTCTTCCTCTCCCTCTGCTGCTCCCCCGCTTGTGTGTTTTCTGTCTCTCAAAGTTTTAAAAAATGCTATTTTAATAATTCAGGGATGCTAGGAAGTTGTTCTTTAAGATGTCCTTTGACTAGAAAGTAGTGTTGCGCTGCCGGGCATTGCGTGCCCGGGCATGGGTGTGTGAGCCTGTCTGCCTTTGCCGGTGACCAGCAACAGCACCTCATAGAGCTGATCCGCCAGCGTGAGACCGAGGCGGCGCTGGAGTTCGCGCAGACCCAGCTGGCGGAGCAAGGCGAGGAGAGCAGGGAGTGCCTGACGGAGATGGAGCGCACTCTGGCCCTGCTGGCCTTTGATAACCCCGAGGAGTCGCCTTTTGGAGACCTGCTTCATATGATGCAGAGGCAGAAGGTAAGACCACCGAGGGGGTCCTCCTTCCCCGGACAGGGTGGGGCTCAGGAACCACAGCGTGGCCATGTCTGGGCGAGTGACGCTCGGTCACAACAGCATCTATTCTTCCCTGATGTGGGATCTTTCACTGTGTGAAGCCAGGAACGGACCATTGTGACTTATTTTACGATTTTCAGACCTCTTTGTCAGCTTCTTCTGTATCTTAATCTTTCTCTTTGTTTGGAGACTCTTGGAAATAGGTGTCCTAAACATTTTTATTTTAAATCCCTTATTTGCGTGTGAACCTCTTCACGTCCTTGCTGGTACTCGTGTGCTGCAGTCCCCGAGATGGCCCGTGACTCCCCCAGAGGCAGCGCCCTTTCCTGCTGGAGGGGCTGCCACTCTGCAGGCCTCCTGCAGGTGTCTCTCGAGGCTGGGTCCGGTGGAACACGGGTCACTCCCGCCCCGGTCTTCTCTCTCTTCCCGTCCAGTACCCCACCCTCCCCCCACCACCCCGAGCCTGGCTTGTGGCATTTTACGGCTCTCCAGGCCAGATGGGATCGTTGCTGACTGGACCATGCGCTCCTTCTGGGCGAGGAACGTGTGTTTAACATCTGCTGGTGTGCCTCCTGGTGACGGGCTTCATGTTCGTTTAAGTAAATAATGAGTTCATCATGTAAAAATGGCTTCCAAGAGGTATAAAAAGCACGTGATAACAGACTCTCACTGGTGCTCTGCATGTGTGGTGGTTTTTATTGGATGTATTTATTTTCTAGGTGTGGAGTGAGGTTAACCAAGCTGTACTAGATTATGAAAATCGTGAGTCAACACCCAAGCTGGCAAAATTACTGAAACTCCTCCTTTGGGCTCAGAATGAGCTGGACCAGAAGAAAGTAAAATATCCCAAAATGACAGACCTCAGCAAAGGTGTGATCGAGGAGCCCAAGTAGAGTCTGTGCCCGTGGCCCCGTGCTTCCCCGGCTCGGACTCCTCGGAGCAGCTGTCTGGGACTGAGAGATTTTTACTGCAGTAGAGAACTCTCCCCCCCCCCCCCTTTTTTTTTTTTGACCCGGCATCTTTTTTAAAGGGAAAAATGGCCCTTTTGAGCGCTGGAAAACTTGCAGTGAATGACGCCATCTCTTTGGAAGTGGGATGCAGACTCTGCTCGGGGCGTGCTCTGAAGGCGTGGATGGGCCGCGCTCCTGCTGTGCGGCTCCCCCGGCAGGATCGCAGCCACCACGGAGTGCTCGGTTATGAGGGAATATTGTTCAACTGAGGCCTCCCACTCAAATCTACAAAAAGCACTGATCGTTATTTTGCTTTCTGTTAGCTCGTAGGCAGAACATACGTTTTCTCAGATCTCCTAAGACTCGTCAGGCCTTTGTGCAGAAGTTTTTTCTTACCCCTTGGTTTTTTGTTTTTGTTTTTTCATAGGAAAGACTATATAAATTTGTAAATCCTAATTGAAAGATTTCTTTTGTGTGAGGGCATTGAGTTTGATTTGTTTTCTCTTTTGGTCTGGGTTGTGTGGCTTTTGGGGAGAAGTGTGCGTGAGGGGTGGGGCTGTGTGTTTTTTAATTTTTTAAATATATATTTTGGTGCTGGTTGTGGTGAGAGACTCTTTCCTAGTGGATCAATGAACCTTCTCTTCTAGGCAGTTTTGTTGAAAATAAAGGTTTCTCTTTGATCTCAAGAATGACCAAAATGGCCTCGAAAAAGTTTTAATCATCTCAGACAAACCTGTTGCTTTCGGGGCTTATGTCCTGGTGGTGGCCGTGGCATCAGCTCATCCGTGTGGCCAGAGGGCTCCGCGGCGCGGTGTGGCCCGCGTGCTTGGGAGCAGACGCGGCGGGGAGGGAGCGCCGTACTGCCGGCCGTACCTGGGCCGCAGGTTCCCTGGCTGGGAGCGCGTGCTCGCCTCAGGAGGCTGGCACCACGGGTTGGTGTGTGCTCGCTGTCTCGTGCTGGTTGTGAGTTCCCAGGCGTCCTCATTCTGTACTTTCCCAAGTCCCGCCACTGGTGCAGGTGCTGGGACGCAGGTGCCCCTGGGACTCGGAGTGCGAACACATGTGTGTGGACTGACTGCAGGTGCCACTGGGCACAGGTTCTATAGGGCGACGGTTACAGAGCCAAGTCTCGTGGTGGTGACGGTGCCCGGGAGCGCACGGCCTCTGGTGGGAGCTCCCAGCTGCTGCGGTGGCTGGGACTCTGTCCTCCCTGGGTGGATCCTGGTGCCGGGACGGGGTCTGGCACCTGGGGCTTCGTGGAGGTAGATGCCAACGGCAGCCGAGTCGCAGGGAGCGTGTTCCCGCGTCAGGCAAGGTTGGGCAGGCTTGTGGCCGTGCCCGTAGGTCAGGTGGTGTGCGTCTGCTTGCTGGGCCCCGTCCCCCACCTGCCTGTAGACCTGGGCAGCATCGTGAAGGGCTGTCATGTCAGCTCTTCTCTCACTCCCCGTCTGCTTTCCACCTGCACTCTGGGAGCAGTGGATTTCTCCAGTGGGCAGGAACCTCGGGCAGGGTCGGCTGCCCTGGGTGCTCGCCGATGCAGAGGCAAGGTGGTGCAGGCTCTGGGGGCTGTCCTGGCCTCTGACTGCCCTTCTGCTGCCCTTGTGGTTTTGTGAGGATGAAAGGGGTGGGGGGTCTTCTTCTTGACGCCCAGGAGCGGACGTGTTTCCTCTCTGACCGGCTCGGCAGTCCTCTCCAAATGTGACCTTTCTTTGGCGCCATTTCCTCTGAGGCTTGAGGGTATTAAGAGCAGAAGGTTTTAATCTTCAGGTAATTAATCGTCACACACAGCAGAAGCTGGAAGAGAAATACCAGCAGAGAGGTGTGGGTAAACCTACGTGTTTGAAAAGCACCAGAGAATTCAGCATGTTTCTAGTCAGCTTTTATTAGTCGTGTATATAAGATCATTTACGTGCATAATTAATATATAATCACCCTGACACGTTTTTCACATTAGAGGGTGTGAGATGCGTAGTGACGGGAAGTTCTGTACGCGGAGCCACCCATGAGCCGTCAGGGCCCGGACGGGGTTTGTCACGCGCAGGAAATGTGAGTGAGCGGCTGTAGGACGGAGTGCTGGTGCGCGCCCACCTGTTGGGGCCGTGAGTGACGTCACAGGCGGGTGCTGCCGCCAGTGGTGGCCACGTGTGGTGTGATGGGGACCCTCAGCTGTGCTCCTGTTGTCCTCGCCTCTGTCTGCGGCCCGGGTTCGGGTTCGCGCCTCCTGCGCTGTCCCTGTCTGGGGACCTCCTTCAGCAGGAGTGGCTTTGTGGACTTTCCTGTTTGCCACCTTTTTGCAGTCTCTGTGTCTTCAGCCGGCAAACTAAATTAAGCCATTTTGAAGTATAATTTGATTTTTCTTCGTTTCCTTTGGATCTTGCCGTTGTGTTTATTAAAATGTAATGTTTTACATAGTTTATTCTTTTTACGTTTTCTTGTGGA
This sequence comes from Phoca vitulina, assembly GCF_004348235.1. Lineage (NCBI taxonomy): Eukaryota > Metazoa > Chordata > Mammalia > Carnivora > Phocidae > Phoca > Phoca vitulina. Next base: position 1,043,831 of record NW_022589753.1, on the reverse strand, counting down.
AAGTGCCTTGAAATAAATAAAATTTGAGAATATTCTGGTACTCTATGTTCCTGATATCATGAAGTTGTGTGAGGAATAACCCCTAGTTTGGAATCTTTACGCGGCATAGGGATTATTGCAAATCCAACAAGAGCTAATATATTTTGCCATGTGAATTAAGGATTCCAGGCTCTAGAAAAGGCAGATGTGTTTTGGGACTGGTCTTTGGGATGGACTGAAGACCCCATGTGTGAGTCCTTGGGGACAAGGAGGTGGCTCTTCCCTGCAGTCAGGATGCCTCTCCCGAGGGCAGTCTTTGTCAGGCAGGGTGAGGTCTGTTTCCTTGGACAGTGTTACTTTGGGGGAGGGGAGGAGCCGGGGGTTTCCGAAAGAACTGTGTACATTTTGTGTTAAAGGCAATGGTGTCTTTGGGGTAATGGGGCAGGACCCGCTTCTGGGAGTTACCGTGGAGTCCCAGCAGGAGCAGAAGGCCAGACCGAAACCATCAGGCCGGCTTGCCTGCCAGCCGCCGGAGGCGCTGAGCCGTGCACAGTAGGACATCGGGGGCCAGGCTGCGCGACCTCAGAAGCCCTATGGTGCAGCATTTTGATAGGTTATTCTGACACCACGTGCTTCATTTTTACAGCGGGTATGTTTCTGTTTCAGAAATGTGTTGCTCTTTCGGATTTAAGAGTAAATTGTATTGTCCGCGTTGGTCATGTGACTTTCGTATGAGCCTCTGCACCCCTGGTTCCGAGTCCGCTTTGTTCCTGAGGGTGTGTGCCCGCCACAGCGCCTTCTGAAAAATGCACAGTAGGTTGCTTTTGCTGCCTGTTCTTAATTTCATGGTACAACTTTTATGTTTTTCTCAGAGGGGTTATCTGGAAGGTCTTTTGTATTTTTCCCCGTAAAGATATTCTAATAAGAATAAAGAATTCAATACGATACGTGTTCCGTTGGAAGCCCATCTGTGAGAACCGGCGGAAGGAAACTTAGTCTCACGCATCTTTATGCTCTGCTGCCGTTCTGTTCCCTCTGGCCAGTGCCGTCCGGTGTCCCGTGTGCACCTCTGAGATCTGTCGTCTGTTCTCTAGAGCTGTGGCCCTGAACTTTCAGTTTGGTGAAGGAAATAGATTGGGGTCACCTGCTGCATGATTTTAACCTGAAAAGTTATTTTTTTTTAATACTCATGAATATGCCCAGACTTTGAAAGTAGAGGGGCTGCCGCGGTGCGCGCCGGGCCCTTCTCCCCGTAGGGCTTGTGCCCCGGCCAGCCGGGGCTGTTAGCGCCTCGTGTGAAGGGCACTTGTGGGACACGTGACGGAGACTTGGAGTGACAGCTTCCCAGTGCCTTCTAGTGAGTGCAGAAGTGAGGGTGCCTCGTGCTGGAGCCGCGGCATCACGGGCTGTAGCCCCCACGGGTTTGTGGACACTGGAGAGGGGGAGGAAGCCCCCGGGCACTCTTCCCCAGGCGGCGACGGCATCTAAGCCCTCCTTCACGCCAGCGCATACCTCCTTGCAGGAGGCAGTGTGACAGTTCGTGGGCATGTCCCCACGCAGAGCACTTGGCTTGTGGCTTTGCACTCAACACCATCTGAGGTGTTTGGCTGGGACCACAGTCCCTGGTGCGTGAGGCCTGCCTGTCTTGGATGTTGTGCCTTAATTCCAAGATGCCATCGAGGCGCTTTTCCCGTCCTCATCGTGACTGACTTCCGTGGATGTGAAGACAGGGTTTGATGGGCCTTTGGTGTCTGTGGCTGAGCTGCTCTGCCTCTGCAGGGCACCAGGCCCCGGCTCCAGCGGCCTGAAGTCCTTGGGGGCTGGGGGGCGGTCTGGGTGAGCTGGTCGTCATATCGCTGCACCTGCGGGGCAGAGGTCTTTCTCGTTGCAGGGAGCATGTGGTAGGGCTGAGATTCCTCTGCACGTAGGGAAGTCTCCCAGCTGGAAGGCCAGGTGGATGGGTCTGTTCTGACCTTGGCGCAGAAGAACGTCTGTCTGACTCCTCTATACTCAGCTCCAACCAAAATCATTGGCAGAAGGAGTGAGAGGTGGGGGCCGTGGATTTATCTGCACGTACCTTCCCACCTGGCTGCACTCTGAAGCAGGTCACGCTGCAGGCCCCCTGCCCGGCTGTGGACGTGGCCCAGGCAGGTGGGCGCACTACGCTGTGTGCCGTGGGACTCTGCCTCCCACTGGAGCCGGGGGACGAGGAGGCGAGGCTACGGGGACTGCTGGACTCAGGTGTCGGAGCACTGCCTGCCCGGGACTTCTCCCCCTGCCGTGCGGCCACAGACCCCTGCGGGCCGGGTCTCCTCTGCCGCAGCCCGGGGTGTCACACAGCTGGCGTTCTCCCAACTGGCTTTTCAAAGTGACGCAAGCCCGAGGATCATCGAGAACTCCTGGCTGGGCGGCAGGGGCCCCGGGGGGGGGGGGTGGGGGTGGGGGCAGGAGCACACAGACCCAGGGGGAGGGGGCAGTGCTGGTCCCTGTGTGGCTCCAGACTCATGGGCCCCAGCGAGTCCTTCATCTCTGGGCGTCCAGGCGTAATTTTAGTGTGAAACATGTTGAACAGCAGTGTTTTCAAGACTCAAATAGTGAACTCACCAGCACTTTGAAAAGAACTGTTCCAGAACCTTCAGGAATTCCACATGTAGAACCTATATTACATTAAATCATTTATTATCATAAAGTTCATCTTTCTGGTTTCCAGTGAAATCCCACACAGTTCGTTGCTCCTCTACCATTGAGTTATTAATTCTGTTCAAAAGAGGGATTGGTCCCTCCCTTCGTTCCTGTGCACACGGGGGAGGGGGCACAGGGGAGATGCTGGTCGGCTCCATCCTCGCGGGGCTGGCTCTGCAGGCTGGGGAAGGTGGGAATCAGCCCTGTGGCTGGAGGGTGGGGACGGCGGGCCCTGTGCTGTGGGGATATGACAGGTTTGGTTCTAAGGGCAGCCAGAAGCCTTGGGAAGGTTGGCCAGGCTGCTGCGAGGTTGGGGGACTGAGGCCGGGGGAGGGGCGCGGGGAAGTGCAGTGCGCCCAGGAGTCCCCTCCTTATCATTGGGTCCCAGCATGCACACTGCTCTCCGTGCTGGCTGTGTCCTTCATGTGGACACGTGAAGCCCCCCACGAGTGAGGGGGCCTGGCTTGGGGCCTGGCAGAGCCTGCCTGCTCCGGACACCTTTGTGGGGAGCTCCCACCCCTTCCGCAGCCACCTGCTGCGTGGACGCTGCCCACTCGGCCACCCAGCGCAGGCTGGCTCAGGGTGACAGGGCTGGAGCCCACCTCCAAAGATCCATCTTAAAAATTGGTTACCCTTGACTCTTCCTGTCCTTGCACTCTCACTGTCCCCAGTGCTCACAGCCCTGTGATCGGGGCAGTGGGGGGGAGGGGGAAACCACCACCATCCCCCAATTCACGGGCACATGTCCAAGGTCAAAGTCCAAATGCCCTGGGCCAGGACCACCTGGCTCCAGCCCCTCCACAGCCGGGTCTGTCCAGCCTGCGGCAGGTAACCCTGCTCCCTCCCCGCCTATGACAGTGGCCCCAGGCGGCCCCAGGAGCAACAGGGAGGTGGACCCTGACAGCCGACCGCAGAGCACGGGGGGCGGGAACCGAGTGGTGTGCCCCGCCCCACCCGCCCGCCCTCCGCGGTGGCCGTCCGGGGGCGACACGTCCTAGGAGCGCCAGACGGAAGCGCCGCTGGGACTGACACGTGGCCCTGGGCGGTGCTGCCTGTGTGGGTCGGCCAGGCAGGAGCCGGACCTGGACGCTCTGCGCCCCCCATGCAGCCGCTGCCGCCGCCGCCGGAAGAGGCCCACAGGGACGGGGCCGAGGACTCCCAGTGGTCCAGGTGGGGCCAAGGTGTGTGGGGGGGTGGTGGCTTGGGGAGGGGGCGAGGCCACCATCCCTCCACCTGGGGTTGCGCACTTCCCTAGCAGTCAGCATACCAGTACCCAGACCCAACCCAGGACCCTCCTCCCTTCCATCCAGTCCCAGGGCCCAGAGTGCCCCTTGAGCCCTCTCCAGGCCCACCAGGGTCCTGGGGTTGTGCAGGCAGGAGGTATCCCAGGAGGTCTGCCTGGGGGTGGGGGGGCAGCATCCCGGGTGGCGGAGAGGGAGCTCACAGGCACAGCTGTGAGTCCTAGAACTGACCCCTGCCAGGTAGGACCACACGCATTTCCAGGCCTGAGGGCAAGGAGGAGCCGTACGGGGTCACCTGACAGGGAGCCCGTCGGAGGTAGGGGGGTGCTGAGTCCTGCCCCCACCTGCCAGCCGTGTGTGTGGACAGGTCTCCGTGGGCGGGGCCTAGGCAGATCGCCCACTCCTTTTTATACTCTGTGTCCACGTCCACTGCCACATGCAGAAGTCCCCAGGGCAGGGACACGCAGCAACCAAGAACGAGGTGGGACTGTCTGAGGAGTCCCCAGACCACCGTGCCTCAGCCCTTGCTTACCCTCAGCCAAGCCAGCTGGACCCTGGGTCCAAAGTCGGGCCCTGGGATCCCAAGGCCAGTCCACCAGCTCCGAAAGCCTGGGGAGCCCGCTCCCTGTAGGTGACGGCTGATTCCTGCCCCTGCGTCTAGGCACAGGCTTGCAGGAAACCCCTAAAGGGCAGCTCCCCCCCCCGCCAAGGCTGGGGCAAGATGAGGGCAAAGCTAGTGGGAAAGATAGAGGCTGGCATTTCGAAGTAGCCCTCAGAAGCCGGAAGTTTCCTGTAGGACAGGGTGTGGAGAGTGGGGTGTCTCCCTGCCAGGCAACCACTGGGACAGGACTCTCTACTCGGGTACGGCCAGGTCCAGGAGTGCCCTGCAGCCTGCCTTGCTCTCGTCTTCCCTCCCCACCGTCCCGATTATTGAGGTGCTGATCCAGGTGGCAGGCCAGGCTCCACTACCATGTGGGCAGAGGGTTGTGGCCCAGGGCTATAGAATGTTCTGCAAACTTCCCTCTCAGGTTCTGTTTCAATGGCTCTGGCTGGCCCTGCCTTAACTTCTTCCCTCTGTGCTTGGCTCAGGAATGAGCACCTGCAGCTCCCCAGGCCCTTGGCAGGCGAGGTCGCCCCAGCTCCAGAGGTCTGTGGGGTCCTGGGTGGAGCTGGGCTCAGCTGGAACGAGGCTGACCCCACCCCTGCGTGGACAGTCGTATCAGTCACTGTGAGCGTGGTGGTTTATTGCAGCCAATGCGGCGTGCCCTCTGTGTCGACAACCACACGTCTGCTCTCGTGGTCCCGGGAGGCAGGGCCGCCACTCCTCAGCCGCAACCCTGGGGTGGGGGCAGCCAGTGGCCTTGGACCTGTGTGTTCTCTCCTGGCCTGCAGCGCCGGCACATTTCCCTTTTCTGAATGGAGGGGCACGTGACCACACATATGCTCAGCCATGGATGCTTCTCATGCACAGGGCCGTTGGCAGGAAGCAGAAGGTTCTAGAAGGTTCACAGGAAGCATTCTGATGAGCTGGGGGCACAGACCTGAGGCTCAGGACCAGTCTAAGTGAGCAGGATGAAGCTTTCCTGGCCCATCCTGCCGTGGCCTGTGTTCCCAAGCAGCCCTCCGTGGGATGGAGGAGTCTGGGCTTGGCGTGCTAACCAGCCCTTGGGCAGCTGTCTGTGTCGGGTCCCCACCTGCAGCCAGACTTCCTCGTTCTGTGTCCCCACCCGCTGTAGAGGAAGTCACTTGGCCTGCCTAGCTGGCACTGCCCGCCGGCTCAGGGCCTGGGGGGCCTCCGGGGCCCAGGAGGAGGCACACAGCACCTGGCCCCACACAGGCTCAGAGCAGACTGGTTGCCTGCATGCTGAGGGGCCTTCCTTGGCGTCCTGTGGTCATAAGGAGGCCAAGGGGCAGCACCGTGTTCTAGGTACCGGCCAACCTTCTGGAGTGGGTCGGCCTCAGCTGGCCTTCCAGTGTTTCTGGCTGGACTTCCCACCCAGGCTATCGCGGTCACCAGCGAGAGGCACCTGAGGGCCAGGTGGGCATGCTGGGTGCAGTGACCCCCCACAGCTTTGACCACAGAAAGGAATAAAGCTCCTCGGGCAGGCACACGGACGCTTGCAGAGAGCCCGAGCACGGGGGCGCAGGAACACTGCGGGCCCGCGGGGGCCACCCAGCATAGGGCATCTGGAAGCCCTGGTGATGCCGCCGAGCAGGCATGCCCCCAGGGGCTCCAGCCACAGCCACAGGGCTCAGGCCGGCAGCTGGCCTGACTCGGATGGGCCGTCTGGGCTGTTGCTTTGTGCCTCCCTGGGAGGCCAGCAGGGCGTCTACTCAGAAGGAGCAGTGTCCCCGACAGGCCTGCTGCCCTCGGGATGAACACCTGGGATGGACACCTGGGGTGAGGTGCTCACAGGCCAGGTTCGGCCAAGGCCCAGGGATGGGCACCAGGGAGACGTTGGGAGTGTCATCTTCAGGTTTGGAACCCCAGAGGAGATGGGTGCCTGAGCCCACAGTGGTCTCAACACCTAGGGGTCCCGCGTCTGTGTCCGATGGGCACTGAGCAAGTACGGATGCCCCCCCCCCCCCGCCCCCTGCCCTGCCACCACCTCCTGGTCTTCAGTTCTGGCAGGAAGATTAGCCCAGAGGGAGAGCCGGTGAGCTGCCCTGCGGGCCGCCCCTCCAGGCTGGCGTCTCCAGCAGGGGAGGCCGCTGACACCTGTCAGGTCTGCCCCACTGTCCGGGCTTCTGAATCATTCCAGGAACATTTGGGGGTGGGGCATGATGACGAGGGGTCCCTGGGCAGTTTCTGAGAGGAGCGCCCTCCCCCAGCCTCAGACAAAGCAGGGTCTGGTGTCCGGCTTCTGGAATTACAGAACTGGGTATATTTTTAGCACGGGACCCTATTTCCCACTGGACTGCTGTGTAAGTGCAGAGAGCAGCGGAGGGGTGCCCACGAGTCCCACCCACGGCACCCCTCGGAAATCTTGGTCCCACCTCTTCCCTGTGCACGTGGAGGGATGGCAGCCCAGGGACGGGCCCCGGCGGTGCCCCAGCCTCTCCGACTGCAGAGCTCTCTACTGCAGCACACCACACAGCCCATCGAGGGCTGGCTGGCACTCTGGAGCCGGAGTTCCCAAACCAGCCCACACGGGGCCCGGCCTGCAGGTACGGGTCTGCTGGGGGACAGCAGGCTGGGCTGTTGGAACCCCGAAACCCTGAGAGATGCTGTCGAACCTCGCATCCACTGTGTCTGCTGGTGGGACTGCGGCCTGTCCAAGGGCAGCGGCTCTTGGCTGCGGAGGGTGGTGGCCAGGGAGGCCTGGTCGTGCAGAGTGCATCCTCCTCCCTGACTGTGGGAAAAGAACATGGTGGTTTGCAAGGGGGCGTGGACCCACATGGACCTGCCGGCCCGAGGATGTGGACACGGTTGCCTTGCCTCCCTCCCGGGCAGTGACAATGACTCCTTGTGGGGACATCAGGAACTTGCTGGTCACTCCGCTGTTTACTGACCAATGAAGGAGGCAGATGTTATGGGCATGAGCCCTTCTTCATTGAGGAAACAGGCTCGAAGAGGCCAGTCCACAGCCCCAACCAGAGCCCCAGCATGGCAGCGGGCCAAGGATGGCAGGTGCAAACCCGCACTCCCCTGATGAGTTCCCAGGACAGCTCCTACGGTCAGCCGTCCACCCTGCTGGGAGGGGGCAGCCCGAAGTGCCGCTGGTCAGCTGTTCCCCCAGCGAGGCGGGCCCTGTGCCAGGTCGGGGCCTGCCTGTGGGGGGGCGGGCACAGCTTATCAGGCCCAGTGACCCGGTTCCTGGTGTGGGCACCACCCATTGGCAAGAAGGTGCCCTCAGGCCTTGGAGGTCGTTCTTCCCCGGGGAGGAGCCAGCCGCCTGCCCCTGTGCCTCACTGGGGACGTCTGGTGCGGGCGGGACCCCTGAGCTCCCCGCCGGTTTGCTTCCAGGCCTCTCCGCTGTCCTCAGCACCTGCCCCTCGGTGCCACGCCCACCACCCCAGACACCGCAAGCCCCGCCCCCCCCGGACGTCCCACCCACTTGGGTGGCGCCCACAGCTCCTCCCTCTCTCGTCGTTGAAAAGTCAGCTTCGTCTCTGAGGACAGTTCTTGATTTCCAGAGTCACTCTGAAGGACCTGGGGTCCCCTGTGCCCACGTACCTCCCGCCACATTTGTCCGTGTCCTGCCTTTGTCTCGTCAGCGAATGTCCACACGGCACTAGGAGCCAAAGCCCATCATTTGTTGAGATTTCTGCTGTTTGTTTTGATGCTCCAGACCCCACTAGGGTCCCGCATGCATGGGGTTGTCATGTCCTCCCGGCTGGGGCAGTTTCTGACTTCCCTGGTCTCAGGGACAGTCACAGAGCACGGGCCAGGAGTTTCGAGGACCGTCCCTCTATGCACACCTGCCTGGCCACCTCCCCCGGCAGCCAGCAGTGCTTCACCCCTGCCCAGGTTCTCCAAGAGCCAACCACCCCGACAGCGCTGTGTCCCCCTGCTGGCCGCCCAGCACCGCCTGCTCCGATGTCCTCTGCTGGGCAGACACCACTTTCCTGGGGACCCTCTGGGGACCCACCGTCCTGCTCCCACCCTGTGGGAGGCCCTCCCTTGGTCTCAGCCCTGGGGCCCCCTGGGCGGGTTGCTGAGCTGTCAGCTGCATGGAAGCTGGGTGCTTGGATCCTGACGGCCAGTCCGGGTGTGGTTTGTCTTACCTGTCCTTCTGCCGGCCGTCCGGCTGTTCCCAGCCTATGCTGCCGCGAGCGGTTTGTTTCCAGTGTCGGCCTGTGCTCTCGGAGCCACAGACAGGGGGACGAGGTGTTTGAAGGTGTCCATGCCGCCCCTCCGGGCCTGACACAGCCCCTTCTGTCCTGCAGGCCCGAATGCCAGGTGTGGACAGGGACACTGCTGCTGGGCACCTGCCTGCTGTACTCTGCCCGCGTCAGCATGCCCGTGTGCGCCGTCTCCATGAGCCAGGATTTCGGCTGGAACAAGAAGGAGGCCGGCATCGTGCTCAGCAGCTTCTTCTGGGGCTACTGCCTGACGCAGGTGGTGGGCGGCCACCTGGGGGACCGGTGAGCAGCACTGCCCCCCATGCAGGGCTGGGCCGCCCTCGGGGGAGGCGGCTCCTGCAGAGTGAGTGTGGGGAAGGGCCCCCCCCAGACAGGACATCACCTGGGAGAGCCGAGCTCCATGGGGGTGGCGGTCGGAGGGGGGTAGGTGCCCAGCACCCTGAGGAACCCCCGGCAGCCCAGTGGGGTGCTTGTTGGGACAGACGGACAGGCTCAGCTGTGCTCCTACCGCCCACCGCTTCGGCAGAGGAGGACAAGGCAGCCGTGCCCAGCCCGGGGCCGCTCTGAGCAGGCTCGGGCCCTGGTTCCCCCGGGCAGGATCTTCCCGGCCCGCCTGCCCGCCCGGCTGCACAGCTCCCGTCACTGTCCTCCTGTCGTCCTCCAGGATCGGTGGTGAGAAGGTCATCCTGCTGTCCGCCTCCGCCTGGGGCGTCATCACGGCCGCCACCCCACTGCTCGCCCGGCTCGGCAGCGCCCACCTGGTCTTCATGACCTTCTCTCGCATCCTCACGGGTTTGCTCCAAGGTAGGGCTGCCTGGTAGCGGCCGCCCCTGGTCTCAGCCATGGGAGAGCAAGGGGAGTGCGTCGTCCCTGGGCGAGTGTGCGTGCACGTGTGCACACGGGTCCTCACTTGTGCTCCCGCGTGCGGCGCGCCTACACCCGAGGAGGGTGTCAGCGGCTCTGTGTGGCCGCGGTGAGGTCTCCGGAGCCACGGGCTGGCAGTGCGGCCCAGGCACAGAGTAGGGGCCCAGAGTCTGCGGGCGGCCGCCGGGCCGGTTTGACGCCGCAGCGCCGGGCCTTCTCTAGAGACGCTGCCAAGTCTGGCACCTTCTAACGTCGGATCCTCCTCTGCCGAGAGGCTGCTCCAGAGGCTTGGGCGGCAGTCAGCGTGGTGCGCGGGCCCAGTGGGGACTTGCTGAGTGTCTGCGTGAGGCTGGGCAGAGGCTGCCCCCTCGCCAAGCCCCCCGGGACCCACATTGCTACCGATCTGCTGACCTGCCCCAGCAGTCCGGCTCACGGGCAGTCGGCTCCTGTGAGTTCACCCCACGCGCCCCACATGTGGCCTGGGGCTGGTCCTGCGGCCAGGCTGTTGCACGCCGGCTGGGGTTTCTGGGCAGGAGCCGGCTCTCTGGGCGCCCAGCCAGGTGGCCCTGACCCATCTTCCTGGGAGGCCGGTCTGTGGCCCAGTACGGGGGCTCGAGGGGCAGCCATCACTCTGGGTGACTGGTGGCACTTGGTGTGGGCTGGGGGACAGGGCCCTGATGGGAAGGCCAAGCCCTGTCTCACCCCCTGGCCTCTTAGCTTTTCCTGGTACTTTTAGAGAAGAGCATAGAAAAGGGAGCCGCAAAATCAGATTTTGAAATCATTGTAGACTCACAGGAAGTTGTAAGGAAATAACAGGGAGGGGCCAAGCTCCCTTCCCCGCCCCCCAGGGCGAGGGCTGGTGGCGCTCAGGGCAAGGTCACGTGGGGCACCGAGGCTGCACAGGGCTGTCCTGTTGGGCGCAAGAGTGGGCGTGAGTGTGGGCATCAGCGCCAGGACGCTGGGGCTGGTGTGGCCCCGAGGCCGGTGTCAGGGTCATTCCCACGGCTGCGCTGGTGGCCCGACCGTGAGCGCAGCTGTCCCCCACGCCGAGAGTCTTTAGCTGAGTCCTGCTGGTCCCTTGGGGGTGAGGTGAGCAAGAAGGACACCCCAAACTTGAGTCGTCTCGGATGGGTCCCGGGGAGCTTCCCAGCCTGGCTCCCAGCCCTGTCTGGCCACCCTCGCTGGCCCCGGCTGACTGTTGGGGGACACAGCTCTCCGCTTGTTTCAGGCGTGTACTTCCCGGCGCTGACCAGCCTGCTGTCCCAGAAGGTGCGAGAGAGCGAGCGAGCCTTCACCTACAGTGCTGTGGGGGCTGGCTCCCAGTTCGGGTAAGTCCCGGCCCAGGGAGCCCGGGGGACAGAGGGTGTGCCCAGGGGGTCCGGGCAGGGACAGGCCATGTGGGCGCGTTTGTGGCTCAGGGTGATGTGGGCGGCTGGTTCCGTGCTGCGGGAGACCCGCCATCCCTGTGCAAAGTGCCTCCCTGTGCATGTCCTGTCCCCGGCGCCTGGGCAGATGGTGTGGCTTTGAGGCGTGTGGGCTGGGGCAGCGGCCACTCCCCTGAGGCCCTTTCATCTGTGTTGGGGAGCCAGAGGGGTGCCGTCCACTGGGGAGTGGGGCAGTGGGCGCGGTCCAGACGTGATTCCCGTGCTCCCGCATGGAGGCCTCGCTCGGGGAGAAGGGCCATGTTGCTGTGCTCATGGGCCTCGTCGCCCCGGGCTCAGGCCCCTGACGTCACTGCCCCCAGCATGTAGGCAAGAAATCAGAGGGTTGGGGTGCCCATGGATGGCCCAGTAGCAGCCCAAATAAAAACCCAGGGCGCCCAGTGGAACGGGAATTCTGGATAAACTGCATGGGGCAAACTTGCACAAAGAAGGACGTGCTGTTTTCCTAAAATCCCGCCTCAGCCGGGCGCCCTGGGCCCGTGTCTTGCGCTGAGATGCACAGGGAGAGACTCTGCCCACGGAGGCTGTGAGGGGAAGGCATCCCCCAGGCCTGCTGGCCCCGCTCTCCTTCCTATGTCTTCTCCTTTAACCGTCCTGGCTGGAGGTCCGTGGATGGCCGGGCGTGTGGGAGGGGAGGCCCCACGGGGGTGTCTGGGACCCCGGGAGCCGCCGGGCATCCGGGCGTTGTGCTGCGCTCTGTTGCTTCTGCATTTAGAAATCTGAGAATTTCAAATTAAAAAAAAAAAAAAAGAAAGAAATCTGAGAATTTCAGCCTGTCTGCCCCGTGAAGCTGGACAGCACGGAGGCTTTATTTGAGTTCCCAACACCACCCCTTCTTCTTCGCAGCCTTTTTTAGTTTAGAAGGAGCCACACCATAATGGGAGGCCAACTTGAAGGCCTGGAAGCAAGAAATTAAAGCAAGGCAGGGCCCCTGTGCCACGTCACAGCCACATGGCTGTGCCCACATCCCCCGGGTCTGAGGCATCCAGAAGTCTCCCCAAAAGCTTGAAACGCTTCACCAAATATGTTCAGACTGGGGCTTCTGAGCCTGCTTCTCTGGCGACGAGCTCCCACAGGGGGGTTGGGGATTCTCAGAGGGTCGCCTTGCCTGAGTGAAGCCTGGGATCACGGCCACGCTGCTGTCTGTCCTCCAGGACGCTGGTGACGGGGGCCGTGGGCTCCCTGCTCCTGGACTGGTGCGGCTGGCCAAGTGTCTTCTACTTCTCCGGTGGGCTCACCCTGCTGTGGGTGTGTTACGTGGACAGGTACCTGCTGAGTGAAAAAGGTAACCGTGGCCGGGTGGGTGACTGCTGGCAAACGCAGCTGCCCGGGGAGGGGCGCGGGCCTGGCGCCCGTCCGCTCCAGTAGCCGCTCATCATCCGCTGAACGCAGGACCCCGAGCTGCGGCTTTGCCCCGTCTGGAGCCTGAGGAAAGCGCCCGCTCTCGGGCCGGCTCTGGCCAGGTTCTGGCCTCAGAGTGTGCCCGGGCAGGCGCAGGCACACGGGGACAGCTGTCCTCCAGGCACAGGCTGCCTGGAGGAGCAGCTGGTCTGAGGACTGCAGGAAGCAGGGCCTGGGGGCTCCGGGGGCAGGGGAAGGCCTGAGAAACGTTGTTTCTCAACACGAGCGTTGACCCTCAACGGTAAATGCCGACAACCCAAGATGCTCGCCGGGAGGATGGCGTGGCGGGACCCACACTCAGCCAGGCAGGGCCACAGGGCTGTCGGGGCGCCGGCCCCCAGGAGCTGCCCCCAGAAGCCGGTCGGCTGTGAGTGATGCTGTCATCCGATTCTGAGTAGCTTTCACGTGGGACCCTTGCTGCCCTCAGATCTCATCCTGGCCTTGGGTGTCCTGGCCCAAGGCGTGCCAGTATCCAGGCACACCAAAGTTCCCTGGAGGCAGCTTTTCCGAAAGCCTTCCGTCTGGTGAGCCGGTGTCTCGGGACCACAGCGTGTGGGGGGTGCCGCGGGACGGGGGGAGCCTGGTGGGTCTCGGGTGTTCCCCGCGCAGCCCCCCCCCAGAGCCTACGCGGGCGTGGGTCCCCCCACCCCATCCTGGCTCCTGAGCTCCATGCCCTCGGCCCCGGGGTGGGGGCGGTGCTCGGGGGGGGCCCGTGTGTGGGGCTGGGGCGTGTGACCCTGAGCCCGGCGCCCGTCCCGCAGGGCAGCCATCTTCTCCCAGCTGTCCTCTGCGTGCTCCTTCTTCATCCTCCTCTCCTGGCTGCCCACCTTCTTTGAGGAGACATTCCCCAGCTCCAAGGTGGGTGGGCCGCCCTGGTGCTCACGGGGTGAGGGAGGGCCGCAGAGCAGTGCCTGGCATGCAGGGGGCCCTTAGTTCCGCCTGGACTCTGTCAGTTCTGGCCGCAGGCTCGTGACCCTGCGATGGCCCCACCCAAGCTCACGGCTGGCACCTCTGGCCGGCGCGTGCTGGTGAAGGACAGGGCGGCTTCCTGCTGCCCTCGCAGCATTCGCTCCCAGGATGGACCGCGTGCAGCCACCCCTATGGCTCAGCGGCCAGTCTGTGGATGGTCATTTCTGAGGATGGGCCGGGGGGGGGGGGGGCGTGACATGGGCAGGCAGGGGTGTCCCCTGCTGGTCAGCTTGGCTCACACCAGCCCGGCCGTCTGGCCACCCTCCCCGTCTGGTGACCAGGACCCCCTAAGCGGCACATCCCCAGGGTGGGCTTGCACCCCCAGCTCAGCCCGGTCATGGTGTGGGGAGCCACAAGGGAGATGCGGCCTGCAGGGAGACAGCGCTGGTGGACCTGGAGCTCGGCCAGGGTGGGGGACAGTCAGGGCCAGGGAGGCCCCCGAGCCCGAGAGCCCAGCCTGTGGGCAGGGAGAGCCTTCCTGGGCATCAGTGGCCGTGGGCAGCCACCTGGCCCATGCAGACTGTCCCCTCTGAGGCCTCCCTCCTCCCTGCAGGGTTGGGTCTTCAACGTGGTGCCCTGGCTGGTGGCGATTCCCGCCAGTCTGTTCAGCGGGTTTCTCTCTGACCATCTTATCAATCAGGGTGAGCCCTGGGGGAGGGGTCGCTGGGAACCAGCCCGGCTTTGTCACACTTGGGGGGTGGGAAGCACCCCTCCTGGGGGGTTCTACAGGGATGTGGGGCCTTGTCCCCCGAGGACCTCCCGTCAGTGTGGGACCCCATCCCTTCAGAGCTGGCCTCCCCCAGCCTCAGTTTCCCTGAGGGGTTTGGGGTGCCGTGAGAGGGTCTAAGTCCTGTGACCGTGGAGCTCCTCCTCGGGGGCTGGATGCAGCCCCGACCCTCTGCAGAGGACGAAAGGCCACTTGGTGGGGTCAGAGGTCATAGGTCTGGGTGGGCTGTGTATGTGAGCCCGGGGCCCCAGGGAATACCCCCAAGGACGAGGAGCTCACAGACACGCATGCTTAGATGTTAGTCCTTTCCTAGTTACAAAACTGCTACCCACTCATGGTGGGAGAAAGAGAGGATTTGGAGAAACGTGAAGAAAGCACATTCGTAACCATCCCAGCGGCCTTCCTTCTGTGTGTCTGCTTGACTGTGTCCTAGAGGATCCTCTAGGTGCACGCCCAGTGCAGGGTACACGTGCTTGCACACGCGCTCACACACATGTACACGTGCATGTGCACACGCACACACCCAGGACACAGGACCCCTGGGGCAGGTACATGCGCACACGCATGTGCATGTGCTCACACACGTGC
>NW_022589753.1:936459-1029122 GCF_004348235.1 Phoca vitulina | reverse complement strand
CGTGCTCTCACACACCCAGGACACAGGACCCCCGGGGCAGGTACGTGCACACACGCGTGTACACACGCCTCCTGCACGACACGGGACACCCCACCTTGAGCCGAGTGCCCCTTCCCTTCCTTCCCTGCTCCCTCTCTGCAGCCGTGCTGGCTGGGACCCCATCAGGGGCCCTCAGGGGCTCAGCACAAATGGGCCAATGGGACCATCTCCCTGTCTCCCTCTGCTCAGGTTACAGGACCATCGCTGTGCGGAAGTTCATGCAGGTAGGGAGAGGGTGGGATGGGTCTCTCTGGACACCCCATTTGGTTCCTGGGACCCGAGGGGTGTCACCAGTCACCCAACCCAGAAAGCATTTGGAGGGTGCCCTGGGTCAGTGCTGGGGCCGGCTTGGCTGACTTGAGGCGCTTCTCCCAGCTCTGTTTTGGATTCTCTGTGTCCCTGAGCCCTGGCACACATGTCTGGGCCTGGTCACTCGCATTTCCCTCTCAGTCCGACCAGTGGGGCTGGCTTATCAGGAGCCTCGTGTCACGCATCCCCAGGGCAGGCTGGGAGGGGCTTTCCCCCCGGACCTTGTTCAGGGCACCCCAGGTGTCCACCACAGCCCCTGCCCTGCCACCCACCCTCTCTCCCGCAGGTGATGGGCCTCGGGCTGTCCAGCGTCTTTGCCCTGTGTTTGGGTCACACCTCAAGCTTCTGTAAGTCCGTGGTATTTGCATCAGCGTCCATTGGCCTGCAGACCTTCAACCACAGGTAAGGTCTGGGCGCCCCTCCCACCAGAGCTGCCCCATGCTGCCCGCTGTTGTTTGTTTCATCCTGGTAGTGGGTTCCTGCACTGTGTCGTGGTGGGGATGGGACAGCCAGGGTGGGCACGATGGCCCGAGTGGGGCTGTGCCCCTGGTGTGGTCTCGTGCCCCGGCGTGGCGGGCAGGCCTTGGCTGGGCTGGGTTCTGAGTACCCACTTGGCAGTTTCTAGGCTCCAGGTGCTCAGAGGACCAGCCCTGGGCTTAGGGGGGTGGCAGCCGCCCCGTGGTCACCCCTTTCCTCTTTTCCACAGCGGCATTTCGGTCAACATCCAGGACCTGGCCCCATCCTGTGCCGGCTTTCTGTTTGGTGAGAACCGCTGGTCCCTGTTTGAATAGGAAGTTGCGTTCCCCACCCATGCATGGCTCACCCAGCCTCGCCCCCTCCCTGGGCCCCCAGGGCTGCCCCTGGGTAGGGGGGCCTCCTGTGACCAGTCCTTGTTCTCTTCCTCTGTCCTGTTCACAGGTGTGGCAAACACAGCTGGGGCCTTGGCAGGTGAGAGGTGGGCTGGGCTGGGGTGCCTCCTGGCGGCCCCAGCCCTGCAGGGTGGGCATGGCACCATCGAGGGTCCCACAGTGCCAGACCAGTGGGGAGGGGAGAGTGCAGCTCACGGAGCTGGTCCAGGGCAAGAACCCAGCCACTTTCCATGGTGTTCCCTTTTCTGATGGTGCGTACCCCAGCCCCCACTTGACCCACCGATGTGAGTCAAATCCTCGAGGCCCAGGGTTCCTGGGGTTGAGTGTCTGGATGACAATGATGGGGCTTATTCCCCCTGGGGGGTGCAGAGGGACCTGTGAGGGTCATTTTCCTGGGCAGCCCGTGAGGTCTCTGGCCTTCTGAGACCCTCTGATGCCGGCCCTCCCTTGGCCTGGCGGCTTGGACCCCTGAGTTCAGCTTCTGTCGCTCAGGCTGCCCCTGGCCTCCCGTCCTAGAACCCCACCACCAGCTGCGCTCCTCGGCACTGCCCTCGGGACGGCCCCGGAGCACTCGGCCTGTCTGCCCCCGTCTGCTGCAGGTGTCGTGGGCGTGTGCCTGGGGGGCTACCTCATCGAGACCACGGGCTCCTGGACGTCCATGTTCAACCTGGTGGCTGCCGTCAGCAGCCTGGGGCTGTGCACCTTCCTGCTGTTGGGAGAGGCCCAGCGAGTGGACCTGAGCCCCACCCGCGAGGACCTCTAGCTGCCCCAGCCTGACCGTTCCTTCAGTGCTGTCTGCCTTGGGGTGACGGGCTCTGTTTGAGAGCCTCCCACTCCTGACCCCAGATGTGTGAGCAGGGGGAAAGCGAGACCTAGCCAAGCCGGGCTGCCCTGGCTGGGCCTCAGTTTCTCCAGAGAGGTGATCGTGCCCTCCCCTCAGGGTGCGTGGACTGTCAGGGGTGAGTGGAGTTAGTGTTTCTAGCAGTGGCTGTGTCTTTACACACAGTCTGTTCCATGTAGATCCACGTGCCCCTGCGGTCCCCACAGTGGGAGCTCTGCCCGTCCCTGCAGGGGCTGGACTCTTCCCCCCAGACCTGCTCTGCTTTGCTTCTCGGCACATGGGGCCAGATCATTCTTCGTGGGGTGAGGGGGCTGTCCTGTGCACTGGGCCTGCATCCAGGGCCCCCACCTACTAGGTGACCCCCCAGTCATGACAACCAACACTGGCTCCTGGCATCACCACGTGTCCCCAGGGGAGCTGCCCTGGGTGGGACCTGCAGCTCTCATGAAGCCTGTTAGGGGCTGCTAGGGGCATTTCAGCTTCTCCAAGTCCAGTGGGTGGGCCGTGGGCTAGACGCCCTTGCCCATCTTTGGGGACCCCCCCAGCATCCCCCGGGGATCCCTTGGCACTGGTGAAGTGTTCTGCCTCCCTTGGGCCCACTGATGCCAGCAGTAAGGGGACTGTGGGTCCCTCTCCTGCCCAGGGCGCTCCGCAGGACCAGGGAGCCCTCCTGCATCGTCCTTCTCTCCTAACAGAGGATCTGGTCGTCTCGGGAATTAATAACAGATCCTGCAAGATGTATACGTAGAAAAAAGAATAAGAATGTGGAAAAATCACCCCAGACTTATTTAAACGATGGCTATTAAACTGGAAAAGGAAGACTGTTACTCTTCCTTTTTTTAAAAGAATAACATGCAGCAAAGATTTGTTGGGCTCACTGAGGGGAAGCCGAGGAAGCGGGCAGAGGTTGTAGACAGGTGGAGGCGACCAAGCGGGGGAGCGGGGGCGGGGCAGGTGGGGCCCCTCTCCCACCGGGACCCAGCCGCCGGCCTTGCAGTGGGCTGCCCCCCGCAGCGGGCACCCACAGAACCAGGCCGCAGGGCCCGGGTGCACTCCACAAGGACGGCGGGCAGCTTTCCCTGTTTCTCCCTCCGCTGTCCCACTTTGGATCAGAAAGAATCTGAAAGATTCTTGATTACCGAACTCGAGTCTGGCCTCCTGGCTGTGGCCCAATTGTTTATGGAGGTGCTCTGGGAATGTCACTTTACCACAAAGGCCCTGGCGTTCCTCGCGTTCCTCGGCTGGAGGTTTTCCTGAGCGACCCCTGTGGCGGAGGACCCCAGCCCCTGAGAGTCCCCGCGGCGGACGTCCTGCAGCACCGAGCACGTTCAAGTCCTTGGACACGGGAGCTGAGCTCTTCCCGCGTGCCAAGCTGTTTCCGGGATCTTCCACCTTCCCAAACTGAAACTCTGTCCCATTAAACAGCATTCCCCCTCCCTGCCCACAGCCGCTGGCCCCCACTGTCCACGTTCTGTTCCTGTGGATGTGACGGCTCTGGGTCCCTCACGCAGTATGTCCTTCAGTGACTGGCCTGTTTCATGGAGCGTAATGTCCTCCACGTGGTAGCAGGTGTCAGAATTTCCCTCCTTTTTCAGGCTGAGCCATACTCCACTGGGTGGATGGGCCTCATTTTGTGCATCCGTTCCTCTGTGGATGGACACTTGGTTTGTTTCCACGTCTCGGCTTCTGGGAATAATGCTGCTGAGAACGCGGGTGTCTCTAACCCACAGTGAGCCGTAAAGTCTTTGAGAGCCCAAGCGAGGGGGTGGCCCTTTCCACAGTTACTCAGTCTTCCAGGGTCTCAGACCTTGAGTCCCTGAGGGAATGTAGGACCCAGGAGGCGATGGTGGGTCTGCTCAGAAGGGGAGCCTAAGACACACGCGTGTAAACCAAGGCCCCAGGCCTCCTGGACACCACACTGAGTCCCCTTTTGGTCACTTCCTCAAAGTCGGAGGAGGGAGGCTGGCACGTGGGATTTGGGGGACATGGGCCTGGTGCCGAGCAGAGGGGCCTGGCTTCCTCCCAGCACTGCCGTTCCTGGTCTGGAATGCCATCCTGGAGTTGGGTGTGCTCTCCCTACCCCTTCCCAAGGCCAATGTTGGGCCTCGGTCAGGGCTCCACAGAGTCTGGGGCACGTGGTTGCCGGCAGGGAGGGTGCTGGTAGCAAAGAGGGTGTTCGGGCAGGCCCTGGGTGGTGTGGTTGCTGCCCGCGGGCTCGGACACATCCCCGCCCCGGCAACAGCTCTGGCCGGTCCTACTGGCTGATGGGGCCCTGGGCCAGGGTCGGGCGGCGACAGGGTTAGAAGCAGCAGGGCCAAGGGCGTAGAGCTGTGCCCACCTCCTTCGGCACACACTAAACCCAGCTCGCCACCCACTGCCCAGAGGAGGGGCTCGGGCCACAGCGGTGCGGGAGCGGGCATGCGCCTGGGCAGCCGGCCCCTGAGGCCCCGCGGGAGGCCTGGGCGGCTGCCGCCCACAACTAGCCAACAGAGGGCGCCGTTTGACAGGGCCGGTCCGAGCAGTGGTCCCCAGCCCCCACTAATGCGCGCGGGTACCCTCCGGCCCTGGCTGCTCAGTGCCCGCATCAGGCGGTGCTCCTGGCTCTCGGCTCCGTTGGCGGGAAGTGTTGAAAGGAGGTTCCAGGTGCGGGGGGCCGTGCGGCGAGGGCGGGCGGGCGGCGGGCCACCGCAGTGGGGCCGGGAAGGAGCTGGGGCGACTCCCGCACACGGGATTTCCGCCCCCACCCTTAACTGGCCACAGGGTGCAGCTCCAGGGCTCGCCCCTCCACCCCTTCCCCAGGGCTGGGGACCCTGGGTCCTCAGGGGCACAGGCTCCTTGAGGGGAGTCGTCCTCCCACCTGAGCAAGTAGGCAGCAGGGACTGTGGGAGTTTCAACTCCAGGAACAATGGCCTCCACCTGATGTCCCTCCTGGGCTGGTCCAGGCTGCCGCCCGCGGTGCCCTCCCTTCATCTCCCATCCACGTGCAGGAGGACCATGCAGGACCGACCCCTCCTGGTCACCATAAGGGACACTTTTCCCTTCTTTCTTTCTTTTTTTAGAGAAAGGGAGAGAGAGAGTGTGAGCTGGAGGGGGCGTGGGGGGGGCAGAGGGAGAGGGAGAACCCCAAGCAGGCTCCAGGCTCAGAGCGGAGCCCGATGTCCGGCTGGATCTCACGACCCTGAGATCATGACCCTAGCCACAATCAAGAGTCAGATGCTCAGCGCCCCTCCCTGTCTCTTTATTTATTTTATTTATTTATTTTTTTAGATTTTATTTATTTATTTGACAGAGAGAGACACAGCGAGAGAGGGAACACAAGCAGGGGGAGTGGGAGAGGGAGAAGCAGGCTTCCCGCGGAGCAGGGAGCCCGATGTGGGACTCGATCCCAGGACACTGGGATCGTGACCTGAGCCGAAGGCAGCCGCTTAACGACTGAGCCACCCAGGCGCCCCTCCTTGTCTCTTTAAAGCAGGATCTTTAATGGCCACTTAAGATTCGTAATTAACATGTGGACGGCCCCCCACCTCTCTGGGCCACCGTCCTTGACCCTCCCGTTTTTTGGCTTTGTCCTTCAGTTGTAGGACTACAGTGCCCTGGGGGTCCCCACTTGCCCCCTGGCGACTCCTGGACACCATCCCCCCCAGCAGGTCGTCCCTCCCCAGGCCATGCTCTGTCCCGACCATCTGCGGTGGGCCATCCGGTCACCCTCTTCCGGTGCCCGAGGAAGGAGAGATGAGCTCCATGTTGGGATGCACTTTGACTGGGATTTATTTTATTATGTTTAATTGAAAGGCACTGAGGTAGTGGCATGAATATTCAGCATGGCTGCTGGTGCGGGAGCTGGAGTCTGATTCTAGGACGCGCCCCAGCACAGCGGGGCCTGTCAAAGGGGGAGTGAGGTGGGGAAGCTATTAATTGAAATAGCTTCATTAATTAGTAATTAACAGCAGGGAAATGACTGTGTCACACGTCCTATTTCAGTGGATGCCCTTCATGTGTTATAGGGCCTTTAATTAAAGGACGTGCATTTTAATTAAAGGCAAGCGTGGCCCTTTGGCCTTTGGAATACAAAAGACACTCCCAACTTTCAAAGAAGCTGTTGGGGAGGCTGGTGCAGGGGGCAGGGGAGCCGTGTCCCCCTGTGTTGGATCCCTTCGCCTTCCAGCCCCTCCTGGGTCAGTGGCCCCAGGCTGATTCTCCTTGGAGTCTAGCTGGCACCCTTCCTGAGCCCGAGGTGATGGCCATATGGGGCCATGTGAGGTCCGAGGCCAGTGGGGGGGACCCTGGCCAGAGCTGCTGGCCCTGACCAAGCAGCCTTGCTGCCCCCCCGCCCCGAGTCCTTCAAGTAGGGGCTGGAAGCTGGAGGGAGACGCCCCAGGGCCGTGCTGACCCTGCACCTGCCCCAGTCTCTGCGTCTCTGCCTGGCCGAGTAGCTGGCCGGAAGGCCAGGGCCGACACTCACCCACACCTGCGCCTGGCACGGGAGGACGCTTGGCCTGCTCCTGACACCCTGTGAGCCAGGTGGGGTGTTTCCTCGCACCTGCCGGGGCCCAGCAGGCAGATCCTGAGCCCACCACACCTGTCACCTGCAGACACCTCAGGGTCCCCTCCTGCCACAAGCCTCCTGCCAGCAAAGATGCAACCAGCCAGCTCGGGACCACACCCCTGTCCTGCTCTGCCTCTGCCTCTGTCCCCCAGTGTCCTGTGCGCGTCACCCTGACCACCTCCTGAATGACTCTTGCCGAGGTCACAGAGACAGGGGCCGGGGGGAGCAGGAGAGGCTCCTGCTGGGACTCCGGGCCCCGCGTGTCCTCCCAGCCTTCCTACCTGGCGCCTGCGGTTGCTCGGATGCACCTGCTCTTGGCCCCGCCTGTGCTGTCCACCTCGAGATCTTGGCCTGGCCTCTGTCTCTGCCTGATCACCCCCACCCCATCATCCAGCAGACCTGCGCATGCACACACACTCATAAACGCACACACGTGTACACGCAGACACACACAGCACTGGTGTGGCGGGGGGTCCCCACTAGACAGGGGCTCGGAGGGCAGCGCTCATGAACAGTGCTCCTTCGTGCACCCCGCCTGGGGCCTGGCCCGGGGGGTCCTTGGTGGAGGGCACCGTGTAAGCCGGGCACAGGGGCCCGGCCCAGGTGCAGAGCGCTCTGCCCTCCCCTCTGTTCAGCGGGGAAGAAATACCCAGCATCAGGAGGAACTGGGACACCTGTGGCAGAAAGCCTGGGGGCTGCTTCCTTCCCAACGATCAGGCAGCCTTGCACCCACCTCAGGGGGAAGTGGGCACAGGGCAGGGAGACCCCTCTGCCCCGAGAAGCCCATCTGCTATTTCAAACGCAGGCCCTCAAATTCTTTCCCTTGAGCACCTTGAATCTAGGTGGGCTCTAAGACCAGAAGGTGATTTCTGGATTAGGCCAGGAAAGGCTCCCCTGGGACACTGGGTCTTTGGACCCCCTGCCATGCTGTGGGAAGTCCAGTCAGGCCTTGAGGGCGACACGGGGGAGGCCCTCAGGCCAACTGCCTGAGGGACCCCCGACTGAATGGCCCAGCTGAGCCCCTGCAAGTGCCCAAACATAGAGGCCACCGGGGAGAGTACAACAGTGGACAGAAAGTAGCCTGGGTTTGGGGTGGTTGGTTAGGACTCCCTTGGGAGGGAGGAGAGGGGTGAGCCCGTCCAGGTGGACGATGGGGTGTCCAGATGTGTTTGAGCTGGGCCTGGGACGGGCTTGTTCTCTTGGGGAGACGGCAGGAGGGCCCCTCGGCGGGACGCCCTGTGCTGGTCAGCAGCTACGTTTGGAGGGTCCCCAGCCACTCTTTGCTCATGATGGTTGTTCAGAGAGAATTTGACTGATGCCCACTTCCCACCCCTCGCAGAAGCAATGCCTCCTTTGCTCAGCTGGGCGGAGGACCCAGGAGCCGCTTTAGGAAAGGGCCAGGCAAGCGTCCGTGCCAAGGACAGACCAACGGGGACGCCCACTAGAAATGCCAGCGACGTGCGGCATGAAATACAGCCTGTCCGATTAAATTATTTAACACATTAGCATTAACTGCCGTCCTGCAACCCTGTGAGGGGTTTGCGTCCTCCCTCCTCCTCTGGCTTGGAGAGCCTTCAGCCAGCACTCATGCTGGGAGTGTGTCTTCCTACTTCCTCCTGCCCCACGTGAAGAGGCGGCCTGGGGGACAGGCCCCCCACGTACGAGCCGGTGGAAACTGCGGCCGCCCCTGCGGCTCCGCCCGCCTCCAACACCTGCGGCACCCGGCACCCACAGGACACTCTTCTTTTGTCTGCCCTCCTCCTGCCTGTTTGCAAGCTTTTCATTCCGAGCATCAGGCATCTCCACAGGGAGCAGCCCAGGGCCCTCAGGATGGGTCCGTGTCCCGCGCTCGCTCGGGGACAAAGTGCTGCTGCAGGCTCCTCCCACGGCTCTGGAGGCTGGAGGTCCGAGGACAAGGTGGCAGCCGGTTGGCTCCTCCCGAGGCCTCTCTCCTCCTCCCTCTGTGTCTGGGTCTGATCTCTTCTTCCAAGCACACAGTCAGATTGGAGTAGGGCACACCCCAATGACCTCATTTCGACTTAATCACCTCTGTGAAGACCCCATTTCCCAGATCCTGGGGGTTAGAGCTTCCACTTGTGGACTGGGGGGACACAAATCAGCCATAACAGAATGGTTTCTCGGCACCCTCCCAGAGCCCAGGGCCGTGGAGTCCAGGTGAGGCTGCCCTGCAGGCGTAGTAAGTGCTGTGGGCCACCCAGACCCCACTCAGGCCAAGCCCCTTTCCCAGGGTCGACCCCCACAGTCAGCCTGCTTCCCAAGACGTATCAGCATGAGGGGCAGAGGCCCCGCCCCGGCCTCAGCTGGACCGTGCTGAGGCCCATCGAAGGCCCAGAGCTTCCTGTGGCATCAGGGAGACCTCTGCCGTGGCTGCGATGCACCCCAACTTCTCCCCTGCTCCGTCCCTCCCCACAGAGTGGCGCCGAGACCCCCGTGACCTTCCGCAGCAAATCTCCATCCCGGCCTTGTGTGCGGGGGCCCAGCCCGAGGGGTCTCTACGGCGGCCGCTCCTGGCTCGGGAGAGATCCACGTCCTCCATGTCTGAGACTGAAACGGAAATGCCAGAGCTCAGGAGGCTCCGGGGGCTCCGGTGTAGACAATACACGACACCCCGGCACCCCGTGTCCGGCAAGAACGGACGGCTCAGTCCTGCTCACCTCGAGGCAGCCGTGGGACCGTGAACCCTGGGGCACACAACAGCCGTGGAAAGATGCACAATGTCGTCATTCGCCCACACACAAGCACACCTGGGCGGGCACCGCGCATGCCCACCGGGTGGCTGGAACCCGCACACAGACCGTGGAAAGTGTTGGCGAGCACATGGAGGAGCGGGAGCCCGTACACGGACCCGAAAAGCCGCCCGGCCTCTCCTCCGAAGGTTACATGTGACGTCACCGTATCGGCCCAGCAACTCCACCGCCTCGTCTGCACCCGAGACCAATGAAAGCGTGTTCAGACACTTGGGCATGAATGTACACAGCAGCCAGAAGTGGGAAACACGCCGACGTCCGTCCGCGGGTGAACGAGCACCCGGGCTGCGCCCACCCACCCCGCGCGCATCACTCGGTCTCAGCAAGGGGTGAAGCAGGGGCGCTCGCTACCACGTGGATGAGCCTCGGAAACATGACGCGGACTGAGAGACGCCTGTGACACAAGAGGACGCAGATCGTATGAGCCCATTACGGGGAAATCCAGAGACGGGAAATGGATCGGTGTTTGCCAGGGCTTGGGGTGGGCAGGGAGTGACTGCTACGCATTACGGGGCCTCCTTTTGGGGTAATGGAATGTTCTGGAATGAGAGAGGTGGTGGCTGCACGAATATACTCGCTGCCACTGGGTTGTTCACTGGCTAATTCAATGCCCTGTGAGTGTCCCCTCAGCGACAATGTCGGGGGCACAGGCGGGATTCAGAAGCCAGTGAGGTGCAGTGTCCCCCGTGCCCTCCTCACCCATGCGTGTGGCCGGGCAGGTGCCCCGAGCAAGCTGCCCTCCTTGGGTCTGGAGGGACAGAGGCCGTGGACGGTCACGGGGCCTGCCCGGCGTCTGAGAACAGCCAAACCTCCTTGGAGAGTAGGGAGAGAGGGGCCAGCCCCTTCGAGGGAGGCGTCAGTCCCCGGGAGGCAGGCCCTGCCGTCACTGGGCTCCCGGGCAGCACAGGGGTGTGCGCGGCACCATCAGCCCCCCTGAGCCGTCCTTGCTCTCCTTCCACAGTTTGAGGATGTTCCTTGATGGACTTCGCGCAGTGACACACTCTGCTGGGAAAGTAGAATGCATGGGGCCATGTGGTCCGCCGTCCGGGGCGCTGACTGTGTTGGCCCGTGTCCCTCGCCGGCGTCTCCATCCCTGGCCCCTGATGCTCACCTCAGGCAGCTCCAGCCGGCCGTGCCCAGCGTCCAATCCTCGGTGCTCCTTCCTCTGTTCTGCAGGACAGTGGCCCTGCCCTACAGGGATTAGAGTGTTATTCAACAGTATGAGTCCAAAAGATTTTCTGAAAGCCATTTTGGGAATTTGGGGCTGGGGAGTCCCTTTGCCCGGCCCCTCTAGCACAGGGACAGAGACAGGAAGACCCAGCCCTCCATGCTGCTCACCACCCGTTGTGTTCCCAAACCGCTGTTCCTCGGGAGTCCCTGAGTCCCCGAGTCCTCACAGCCGAGCTGGGTGAGGGGGTCGGGGACGAGCCCCTGAGCAGCCCTGGTCTGTTCGGCAGGATGGGGCCCTTGGGGTTCCTGTGTGTTCCCCATCGTCATCCTGCTGTCTTCTCCCGGGATGATGGCTTTGCAGGGAAGGAGAGCTATTCCGCGAGAGCACATCAGAGCTGCAGACCCCAACCCCTTGGCCCCAGGACATTTCCATCATGTGACGGGCTTTCCTGCAGTTTCTTCACGGAGCCAGCCGAAGTCCTTGGTCATCATTCCCCATGGCCACACACATTTCCATGTCTCTTGGGCTGACATGACTTTCCCCAGGGTTAATTCATGAAGGTGAAGAACGTACAAGCCTTCGCTACTTGGTCCATTGCCCCATCGGCCACATGGTCAAAGCTGGCCAGGTAGAACGTCGGCCTCTCTTGGGGTCTCTATGTCCACCTTGTCCAATTGTCCTGGGCAGGTCTGAAGCCCTGAGCCAAGCCCAACAACACCATCCTGGCCCCGGGCAAAGATGGGCCAAGAACCTGAGCGAGAACAACTTCCTTGGGGCCAGAACAGCTGGACCAAAGTCCCCAGGGCTAGCTGGTCACTTGCTTCAGCTGCCTGTGCCTGACCTGACTTTGAAACCCGGGCCTCGTTCCTCCCATCCGTCCGGTGACGATCAGGGACGTGACCCCGGCCAGCCCGGTCTCCCTTCCCCTCTGTCCAGTGGGGTTGAGACGATGGTGGGCTTCGTCTGGAACAGGGCTTCCTGCCCCTGCCATCCCCAGTGCAAACCTCTTGCTCGCCTTCAATATTTGACCCACATTGGATAGTGAATGTGGACAGCAAGGGCCTCAGGCCAATTTCTGTCCCAGGAACCATCTGTTGTTTGCGAGCAGTGGGAATCGGGAAGCGGACTGTTGTCTCAACTTTCCGGGGCGGAGACCCCCTTGGAGCTGCCTGGTTGGCGGCAGCTCCAGCCCCACGCACCACTCTGACCTGATCCAGGGCTTGGGCCCATGAGTTCCCATCAGGAGCCGTCTCCAGAATTGGCCCTAACTGGTGGCTTCTTGGCAGCTCTCATGGAGGCGAGAGCAAGGACCCTGCACCTTGTCTCTTTGTGGGCGGAGAGCCCCCCTCCTCTGCTGTCAGCATGGAGCGAGGACTCTGCCTAGTGGGGAGGGCAAGTGGGGCCAGACAGGGCGGCCGGCTTTGGGATGGGCTGCTCTCCAGACCTAACAGAGGGCCCTGAGGGAAGTGTAGTCCCGTCCAGCCAGCTGTGCCCCGAGGCGGCAGAGGCAGGCACCTCCACCCCACCAGGACCTGGACTTCATCGGGGGCCCCGCTGGACACGTGTCCTCCCTCCAGCCTTGCTCTGTCACGGATGCTGTCCTAGGGGAGTCACCTCCCTGTCCACAAACTCGTGTCTCTGTCCCGGACAGAAATAGCTCTGTCTGGTGCTCACCAGCAAGATTCAAAGGGGTTTGAAGAATAAATGTTTTCCTAAGTTTTAGCTGACATTCAATTTTAATGACTTTTTAAACAAAGTAACTATTAAACGTGTGCTGTTTTATGGTCTCCTGATGTCTGACAGGTGTTTTTGCCCACGTGGGAAGCAGATGCTAATCGCATTCTCCCTAATAGCTCATAAATAACAAGCCCCTGGCATTTCCCTTTGTCTGTGGCACTGCCAATGGCCCATTTGTTCTTCAGAAGTGGCCACGTTGGCCTGTCAATCAGCTCTTGCCGTAGGCGGTTTTTGGTGATTAGAAACCCCTTAGAGAGCGAGAACTCCAAATTAGTTTTAAATAAAAAATCAGAATATTCATGCTGCTGAACATCTAAAGGTAAGAGGAGAAGCAGAACCCAAACCAGCCGGCTGGGGTCCTGGTGTTGCTAGCGGAGGGGGCTCTGGGGCCCAGACCAGTGAGGACGCAGCCGCAGAACTGGGGGGGACGGGCAGGGGGACGCAGGTGACCCAGCGTCAGCCTGAGACGCTCAGCCACATGAGGGTGGCCTTGGCAGCGCATTTCACGTCTACTGGTGCCTCTGTGGGGACATGAAAGCTCGTCCCAAGGAGCCGGTCTCCTTGAGAGGAGAACAAATGTCCCTGTTCGAAGAAGTTGGCAGAGGACACAGCATCTAGAGTGGACGGCGGTGTGGGCGTGCAGGCTGCGATGCCCCCCCCGGGGCCAGTTGAGCAGGTGCAGCCCCTGCTGCCCCCCTCCTCCGCAGGGAAGTCTTGTCTGGCGGCTGTGCCCTCCAGGAGTTGGGGTGACGCGGCCTGAACACCTTCCATGGTTCCTGCTGGGCTCCCCAGGCCTTGGCCCTGTCCGAGGTGCTGACGCCAGGCGTCCATGCTGGGGTCCTGCCCAGCACTCCGGGGGATGGGGACACGGGCTCGCCTGGGCTGGGAGTCCGAGCAGGGTCCCCTGGGCGGTGATGGGGAAGAGATGGGAGGGTACTTGGGGCTCTGAGGACAGGGTGCAGAAACCAGGAGGGTGCAGAGGGCTGCAGGCCGACGCCCCTTTGGGCAATTTTGGGGGAATGGGTCTGGGAGTGGTTGTGGAGCACGTGGAAGCCTCTGGAATCTTCCTCACTCCTCCAGCTCCCCAGAAAGCCCTGGGCCTAGGGGTGGGGATGGATCGAGGGACGCAGGGGTGCCTGGCTAACCTGCGGGGGGTCAAGTGCGTCCATCTCTGTCCTCCCACCCGGCGCCTGAAGGCAGTACAGAAGGGCAGGAGGTGGGGGAGGGGGTGGTGAGCACAGTGGGAGGGACAGGCTTGGAGAGGGGGCAATGAGACTGAAGAGGGTGGGGTGGGCCCCTCTGAAGCCGGCTGGGGGGCCCTGGGTGCAGGAACCCTGCTCACCGACTGTCAGCCTGTCTGGGAACAGGATCGGGACCCGCAGTGGCCCAGACCACGTCCGCAGAAGGTGCTGTGCCGTGCCCCTTCATCCTGCCTCTGAGGCTGGGCAGACACTTCAGGCTGGAGAGGGCTCAGTTTCCCCTTGGTGTCCAGGATCTGGTCCTCCACGCCGTGTCCTTTGTGGTGTCCACACCAGCCTGCCCTGGGCGTGGACTTTGAATGCTATGGGCAGACGCAGATGGCACCGTTCACCACTCCGAGCCATCCCCCATGCTCAGGCATTTGGGGATGGGGTCCCCAGACTGTGGTGGCCCCAGGGGTGGGGGACCCTCTCTGCTGGTGAGCAAGAGGAGGCCAATCTGACGCAGAAGCACGCACAGGTGGTCTGGCTGCTCCTGCAAGGCCGTGATGCACTTGTGTGCCCGGCGGTGGCCCCTTCAGGTGGCCCAGGAGAGGGTATGGGATGGAGATGGGTCCTCACCGGGGGTGAGAGCTTGGCATGACCCTGGGGACCTCGGCTTCCCGGGGGCCGGGCTGTTGCACCACAGACTTTGGGCCGGGTTCTTGGGACTTCTCAGGAGCCTTTATCCCTTGGGTTGCTCACCGGAGCTGACACTTGGAGGGGGCTCACTGCAGCCCAGACTCAGGCTTGAGGGCTTGCCTGGAAGGTGCATGGGGTTCTCAGTGACCCGCCCTCCCTGCACCGCAGCATCCTCACCTGGGAAGTGTGGGGGCCGTGAGGGAAGAGCTTCACCAGGCCTGGCCCGTGGGAGGGGCTCAGGGAAGGGCCCATGGGGGGCAGGCAGACTGCCCTGGAATCCACCTTCTTTCTACATGGGTGACACCCTGTTCCTGGGCAGGAACAGGGTAAGGGTACCTGGCGCCACCCTCCCGACCTCTTTGTTCCCCACCCGGTCATCCTTCTCTCATCCCCAAGAGCCACACTGCTACCTCAGGGCCTCCCCACACCTGCTGTCCCCCTGCCTGGACCCCCTTCCCATTGTTCTGAGCTCACCCCAACACAACCTCTTCCAGGAAGCCTTCCTCCATCTCAGGCTGACTTATCCGATTGCTGTCCATGCCTGCTTTCAACTGTGGATTCTGCCAGGGCCAAAGCCAACTGTTCTTGCTCACTAATGTGGCCTCAGCAGACAGCCGTGCTGGGCACGCAGGGGACCCTTGATCATGAATGACCTCTGATGATCAGCGTTAAGACCATTACAATCAACACCAGCACCATCTCATCTTTGTGACTGTCTTTGACAAATTTACCATTTTAAACATTTTTATTATTTACTTATTTATTTTTAAAGATTTTATGTATTCTTTTGACAGAGAGAGAGCACAAGCAGGGGGAGCAACAGAGAGAGAAGGACAAGCAGACTCCTCACTGAGCTGGGAACCCAACGCTGGACTCGACCCCAGGACCCCAAGATCGTGACCTGAGCCAAAGGTAGATGCTTCACCAACTGAGCCACCCAGGTGCCCTTTAAACATCTTTAATGTTGCGCAATCCTCACTGTCTAGTTCCAGAACCTTCTCACCTCCCCTGAACACCAGCCCACGCCTGCCCCTGTCCACGTCACCCCCAGCTCCTGGCAGCCACGCATCCATCTTCTGTCTTCCTGGTTTGCCTCTTGTGGACATGTGGGTAAGTGGAGTCACACGCTCTGTGGCCTTTTGTGACCGGCCTCTTCGTTCAGCGCCATGTTTTCAGGGCCCATCCACACAGGAGCGTGTCAGAACTGCATCCATATTATGGTGAAGAATGTACCACTGTCACGTTCCGTTTACGCGTTCATCGGTGGATGGGCTGATTCCACCGTCGGCTACGTTTTGGTCCCAAGCAGCACCGGACAGTGTGGTGATAGTCCTGCCATGGACACGCCTGTCCAGGATTGACTGGCGACCGTTTTCACCTGCCTTTGGACTTCACAGATCCTCACTGCGCAGGGGGAGGTAAACCACAGGCAGCGAGGCGAGCAAGTTCTCACTCCTCCGGCGGGAAGAGCCACGCCCACCGCGACGGGCCCCCGGCTCTTGACCGGACCCGCTGGATGCCCGCTGGTGCTACGGCGGCCCAGGTCTCCAGCAAAACCCCTGCCACACTATTAAATATTTCAGCAAATAAAAAAAATTCAGACGTGCGGCCAGATGTCCAAGTTGACAAAGTGCTTAAGGCATTTGACTGATAAAAAAAAGCCCTGGCCCTTGGTAAATGGGATTGAAAACAGGCCCCGAGGCAAGTGTGTGACATCGAAAACATCCTGGGCTGCTTTGTGCGGTGCTTGGGCGCACCGAGGTTTGGAGGCGAGTGTCCATCTGTCACTGCCGCGCGTCCTGACACTCAACAAAGCCGGATGGATCTCGGAGCCACGGCCGCTCTGCAGGGCCCGAGCGGGACGCTCGTCACAAAGGCAGCGCCATCAGTATTCACGGCTGGGCCTGCTGGTGGCCCTGGGAGCCCCGGAGCTGGGGCTGGGCCTGGCGGTTTACAGAAAGGAAGCAGCAGCTTGGGGAGGCTCTTGGCTTCAGTTGACAAAGAGTACCTGCTTCCTGGCGACTCTGCCTCCCAAGTCTGCGGAAGCATCCAAGGGACAGACAGGGACCTGCAGAGGCCAAGGCCGCTCCTGGGTGCAGGGAAAGATTGGGCCAGACCTCACGTGAGGGCGGACTTCTCCCCACACTGATAGGAAGAGAGAGAACAGGCCCGGGGCGGGGGGGGGGGGGGGGGGAGGCAGGGAGTGGGGGATGGGAGGCTGGGAGTGGGGGAAGGGAGGCTGGGAGTGGGGGAAGGGAGGAGGATGGGAGGCTGGGTGGGGGCTGGGTGGGGGCTGGGAGGCTGGGGTGGGGGTGTGGGGCCCAGGGAGAGATACACAAGCTGAGAGCAACCAGACAGAACAACTGTCAGAATTAGCAGGAAGCCTGAACTTATTTTTTGTAAATCCAGGGGCGTGATTTCCAACAGCACTCCCAGTGGTGCCGCGTGTGGGAGGTACTGAGGTGGTGACAGTCGTTGGGACCGTGGGCTTTGCTGACGAGGTACCCGTCTGTCCTATTCTGGTTTGTGCCCCTGACTTGCTAGTCTGTGGCTGAGCGATGGTGGAAACTAGCATCCCCTGCATGCCCGTCCGTGCCCCCCTCCCCAGTCAGCTTTCAACCCCTGGCCCCAAGCAGGTCATCTGTAAGAGGGCACCATGCCTGGGTGTCTGCCAGTCTGTCTGCTGCGCCCGAGGGGGACAGGCACGCACCTCCCCCAGCCTGAGGGTCTTCACGTCCCCCCACAGACCAGGTCACTGAGGTGCAGGTGGCCAGCATGTTGTCCGGGCCCCTGGCCGTGTGGGGGGGTGCCAGCGTCCCGTCTGCAGCCCTCCCCCACTTCCAGCCCAGCCACCGGGGAGGGAGGGGCGGTCTGGGATCCGAGTGCCACACCCCGCCCCCACACCCTATTTCCCAAGCGGAGCAGGGGTGTGAGGCTCCAGCAGCCCCTTGAGAATGTTCTAGCATAACTCTGCTTCATTTCAGAACAATGGAAACCTAATGAAGATGCCACAGAGGAAATTTTATCATTGAGGGTTTTATGTAAGACCCGGAAGGGCCACTCCTGTGGGACAGTCATGACTGCTGTTAAATCCGGGCATTTATTACTGCCAATAAAAGATAATATCGGGGGACTGATAGAGCCGATGTATCTGCATGTCTCCCCCCACCCCAGCCAGCACCACTGGGGCAGGGCACTGGGGGACAGAGCGACTCGGGGAGACGGCGGGGGGACCCAGTGGGGTCCGAGGGGAGGCATCCTGCTGAAAGCTGGGAAGCTCAGCCCTATCCGCTTATCCAGTGCCTTACATCCGAGCATGACCCAGGCGCTGAAGCTGGGGCCAAGGGGACGGATGTGGCCCAGGGGACACAGGTTACTGTCTGCAAGGATGGTCAGCAAAGACCCCTAGACAGAGGACAGTGACGTGCTCTGGAAAAGGATCCAGAAAGGAGCTTCCTCACCTGTGGCCCCTGGGGACATCCAATCAGATATCCAGGTGGGAGGGAAATGATAAGGTGGGCTGTGGGCCCCTCGCCCCATGTCCCCAGCTGGCTCCTTTATTGTGAAGTATCTTCCCCACCAGCTGGAGTGGGGTCTCCTGTGGCCCCACCGGTCAGAGGCTCAGGCTCTTCTCATCTGCCCTTTGCAGGGCTCAGGACCCCTGCCAAGTCCCCGCTGAGGGACGTCACCCGTGTCCCAGGACCCCGCAGTGCTTGTTGAAGGCAGGGCGGAAATGAGCCTGAGACACCCCGGCTTGCACTCTGGCTCCTCCACCCCTGGTGAGTGACCCCGAACGGCCCCTCCATTGTCTCCATCACTCGTGCCACCTGCCAGCCAGGACTGACAACACCACGCAAGGTCACACTGTGACGTCCTCTGTCTCACAGGAGTGGCCCTTCTGGGTCTTACATAAAACCCTCAATGATAAAATTTCCTCTGTGGCATCTTCAGTGTGCCACGCGAGAGTACCCACTCTGCTCAGTTTGGTCAGTACCCGAGCCCACCCGACCCTCCAACAGCCCGCGGGCGCCCGGGCAGGCCGAGCAGGACAGCCCATCCATCCAAGTGCCCCTGCTGCTCAGGTTCTGGGGTCCCGCCGGCTGGTCCGTACAATGCACGCTGGAGGATTGTGCGCACGCACGCGGCAAGGGGCCTGGAGCCGCCACGGCCGCATCTCCTCCGGAGGAATAAAGTCACATGGGAGAATTGGAGGTGGTGGTGGATGCACTTGGACACTTTGTGTCCTCGAGTGTAGACCTCTCCACCTTCCCCCTGCAGGAGTCTCCCGGTGGCTGTGAGACTGAGCCCCACGATGGGGAGCTTGAACAACAGAAACGTGTTCTCCTGCTGTCGTGGGGCCAGATTGTGGGATCCTGAGATCGCGCGTCAGCAGAGCTGCCTCCCTCCTGAGGCTCCAGGGCAGGATCCTCCTGGCCTCCTCCCGCACTGCGGGCGGCTGTCCATCCAGGCTTACAGCCACCTCCCTGCTCCCTCCTCCATCAGCTTCACCGGACTCCCTCAGCCCCTGCTCACACGGATGGACAGACGGACGCAGGTAAGGGTGTGTGGGGCCCAGCCTGGGAATCCAGGAGAGGTGCCTCTTCTCCAGGTCCTTAACTTAATCACATAGTTTTCCATATAAGGTCATATTCACAAGGTCCAGGAATTAGGATTGGACATATCTTGGAGCCACCACTCAGCCCATAACTGCTACTTTCTGGTTTTGGGTATTTTTTTTTTTAAGATTTATTTATTTATTAATTTGAGAGAGAGAGAGAGAGCACGAGTGCGGGGAGGAGCAGAGGGAGAGGGAGAATCTCAAGCCGACTCTTCGCTGAGCAGGAGCCTGCCGCAGGGCAGCCCACGGCAGGGCTCGATCCCATGACCCATGAGATCATGACCTGAGCCGAAATCCGGAGCCATCCAGGCGCCCCTACTTTCTGGGTTTAATAAAAGATATTCACGGTGTGGGGAGACGACTCAGTACAGAGGTGCTCCTGGGGGCCACACTCCCTCTCCTCTTGCCTGCTGGGCCCTGAGCCTCTTCCCCAGAAGCCCCACAGTGGGCCGTATCTCGGCTCCTTCCAGAAAGTTCTATAGCTGTGTAAATTTTCCTTCCTTTAAAACAGGAATAATAGCCTGCTGTAGACAGTGCTTCTGGTCACCTTTCTACTTGGTAAATCTCGGAAACTCCGTGTCCGTGAGTGTGACTGTCCCTGGTTCCTGGGGGTGGCCACACAGCGTTCCGTCGCTGGGTGTCCAGTTTGCATTTAATATGTGTAATGTGCAGAGAAGCGGGTCAGGTTTCAGATTAGTGCCCATCGCGGATCGAGGGCAGCAGCTGTCCATCTGGAACGGGCGCTGGTGTGTCCAGCCCACAGCTCAGCCCGCAGGCCTGGCCCACCGACGTCGGCCAGTCTCCATTTAATGAGTGACTTTGGATTAAAATGGGAGCCAACAACAGGGCACCAATATATATTAAATCTCTGCAAAATGAAAATTGCAAAGATTTATTTCGGGTCGCTACATGCGGAAATGTAATCACAGCCTCATCCGTAACATGCCCTCGCCCCGGACAGATAATTGAGCTGCCACGCGGGGGATTATGAATGCCTCCAGTTTATGAAGAGAGCTCCCCGGTGACGTCTGTGGCCCCTCACGCGGAGGTCTGGCCACCTCGCTCGGGTCGCGTGCGGCCAGGCCCCGAGTGACGTCAGTGACTCACCCTGACGACCCTCACTTTGCTTGTTAAAGACCTCTCCATGTTTTACTCTATCAAAAAAGTACAACAGGAGAAGGAGGTTGGCACAAGATCTGCGGAGGACGAAGCCCTTCGCACCCCGCTTGGCGGTGTATCCCCCGCGTGGCTCTGCGGTTGCATCTGCCGTCTGGGCCATTTCTGTAATGGCTCATTTGCCGCACGCGTTTCCTGTCTCGTGATGGGGTTTTGCACGACCGCTTCCTGAGCGCCCAGGGAGGGTCTGGGGTGTCTCCGGGCTAATGCCCGCTGACAGGTAGCTCGGCAGCAGCCTGGGGTGCGGAGCTTGCGGAAAGTGATATCACGGGGCCCTCCCCGCCTGGCGCTCCCCAGGGCCCCCTCCCCGGTCACGACTGTCATGTCCTATGTAATCAGTGCTGACAGGGTGTGCGCTGCAGGCCCCCCGTCCCAGGCCCTTTACAAGCAGGAAGCATTTGGTGGGCGGGGGGCCCACCGGCCGTGCTGCGTCTCCCCTTCCTGAGCACGGGCCACCTCGGCGGCTCCTTGTCCA
Source organism: Phoca vitulina (assembly GCF_004348235.1). NCBI lineage: Eukaryota > Metazoa > Chordata > Mammalia > Carnivora > Phocidae > Phoca > Phoca vitulina. Next base: position 1,008,693 of record NW_022589753.1, on the reverse strand, counting down.
AACTCTCGGCCCCTCTCTCCTGTCACAGAGAACACCACCGGCAGCCAGTTGTGCCATGTGAGTTTTAACCCAGAAGATGTGTCTTTGGAAAGGGGAAGAGACGTGGGGGCAGGCGGGCTGCCTCTGAGAGCGGTCGGCGTTGCCGGTGCTGGGGACCCTGTCTTGCTGCATTGCTTGCTGGGAATCGCAGGCAGGAACCATCTTTGGAAATCTCGACACGTACCTGTCGGGTCTTCCCGTAAAGACTAGGGTTGGCCTGCTCATTTCACCCCCCAAGAGTCTCTTTCATGTCACGGAGACTCACGAGGGGCTTTTGCAAAAATCGAGGTGGGACAGGCGTGGTGCTAAGATTTATGGAAATACGTCATACAGCTCTCTCAAAACCCCATGTGCTACTGAGATTATCACCCCACTTTACAGATGGTAAGAGTGAGGCACAGAGTGGGGACCCCGGTGAACCTCACATGCTCTGTGCTGAGTGAAAGAGGTCACGTGCGAGCAATCCCTCACCCTAGGAGATGTTTTGGGAAAGGCAAGACTGTAGGCCCAGAAAGCCCGTCAGCGGTCGGGGGGTGGGCACGCACAGGTAGGCTTTTTGGGGTGATGGCGGCATTCTCTATCCTGACCGTGGCGGTGGCTACTCAGCCGCGTGTGTTTCCCACTCCGGAGCCCTGCGGCTAAGCAGGTGCATTTTACTGGATGTACATTATACCCTAATAAGCCTGACTTGAAACAAATGAAATTACGGGTGATGGCAGAGTTCTGGAAGGAGACGTGGTGAGGGTGGTGCAGCCTGGGGAACGCCCTTCACGTTGTTGGACTGGATACGTCAACACAGTTAAACGTAAGTCTTACCTCAGTACCAAGAGGAGACAGTCACACCTGTGAGACGGCGAGCGGCCCCTGCAGCGGCTGCCCCTGCGGGGGGACTGGGGACCGCTAGCCAAGTGCCCCCGAGTTTGCTGGTGCAAAGCATGCAGCCCGGACCTCGTGTGGCCAGGCAGCTGACGACGAAGCCCCACGCGGGCCTGGGGAGAGCGAAGCCCCTGGTGCATCTGCACTATCCCTCGACAGAGGAGGGGACGGGGGCCGAGCCTGCGCCCCCTGTCCCGCCGCCCGCGGTGCTTGGCGCAGCCCTCCACCATCCTGGCTCAGGGCGCTGGGTGAACGCCCGCTGGACCCTGCCTGGAGGGGCCTCTGACCTTGTTTGTTCATTTGTAATTATTTTGGAAACATTCTTCGTTCACTTAGGCGGTGGGTGGAGAGGAGGAGGGGGAGGGCTGAAAGCCGAGCATTCCCTTTAAAATGACATATTTAGTGTTCTGCAGCTGTAATGAGGCTGCTTAATGAAGTCAGTATCCTTGAAAGTCCATCCATGTCCCTCATCTGTCAGCACAGCCACGTTCCAACGTGATATTAATAACCACCACGTCCCCTGCCGTGCCGGAGAGAGGCCCGTCACGATAACAAACAGGTTTAGGGGAGGCATGGCTCCTCAAAATTACGTTTGAAACCAGCCTTATTAAGCAAAAAATTAGAGCAAAATCACCTGACGACGTGCTCACTAGGAGACGCTGACTCCCGTCCGCTCCCCTGTTCCGACAGCTTCCCTCAGCGGCCACCGGCTGTCCTTCCTCCCTGGCCGTCTCCTGTGCCTTCACCCCCACCCCGCCGCCTCTCCCCAAACCCGGATGGGGCGGTCTGGTGCCGGGGCCGGCCAGGCTGGGTGCAGGCACCTTGCAGGGAGAAACAGGGTTCCAGGAGGTGGCCACAGCTCTGGGAACGGCCCCCTCCCCAGTCCAGCTCTTGACCCCTCTCCGCAGAGTCACCCTGACTGTGACCACATTCAGTGCCCTTGCTCCCTAATTCTCTTGCAGTGAGGATGTCCCCTCACCAAACAGAAACCACTTCTCTCTTGGGTGCTGCCTGGGTCTGCGTCGAGCAGCCTCGCCCCACTTCTGGAACGGCCTCGTGGGCAGCAGTGCGCCCCCCCCCGTGCTGACCCGTTTGCTCCAGGCCATGGTCACCGGCACCGTTCGGCGTTGGCTGCAGGGAAGGGCGTCCCTGGGGAGACTGAGGACGCCCGCAGGAGGTGTGAGAGCAGAGAGCAGGGACTCTGTGCCCGTGGTTTTATTTATGGGGCTTACCCTCTCTTCTGTTTCCAGAAAAGGTTTGAGGACCTAAGCCCTGGGTGACCAACTCAGCCTTTGGCCCAGGACTTTCCAGGGCTTAAAATGGAACACCTGTGTCCGGAAAAAGCCCCAGTCCCGACAAGCAGGCAAGGGGGTCCCTGCTAACCTCAGTCAAGCACACGCAGGGCCAGACCGTCTACAGAAAGCCAGGGAGTTGCAAAGACCTCCTAGGGTGAGGCGGACCCTCGCAGTGGCGCAGCTGTTCGGGATCCCGACGGCAGCCGAGGACCCAGGGACCTGCACGGGAGGTGAAACCACACATAGCATTGACACATGCGTGTGCACACACACACACGTGAGCTCCGGACACACCCGGGCAGGGGGTAATGGGGTGGCCCTGGCCTGTTCTCACGCAGCGTCCGCCAGGCTGCGGGCTGGCTAGGTGCTCGAGTGCATCAGCCTTTACCTCCCAGACCGGCCGGGCTTTTCCTAAGCCCGATGCAGTCGGCACCGCCTGAGGGGAGTGACCAGGGTCTTGAGACACCAAAATACATTTGGGGTATTTTAAGGAACATGTGTGCTTGTTAGGGGAACAGGGCTGCCCGGAGGGAGGGAAGGAGTTGTAGGCTCTTCTTTTTTTTCCAAAAGCAGCTTCAGGAGAGAACGAGCCAGAGAGGCAGACAGACAGAGTGAGGGAGGATGTGTGCCGGGAAAGGGGCCTGGGGGCATGCTCTGTTCCCTGAACACAGGCATTTCTGGAAGCAGCCCTTGGGCATTCGGGGGCGAAGCTCTCACTCCGTCCGGTACCCCATGTCACTAAGGTGGAGAAGGAGGGAGGAAGGTCAGAAGTCTGGAGGAAGCTGCTCATTCTGAATGTCATTGCTGACCCCACAGCCCAGAGGGGAGACTCAAGGGCACACAGAGAGCAGTGTTTTATAGCAAGAAGGCTTTGGGTTCATTCTAGAATCCCAGATTCCTGAATAGGAAATGATCATCTTCCCAGTCGTCTGTGAGGTTTGAAATGCAGGTGCTGCCCACACAGGTTTCTCCATCATCTGAGCCCACGGACGGCCGGTGGCAGTCGGGCTGGTCTGGCCTAACGGGGTTGGTTAGCGCTACGCTCAGAAGGAGACGGATCTTTATACCTGAATCATCCTGTTCAGACGCCTTCTGCCATCAGCCGCCTGGCTGCCAGGGGCCCGTTGGCATCCACTAACTCACAGATGTGGGGTTTCTGAATCTCAGTTACCAAAAATCGTGGGTGTGTCCACTCCTGAGTGATGAGCTGCTCCCTCCCGGGTGCATTCAGTGCACAGAGCCCTCCGGGGGCCTCGGCAGGGCAACCTGGCTCCTGCCGGCACCGCGATGAGCCGGCAGGCTGGGTCCCACGGGCCCCCGTCCGGCTGGCCCTGGAACCACCTGGGCAGCGGCGGGCTGGGACGGATCCTGGACTCCGCCTCGGGGGTTTGCCTGTGTGTGAGACTTAGAGACTGTTCCCAGGGATTTTGTAAGCTCGGTGCCTCTGGGGCCAAAAAGCCAGGAAGCTCTGGGAGGGCCTCGGATATACGGCTCCAGGCCCAGAGCCAGGCAAGCTGGGCTGCAGAGTGAGATGCGTCCTGTCAGATGCCTTGTGGCCATCGGAGTGCGTTGCAGGTCCCATTTGTGTCCGGGGTTTGTGGCCAATTCCCAGGCTGGCCGTGGCCTCATTAGCACAGCAAGCACTGTCCACACGGAGCGGGGAGGTTGGGCTCCTGTCAGGCCGAATCAGGGCCCCCAGGAGAGCAAGCTGACGGTGGCCTCATCACTTCAGACTAAACAGGCTTGGAGGCGAAACCAGGCCGGTTGGGAAGGCTCTCCCTGTCTAGCATGCAGGCGAGCCTCTCCTAAGAAACCCTCGAGCTAGGATCCTGTCCCAGGTGGCCCCTCGGACCCCCGTCAGGTGGGCACCCCCACGGGGCCTGAGCATCACGGGGGATAGACGCCACCGGCCAGGCCCGTGTACGGCTCTGCTCTGTGTTCTGACGGCCATGTCTTCTGGGAATGCAGACCGAAGCATCCTGACCAGGCAACAGCCCAGAGACCCCACAGAGCCAGCCGCAGAAGGACAGAAACGGAGGTTTATTCAGAGACCCCCTTCCACACTGCATTTGACAAGCTCCCCCTCCAAACTCACTTTCAAAATGACCTGGCTGTCTTCCTACGCAGAGAGCCTCACTTAAAACAGCTTTTCTATATTTGTATCAATACATATGCCTCGGGCACTTCAGACTGGGAAAACCCTGCATAGCTCATTTTGTAACACAGGAAAAACACTGGCCTCGAAGGAGATTTTTACTACCTATTGGAGCCTTTTTGCATTTATGGTAACGTGGGTTTTGCTCCTTTGGAGTTAAATTTGCAAATGGGTATTAATTTTCTAATGTCATGGAACTGACTTTTGTTGGGGTATGGAACATAACATCCAGGGTTATGATCCAAAGAGGTAATTAATTGTTGGAGAAATGATTTAATACGTTGTAAATCCCTCTACCTCCATCCCTTAAAATGGGATGCCAAGAGCGATTAAAGACTCAGGACATATCACAGGCAAATTCACATGATAAAATTGTTGTAATCACTGTCTGTTGGATTAACCGGGCTCCGGGGCCTCGGCCTGGTTGTTCTAATCAGACGTCTCTCAGACGGCCGAGGGCGAGGAAGGCAGGCCGTGCTGCTAGGAATGACAGTTTGCACGTCTCACCCATCCTTTTAGGAAAACAATATTTGTCCTTTGTGAGGAGCTGCCTCTTCTTTTAATGTCCCAACCTGCAAGGGAAATAGACATGCGTAGTTGGCCAAGCACGTGTCTGCGCCGGGATGCTCGTTAGCTTACTTATAAGGTAAAACAAAGTTCCCCAGGGATTCAACTGACATCTGCACGAGTGAAGAGAAAAATCCCATGTTTGGGATGAAATTGACCAAATGAGACAGTCCGAAGCCGATGTGCCTGGTACATGAGGTTCTGTGAATGCACTCGTGTGGGCCGATGGCCCTGGCGTGTCCACACTCCGGGTCCCTGGGGGCAGAGCTAGGTTAGGATGGAGTTCTGCTCTCCGAGTGTGGATGCCCCTACCTATTACTGAAAACCAGGGATGCTGTTTTAGGTAAGCGAATTTCCTACCTGGAGGAAAACAAAGAGCAGAACAGAAAGTGCTGGGGCCGTGGGGTCTCACCAAGTAGGTAAAAACGTTCCCATCAAAATACCCAAAGGAGAGGGAGAGCTATGTCTGCTGCTGGTCATTTTAAAGAAAGGAAGGAAGCAGAAGGGGTGTCTGTCATGGAATCCTCAATCAGTAGCTTAACCATAGGGACCCCCCACTTTTGTTCCGCAACCTGTGTGCCTTCTATCTCCACTTGGCAAGCTGGGGGTGATCGCACCCACAGGCAACGGATGCGCCAGTCAGTGAATGTAGATGGGTACAGGACCTCAGGCCAGCAACCCGCCTCTCTTGACCCCAGCAAGGGACCCTTGGGGAGCCAGTGGGCTCAGGGAAGCCTGCCCCGAACCCCCACGAGCCGGGCCCCACGAGCCGGGCTCCACGGGCTCATAACCTGAGTGTGAATGAGCCTCGGTCTGCGAGTGGCTCCAGCAGCGGCCAGCGTGGCAGAGACCCCCCAACGGTGTGGTTAACAGAGGACGAAGGCTGTGTTGGCTTCAGGACACCCCCTCGGCCGGGGTGTCACCGTGCGGCTGGCTCCCGGGCTTGGGTGCGGGTGGCCAGTGCGATTCTGGGCGGCAGCTGGAACTGGTCAATCTGTAGACGAAATGCCACCATTTCGTGGTAGAAAACAGACCACGGCGTTTCTTGCCCCCTGCCCTGGCCTCAGCTAGCCTTGGTGAACCAGGCTTGAAAGAGTAACAGGGACTGGGCATTTCCTATGTGTGTAGCTATAGAATTTATTCCTCGACTCAGCGGGCATTTCCGGCTTCTTATGAAGGTGAAGGAAATAAGACACCTGGCAAGCTCTGCCTCGAGCCGCAGGGTCCACTGTGGTGGCCACGAGCCATGTGTGGCCGCTGATACTCGAAGCGGGGCTGGTCTGAATGGAGAGGGCCTCTAAGTGCAAGACACACTGGGTTTTGAAGACTTAGTACAAAAAAAGGAATGTGAAATAGCCCCCTAATAATTAAAAAATGCTGATTACTGTGAAATGATATTCTTTTACCTGCATTGGGATAAATAAAAATCATTACAATTAATTTCATCTATTTACTCTTTTTACGTAGCCAGTAGAAAAGCTACCATTTCACGTGTGGCCCGGTCTCTTTGTGTGGCCAGCCGGGTTTAGAGGGACACTGCCTAGCACCACATCCAGATGTACGAGCAGGTGCATCTTCCCTTGCCCTAAGACAGTTCTAAAAACGAGCATCTGGGAAAAAGGCTGTTTCAAACGCCAGTTATTAGCAAAACTCTTTCCTATGTAACCCCCCCCCCCCCAGTGCTGGAGAAGTGTCAGCTCTGGGGGTTAGATGCAGGAGGAGTTCAGGGAGTCCATGCCCAGAGCCCCCATCGATGTTTCCCGAGAGTGGTGGGCTTGCTAACGAGGAGCCTGCTTTCCTGTATTTTGGGCACAGGGGCCATGGAGGATCAGATCTTTTGTGCTGGGAGTTCTTAGAATGAGGAGGCCAAATGACTGGTATTTGATAGAGCAGATTGCTACGTTAGCCTTGTTGAAAAGGCAGCCTAATTTCCATTAAGAAATGACTCCACTCCACCCCAGCGAGAGGCAGGCTGAAGTTTTGGAGAAGAGTAGATCATGTAGATACATGGCTGAGGAGCTAAAAAGAAAAACACAATTTAATTTTTTTGAAACCAAGTAATTGGAAGAATGTATGATTAGTTAAATGGTCCTTTTAAAAAGCATGTTGTTTTTCATCCAAGAAGGGACAGAGAGATTTTTTCCTTCACCTTTTTCTTAGTATTTCCTACATTTGCTGAGTGGTTGCTTACACATCGGCTGTCTGCACCTCAGAGATTTTCTAGACTCAGTGATTTAGAAGCATGTGGTCCAAGTTGACACAATTCTCTGAAAATTGAAACTGAGTTCAGTCACAAATGAACATATTTAATTTGATATTAAAATTTAATCATATTATTAAAAAAAAAAAGTTGAAACCATAACTTCATTCTCAATAGAAACGATGTAGTAGACGTGTCTGGTTTTAACCAGAATGAGCACCTCTGTTTCAGATTATGACCAGTAATTTATGAAGTTGATTCAGGATCACTTTGAAATGACCCTGGAAGCAAATGACTTTGGAGTTTGCAGCTGACCAGCTGACCTGCCTTCCGTTACCTAAAAGGGATTTGAAACACAGCTCCTAGCACTCAGCTTTCTGCATGTGCAAAACTGATAAAGTAGTATGTTAGGGAGAAAAAGACAGTGAAGAAATAAATATGGAAATTAGCAAAAACCAGTATTAAGCATATGTCTTTATGAATAAGACTTAATCACACACTTCATTTTGCAAATACAAAAGGGCCTTTTGAAATGTATTAATTAAAGTTAAATGCTTTAGACAGGCCGCTTTGTAGGGCGGAGGTCCTCTCCTCATTAGCATAGCGTTAACGACAGCCGAGGAAATTGGGTTAATAAAGCTGGATATTGCAGCAGAGCGGCTGGGGTGCAAATGGGCACGGACAGCCTGGTCCCCAGGGTGGCTGGCCGGCTGAGCAGAGCGTGTGGACCCCTATGGTGGCAGAATTCTGCGCCGTGCACCCACATCAAAGAGACAGACCCCAACACCAAGAGACAAACCCGTCACCTTTCCACAGGTCAGGAAGCAGCCCCTCCCACCAGCCTACTCACCCATGGCCCAGCCTCCTCCCCTGGAAACGGGTTGGGGGTTGGTGTGGAGGTCAGCTGGGCTAGACCGGCTCTTCCCTGAAAACCCAGGCCAAGTGGGGGCCCTACTCGGTACAATTGCCTGTAAGCAGAGGGTGCGCGGCGGGTCTCCATCCAACTCCATGTGGGCCACATCCTGGCAGGGACGTTCTGGCGTGAACGGTGGGGGCCGGGGGGTCCAGGGGCTGTATAGGGAACAAATTCTGAGGACCTGGGAGGCAGTGTTGGCTCCGCTCACCTCTAGAGGTTCGCGCCTCTGGGCAGGCAAGAAAATTAACATAACACACTCTGACTGGAGAGAGCAGAAAAGCTACTGCCCAGGGTCTTCCGGTTTCATGGGCAGTCCAGCTCCTTTGCAAAGGACAGTTGCAGGCTGTTTCGGGGCCCATCAGGCCGCTGGGCTGCAAGGGCGATGGTCGCCGAGCCTCAGAGACCGGAGGTAACGGGGCGCCGGCGCCATGCGATGTCAGGAACACACCCAGCAGGAGCGGGCCCTGCCGTTTGGCCAGAGCCCAACGCGAGGGCCCCGAGCTGCCAAGCCAAGCTAAGCGCTCTCCCTGCGCTCCAGGAGAACCCGGCTGGCGCCAAGCAGGACCACTCCCCCGGGGTCACGCACGTCCCGGCTCCGGCTGTAGTCCTGGTTTTCTTTTTCAGGGTGAGCGGCGGTGCCCGGACAAGCAGGGTTTGTCACCCGTCGGAAGGTTGCCCAGCGGGCGCGCTGCGGGCTCGGGGCGCAGATGCCGGTGTACCCGCTCTGCGGCTCAATCCTGTGCCCAGACGTGCTCTGAGCTTCTCGCGGCCCTACGCGCGCGGTTGAGCGCGCACGGGCTGGAAGCGACGTCCGGCCGCCTTCTCCGGTGGGCGGGGTTCAGTCGGGGCAGGGTGACACGGTCGTGGGAGCAAGGTAAAATGCAGGACGCGTGCGGGAGGAGGGGCGGCCGGGGCCCTCATGGCTTCTCGTTACAGTGTTTGCAAAGCGCCGAGGGCGTCCCGGAGAAGGCGGTGCACTTGTCTGGGCAGGGCAGCGGGGCGCCCGCGGAGAAAGGGTATAGAGCGGCCTGGCCGAAGGGCGCCAGGGGCGCAGCGGTCACAGGCGCCGCCAGGCCCTGGCCCTGGTTGAGGTAAGCCACGAGGCGCCGCATCTCGTCCAGGGCCTGCGCCTGCATGAGGATGTAGTTCTTGGCGAGCAGCAGCGTGGCGATCTTGGAGAGCTTGCGCACCGACGGGCTGTGCGCGTAGGGGATGACGGCGCGCAGCCCGTCCAGCGCGTCGTTCAGGTCGTGCATCCGCCGCCGCTCGCGCGCGTTTATGCTCAGCCGCAGCGAGCGCTGCTCCCGGGGCCGCCGCCGCGCGTCCGCCGCGCCCCCGGGCCCCCGCCCCCGCCGCCGCCGCCGCCGCTCGAAGGCGTCGTCCTCGTCGCCGCTCTGCTCGCCGCTGCTCTCGGCCACGGCCGCGGCGTGGGGTGCGGGCGCCGCGGGGAGGTCGCCGCCCGGGCCCGGCGCGCCGTAGCCGCGGGCCGCCTCGGGCCCCCGCGCCGCCCCGTAGGCCAGGCCCGCCGTCGCCGCCGCGTAGCCGTGGCTCAGCGCCAGGTACGCGTCCCCCGACAGCGACTTGAGGTCGGCCATGGCCGCGCGGCCGCTCGCGCGTCGGTTCGGCTGTCGGTCGGTCCCCGCGCCTCCCCGCCTCCGCGCGCCGGGCCTCTCTGGCCGCCTCGGCCACGCCTGCGGGTCGCCTCCTCCTCCTCTCCTCCCGGTCCTCGTCCTTCTCGTCCCTTCTCTCCCTCCTCCTCTCCTCCCCCACCCCTCGCCGCCGCGTGCAGGGCTGGGCCCGGGGGCGGGCTCGAGCTCCCACTCGCTCTGCTCCAGTTTTAAGGTGCGGGGGCGCCCGCTGGGACTTCGCGGCCATCCAATCAGAAGGGACTTGGTGACCGCCTCTTCTCGGAGCCTGGCTCCACGGGCAGCCGGCGCAGACCGACGGCCGGCCGGGTCGGGGGACGCTGGGATGGAGGGAGCTGGAGGCCTGGGTGGAGATGGGGTGGCTGCGGCTTTACGGGCTCCTCGGCCTCTCCGGCTGTCTCCTTCCGCCACCCGGGGTTGCCACCACAGAACGCTCGCGCCTCACGTGAGTCTTGTCTTGCGTTCCTCTGGCAGGAGCCGGCTCCCCCAGGCGCAGCGGTCCGAGCGGGGAGCGCGCAGCACAACCCGGGACACCGTGCCACGCGGGCCCGAGCAGGTGCGGAGGGCACGCCTGGGGCCCTCTGCCGGGGTCTGGGGCGTGCAGCCCCGGCTGGGTGCCCTCGCCGAGCCAAAGCACAGCTGTTCAACCGAGTCCGCCAACCGCTCACTCTGGCCGCCAGCCCTGGGGCACCAGGCGCGGAGGCACCATCAGGGACCTACCTCCCTGGCCCTCCAGTCCCGGCCACCTCCTTTCCCAGGGTACCTGCGTCTTGAAGTGGTTTCCACGCTCCCCCCAAGTCTTAGTGATTTAAGGCAGGGATTGGAGTTATAGGACAAAACTTGTTTAGGATAAACCTCTTGATTCAGTTTTCTGGAATTTCAAGTGTAAGGGTTTCTCACACTTGTCCAAGTGCAGAGAGGGAATCTTCTGGTTTTCTACTTGCCAGGGCGTGGCCTCCATGGTGGAGTTGGGGAGGATGGCCAGTGAGAGACTGGGGGTGGGGGGGCTGTAAGTCTGGCCTGTGTCTCCTGCCAGGGACATTGGGGTGGCATCCCCAGGTGGGCTTTCTGGGGTATTGCCGGAGCACCTGGGGGGGTGGCAGCTGGGATGCATGATGTGGGATTCTGCAGTTCTCCCATCAGCCTGCAATGGGGTGGGGGCTGTGTGGTCACTGGGCACAGCTTCCGCAGTGGGAGGAACTGGCCGCCAGGGAAAGTTCCCGCGGCTGAGGGGAGGGCCTGGGGACTAAGGCCAGGCCTGTTTGAAGGGTTGAGAGGGGTGGCGGAGCCCTGGGTTTCTAACACATGTTAAAGGACCCCAGGAACAGCTCAAACGGGGGGTGGTAAGGAGCTGAGGGCAGCATGGTTCCGTCCTCAAACCCTGGGTGTGCTTGGAGAATGCACTGAGGGAATGGCTTAACGCCTGGACGCACCAGCAGTGCCCCGCAGCTGACTCTTCTCCTTGTTCTTGGACCGAAAACCACAAAAGCAGTGAGTGCACAGCAGCTTGCAGGCCTTCTCCCGGAGTTTCCAGAGGTGCTGCTGGGGTGAAGGCCAGGACCCCAGACTTTCTCCCAGGTGGGGAGCTGCCCGGAGGCCCGGGAGCTGGAGAGGATGCTTGCTTGCCACCTCGGTCCAGAGACAAGGGTCACCCTGCCTCCAGCACGAGACCTTGGCAAAGTGGCTTAATGTCTCTGCTCTCCAGGTTCCTTTAAGGAGAGGAGAATGTTTTATTGAGTGCTTCAAGGAGAGGAGGTCCATGTTTTGTTGAGTGCTCAGGGAGGGTGGGTAGGTGCTGTGCGCTTTTGTGGAGGGAATAGCTAAGAGTCATTTGCTCCCTGTAAGGTTCTGGAAATCTGGCAATGACTAGGATCCTGGCTCTCAGGGGCTTCTATGCTGTGTGCTGGTGTTTGAGGACACAAACAGAAGAAAGCAATCACGGAAAACTTCAGAGCCCCTTTGCTCTGGGCCTTGCAGAGAAATGAGTGGAGAGGAGCTGCGTGAAGGCTAACTGCCTGCCCATGCTGGAGCCTCGTGTTTGCCCTGGCTCTGCGTTCAGGAGGGCAGGTCTCACCCACCAGTGCGTCCTGACTCAGAACAAATGTGGGTGGCAAGGGTTGGCAAGGATGAGAAGGGTCTGGGCTGAGCCCAGGTGCAGGTGGGCGCTGGGGACAGCCTGTTGTGAACAGGAGGCCATGATGTGAAGAGTGAGTGGGTGTTAATTGGGCCAAGGGGCTGGGGTGGGGGCATGCAGCCGTCAGAAGGAGCACCTTGGAGGACAGCAGCAGGGGGCCAGCGTGGGGCCAGGGACTCCAGGGTCGGGGGACCAGCCACGCTGGGGAGTTTGGTCTTGGACAGAAGGACAGGAGCAGTTATTGAATGTGCTCAGGGAAGTGTTCTCAATAGACCACTGTGGTCAGGGGCCTTGGGGGCACTTCCTCCTGGGTGTCCCCCGCGGCCTGGCAGAGCGGTCAGGGGGTGAAAGGGGACATGGAGAGAAGTGGGCTAACTGCACAGGCACTCTGAGGCCAACAGGTGCGGTGCATCGGATGATGTCCTGCCTCTGGGACTCAGGTTTGGATGGAGGTGATGGGGTTGAGGGGGGCAGTGTGCTATGGACATACTGAGTGTGGGAGCATTTGAATCACCCAGGGGGGTGTCAGCAGACTAGGTAGTAACTGAGAAAGGTGAGGATGAGATTGGCTTTCAAAGTGTGGCCTGGATAGATACATATGATGGAGTATTCCTCAGCCACAAAAAGAATGAAATCTTGCCATTTGCCATGACGCGGATGGAACCAGAGGGTATTAGGCTAAGCCGAGTAGTTCAGTGAGAGGAAGACAAATACCATGTGGTTTCACTCCTATGTGGAATTTAAGAAACAAGAAAAGGGAAAAGAGAGAGAGGCAAACAGATTCTTAGCTCCAGCGAGCACAGTGCTGGCCACCGGAGGGGAGGGGTCCGCGGGGTGGGGTGGGGGAAGCAGGTGATGGGGGTGAAGGCGTGCACCTGTGATGAGCACTGGGCGATTAAAATAAAAAAAAAAAAATTAAAAGATTGACCCCTGAAGAAAGCGTCCCAGCCACGCTGCAAGTGGGCATCACCTGGGGAGATTAAGGTGTAGCCGGCCTTGGCCTGGGGCCGCGCGTGGTTGGGATGTCTAGACCTCAGGCCCAGGCCATTTTCTGAATGGCCAGGTAACTAAGCCCCTTCAGCAGCTCGGAGGAGGACTGGAGGCAGGGGTGGGCCTGCGGGTGGCGGGCAGGACCGTGACGCGGCCTTCACGAAGGCCCACGCGGCTGATGGTGCAAAGCCAGCTACAAATCCCCCGCAAAGCGTAGGGGGACGCACCGTTTTTGGTCAGGGGCCGCCACCTGCTGGCCGCCCAGGAGACTGCGCTCCACCCGCGGCCCCGGGGCTGCTCGGAGCTCCCGCGGCTGGAATCACGCTCTCTGGCCGCTGGGCTCCTGATCGGGGGGGCAGAGGCTGGTTCCTGCTGTCTGCATGAAGTGGAGAAACCTGTCGTGCTCCCCCCGGAATTCGCCATCCTGGGGTCCCATGCTCTCCCTGGTGTACTCAGCCTGATGAGCAGACGTGTCCCTTGGTCCCGCTTTCCCAGCGGCGGACCCTTCGCTCCCGCCTGCAGGGGCAGTGCAGGGTGAGGCCGCTCTGCACGGACCGTGGGGTCTCCTGGGGAGCCGCTCAGCCTCCCTGGGGCTGTTTCTGCATCCGTGAAGGGGGATGGGGTTTGTACTGAAGACTGCTCGAACCAGTGGTGCCTCCTCCCTCCGGGAGCCACTCTGGGTCAAGCAGCGATGGTCCCTGCACGCGGCCGGGCCCTCCGCCGTGGTCTGGTCTGGGCCCATTGGATGTCACAGCCCGCCAGTGGATGGTGCCCGCCGCCCTGTTGTTGGGTCTTAGGGAAGGGGGCCAGTGGGGTGTGTGGGGGTCCACATGGAGCGCAGTGACCTGGGAGCCAGGGGAGCAGGCTTGGGGGGCAGGGGGAGCGGGAAGGAGCACAGCTCTGAGTCGACAGAGCTCGCTGCGGCGTGGCCTTGGGTAAGCCACACTTCCTCGTCTGCAAAATGGAGGGACATCGAGACAGGGCAAGGAGAAAGACAGGGGAGGCTGCGGACCCCGTGGACACACCGAGTGGCTCCTCTGGGGGATTCCCAGCCTCGGGGTTGGAAGATGCCACCTATCGATGTTGAAAACCAGCCTTCGTGCTAGAGTTCCTGTCTCATAGCGCAGGGACTGTTCCTCATGCTTTGTATCACTCAGGGCGCTTCAACAGCTTCTTTTCAAACATCACTAACAAAGAGCATATTTTATGTAAGAAGCCACATTGGCCGGGACAGGGACGTGGGGCGACTTGCACATAGAGCTACTGGGTTGTGGCCTCTTGATGGGGCGCATATAACAGGGTCCCCCGGCACCGACCACCCCCCGAGTGTTGCTCATGACTCCCACCAGTTGGACCTTCAGATCCCCCACAGAGGTGGCACATGCTGGCTATTCAGGAAGGATGTCTTGGAGGCAGGTGCAGCACGCATCAGCATGAACTTATCTCCCCAAACTGTCTCCTTTGTAGGTGGCCCAGCCATTGACCTGGAGTGATAACAAGAGAACTAGTCAGCGTGGAAGCTCAGGGAGGGTTACTTTCTTCTGCTCTGCTCCCTCTTGTCCATCACCAGAGAGATGCCTGGCTGATCTGATCTCTTTCCACTTAAAATGCCCAGCGGCCGTCATTCACCTGCGGGATAGAGACCCTGCTGCTTGGGGGCAATCCGGGTCTTTCACACCTGCCCACCCCATGCTGTGAGCCTCATCCCAGCGTTGCCCCCAGCGCCGGTGCGGGGGGGGGGGGGCACTGCATTGGTGCCAGGGATTTGTGATGCGGGAAGTTTCTGGTTTTAGAGCGTTGGGTTTAGACATCTGCCCACTTGGAACACCCTTGCCCATCCCATAGGACTGAATGCATCTCTTCCTCCAGGAAGCCTTCCTGACACCCCGCCCTGCCCCCAGTTGGACAAGATGCTCCTCTGTTGTGCTTTATTAGGGGCAGTGAGCTTGGCCAAGAGACTCCTAACATTCAGTCGAGGCTCGTCACTTCCCTCTGGGAACAATCTGCACCCCTCACATTTAGACACAAGGCCTTTAAATTTCTTTGAAGCAAGGCCAGATTCCTTCATAGGGAAGCCGTTTTAAATTTTGTAAATAAATCTCAGGCGAAATATTCAGATATATGAGTACCTTTTTGGTTTTCCCTTTCTTACTGATTTCTTATTTTAGTACATTGTGGGCAGTGAACGTGGCTCACGTATATGATGGGTTGAAGCTGTGTAGATGTATATATATATATATATATATATATATATATAATCTATATTTACCTCAATTCAATCAAGTGCATGTATTGTGTTCTTCAAATCCTTCATATTCTTATTTTTTGCGTATTTAGTAGCTGCTGAGCTGTGACAGAATCTTACTGTGAGACTCACCCAAGCTAAATTGGACAGTGACTACCTCTGGTAAAGTCATTCTGTGGGGTGGGGGGTCAAGATTGCTCTGAAAAATTTACTCCCTAAAGACGTTACCATGATTACTTATTTTCTTTTTTGAAGCTTGCTTTAGGCTCAGCATATGGTCAATTTAAAAAAAGCAGTTTTAAAGTTTATAGAAAAATTGATGGGAAAGTTTAGTTTCCGCTTACTGCCCCCACCCCACCCCCGCCCATTATTAACATGGTGCATGGACAGTCCATGTGTTCCAGCTGATGAACCAGTGATACATTATGATAACTGAAGTCAGTTGCTTACATTAGCCTTCACTCCTTGTGCTGGACATTCTGTGGGTCTTGACAGATCATATAAAACATGTATGTACCAGACGGAATAGTTACAGGGCCTCAAAAATCCCCTCCCCTGTGCCTACCTATTTGTATTTGTCCCTCCCTCCCTCTCTTTCCCCAGATTTCTGTAACTATCTCATGTGGTTAATTTTTGTAAAATTTGTAAAAATCTTTTTGGTGAAACATGTACATTTCTCAGTTGTTGGGTGTTGTGTTTTGTATAAGTTAATTTGGTCAAATTCATTGATTGTATCATTAAAGATGTCTACATAGTTACAAATATCTCTGTCTGTTTCTTCTGTTAGTTGTTGGCAATTATCAATGAAGTTGCTATAAATATCCGTGTGCTTGTAACTGATAGCACAGAAATACAAAGGATCATAAGAGACTGCTGTGAACAATTGTATACCAACAAGTTGGACAGCCTGAAGAAATGGGGAAATTCCTAGAAACATACAGAAACAAACTACTGAGATTGAGGCATAAAGAAATAGAATGTCTGAACAGACGAATCACTAGTAAGGAGATTGATTCAGTAATTATGAACCTCCCAAAAAGGAAAAGCCCAGGACCAGATGGCTTCAGGGGTAGATTCTCTTGGATGTTTAAAGAAGAATTAACACTGATCCTTCTCAAAATCTTCCAAAAAATGGAAGAGGGGGGAATTCTTCCAAACACATTTTGCAAGTCCAGCATTACCCTGACACCAGGTAAGGACACCCCAGGAGAAGAAAATTACAGGCCAATGTCCCCAGTGAAAAAGAAATTAAACGCATCCAAATCAGAAAGAGAAAAGTGAAACTGTCTCTAGAAGATAACGTGGTATTACATAGAGACCTTCCATGACTTACGATGGGGTCACATCCTGAAAAACCCGCCATAAATTCAAAGTATCGTAAGTAGAAAATGCATTTAATATGCTTCACCTACCAAACATCACATCTTAACCTAGCTCACCTTAAATGTTCTCAGAACACTGACATGAGCCTATAGATTGGGCAGAATCATCTCACACAGACTATTTTATAATGAAGTGCTGAATATCTGATTTATTGAATACTGTATGGAAAGTGAAAAACAGAATGGTTGACTGGGTGCAGAAGGGTTGTAAGTGTATCTGTTGTTGACCTTCCTGATCACGTGGCTGCCTGGGAGCTGCCACTGCCCAGCATCGCAAGGCAGGACCCGACTGCATGTTGTTAGCTGGGGGAAAGATCAATACTCAAGGTGCAGTTTCTACTGAGTGTGTATTGCTCTCACACCATTGTAAAGTCAAATAATTATAAGTCAAGTCTGTATCGAAAATCCTAAAGACTCTGCTAAAGAACTGTCACAGCTAATAAAATAATTTGGGAAAGTTGCAGGATACAAAATTAATACACAAAAGTCAGTTGTGTTTCTTTTTTTTTTTAAAGATTTATTTATTTTAGAGAGAGAGAGAGAGAGAGAGCATGCAAGTGGGGAGGGGCAAAGGAGAGGGAGAGAGAATCTCAAGCAGATTCCCTGCTGAGCATGGAGCCGAACTCGGGGCTCAATCTCACGACCCTGATATCATGACCCTAAGATCATGACCTGAGCTGAAACCAAGAATTGGACATTTAACCAACTGAGCCACCGAGGCACCCTCAAAATCAGTTGTGTTTCTATACGCTAACAACAAACCATCAGAAAGAAGAATTAAGAAAATAATCCCATTTACAATTGCACCAAAAAGAATAAAATACCTAGGAATAAATTTAACCAAGGAGGTGACAGACCTGTGCTCTGAAAACTATGACATTGATGAAAAGCTATTGAAGCAGACACAAATAAATGGAAAGACATTCTGTGCTCATGGATTGGAAGTTACTATTGTTAAAATGTCCATACTGTCCAAGACCATCTATAGATTCAATGCAATCCTTATTAAGATTCCAATGGCATTTTTTACAGAAACAGAAAAAAAAAATCCTAAAATCTGAATGGAGCCACGAAATACCCTGACTAGCTAAGGCAGTATTGAGAAAGAAGAATAAAGCTGAAGGCATCATGCTTCCTAATTTCAAACTATGTTACAAAGCTGGTAATCAAAACAGTGTGGTCCTGGCATAAAAACAAACACATGGACCAGAGGAACAGAATAGAGATCCCAGAAATAAACCCACATATATATGGCCAATTAACTTGTGACAAAGGAGCCAAGAATATCCAATGAGGAAAGGAGAGTCTCTTCAATAGTTGATGTTGAGAAATTTGGACAGCCTCATGCAAAAGAATGAAACTACTCCCCTATCTTACACCATCCACAAAAATCAACCCAAAATGGATTGAAAGGCCTGAAAACACAAAACTCCCTAGGGGAAAACACAGACAGCAAGCTCCCTGACACTGGTCTTGGTGATGATTTTTTTTGGATTTGATGCCAAAAACAAAGGCAAAAATAAACTACTGGGACTACATCAAACTAAAAAGCTTCTGCACAGCAAAGGAAACCATCAACAAAATGAAAAGGCATGCTACAGAATGGGAAAAAGATATTTGCAAGTCATATGTGTGATAAGGGGTGATATCCAAACTATATAAAGAGCTCATACAACTCAATAGAAAAAACACAATCCGATTAAAAAATGGACAGAGCCCTGGCCTCGGATTCTGGAGGAAGCGGAAGTTGGCCTGTGTTCCCCACTGCTGCTGGCACCCTGTCTGCTTTGGGGCCCAAGGACGGCAGTGGGTCCAGCTGTGCAGTTCCTGGCTTGCTCAGCCACCCTGATGCTGCCTGGAGCTGGCAGGGAAGGCAGCAAGGGAGGGCCGTGAGCACCGTGATGGCAGAGCTGGTGTGGGAGTTCTGGAGGCAGAGTCTGGAGAGGCTGGAAACAAGATCAGTGCCCCTGGGCTGAGGTGTCTCTGCTGCCAATGTAGGACGATATGGAAATGCCACTCGGGCTCCCTGACACCTTCCTTTCTTCACCAGGGAGCGCTGGGAGATTTCTCCCAATTTCTTGCCTTTTCTTTGGGGAAGGGTGTGCCCTGGCCCACCTGTGAGGGGCCAGCCACCCCTGCATCCTGTCACACAGTGGTAGGTAACCGAGACAGCCTCCCGCCAGTCTCCCGCTGCTATGTGGGGCCCCCACGTTTACTCTCCCCCAGTAATGAGGGGGATCCTGGCAAAGCACCTCAGGCGAGTCCCTGCCGTGGCCCCCTCACTCAGAATAAAACTGTGGCCCACCTGGCCCTTTGCAATGGCTGCTGGCTACCTCTCTGAGCTGGGGAGAACAGCAGCCTCATCCCACCTGGCCCACTCCCACCTTTGCCCAGGTGGGCCCTCAGCCCTGGACACCTACCTGCAGGCAGAGCTTTGCCTGCAAGGCCCATGCCGTCCCCCGCCTGCCCCCCCATCCTGCTCAAACTTCTCTCCTCTGTGTCCCCTGCCTGCCCCTACGCCATTAAGCAGCCGAGCTGTGCTGGTCCTGGCTGGCCACCTGCCCCCTTGCCCATGCTCTCTGCAGGCACTTGGAGATCAGGCAGTGGCTGTCCTGCACTTGCTGAGGGCACCTGAGTCACCATGCCCTGAGCCCCTGCCAAACACCTTACAGGTGTTGGCATGAGTGGGGGGCTCTGTGTTGTGGTGCTGATGGGAAGATAGCCTGGGTGTCCAGGGCCCTAGGTGGAGGGTAGGACGGCCCCAGTCCCCTCCCCCACACAGCCCCACCCTTCCCCGCCCCTCCCCCAGGGCTCCTACGACTGGCAGGGCTGGGGGGGGGGGTTGGCCCACTAGGGGCAGTTCTCCTTCTGGCCTCCAGGGGGCAGCAAGCCCCTGGGTTTGTGTGTCCAGCAGGCAGTTCTGGGGAGGTCTGGGGGCCGCAGAAGCATGGAGTCTGAGTATGTCCTTGGCTGCTTTGGGCCATACCTCAGGCCCTGGACCCTCTGGAGTAACTGGGACACAGCCGGGAGGGCCCCCTGCCTGCGACCGCTGGTCCCCGCACCTCGCTCTGTTGCGGCAGCCCCCCCTTGCCCCCCACCGCTCTGTGTCAAGGTGAGGTCCAGTGTGTGTGTTGGGGGGGGACTGCAGGCACCAATAGCAGTTCTGGGCCTGGGAGGGGGCACCACAGAGGGGGAAGGGCTGTGGGGAGGGGGCAGGGGCGTCCCTGCGGGGCCCGAGGAGGCCCAGCCTGATGCCCAAGGACTGCGGGGTCTGGCTGCAGGTGGGATCTAGGCCCAGGAGGCTGAGGATGGCCCCAGGTGTAGAAGGGATGGGCCTTAGAAGACAGTGGTCAGCGCCCAGGAACCTGGGGCCAGACCACTGGCAGCCCACGCTGGACCCCCAACTCTTCTCCTCACCTGCAAGATGGGTAAACCAGGGCTGGCCACGGCACCTGCTTCCCGCGGGCTGTGCACTTAGGTGAGTGTAGGGACAGGTGCGCACCACGTGTCCCGTGCTCTTCGGTGGGTCGCCCTTATTGGGATGACTGCAGTGTGGACCCAGGTGCCCTGCCCAAACGTCCAGGAAGGCCTCACTCTTCCCCATCTGTAAAATGGGGTAGCAAGGCTGAGGGTTGCCTGGAGAGATGGTGGCAGGTCAGCCTCCCACCTGGGTGTCCCCTCTGCTTGGTCCCTCAGCCCTAGCCACACCACTGTGGACCTCAGTCTGAGCCCTGCCACTGTGGCAGGCTGTCCGGACACAGAGACCCAACACTGGGTCAGTGGGGGTGGCCGTCTCTCGCCTTGGCTGCACACGGCAGGTGGGCACTGTCCTGGCCTCGGAGAGCCCACCGCGGGCAGCAGGCAGGACCCTGCCCTCCACTGGCGCCCCCATGGCCGACAGGACACAGCGCTGGCTCACAGGCCAGCCTGGTCTCCCTCTCCGGAGCCGTGCTGGACGGCGGGCCCCGTGCGGGCCGAGTGGTCACCAGCACCGGCTGCCGTGTCTGTGTGGACGCCTGCAGGTGGCTCCTTGGTCCCGTCTGGGCGGTGGCTGGTCGGCTGCGCTGCGAGGGACGTCCGTCTGGCCCTGGCCCTGTGGAGTGTGGCAGGTGCGCCTTTGCCGTCCTCGACGAGTGGGCCCTCCTCCCGGACAGAACGTGGATCCACCTGAGAATTGTCGCCTTATCCTCTGTGTTAGGGCGCCCTCCCGTCCCGGAAGAGGCGCCTGCAGCTTCACCATCGGCTCGTGTTCCCCACCGCGTTGTGCCGTCTTCAGGACACGCCCTTTCCCCCCCTCACGGTGGCCCCTCCTCTTGCCCCATGTCCTCTGGTTCCTTCCTTTCCTCTTTCCCTGGGTCACTTTGGACTGAGTGTTTACAGCGATTCCATTTTTACCTTTACTATTGGCATATCGGACATGCCTCCGGGTTTCACACTCGGGTGGCAGCTCTGTCCGGGGTTCAAGCGCACCCTCTACTTCGGTGTGTGCTTTGCACACCCGCGACCGTGTACTGCGCCCCCCGCCTTGGCACCACTGTTGCTCGGTCCACGGTGTGTGTGCGCCGATGGATGAACCCACAGTGCATCATTAAGAAGTCGGCTTTAAACACTCGATGATCTTCCGAAAATAAACAATAAAACAGTATTTTAATGTTACCCGCGTGTTTCCATGTCCACCCCGCCTTCTCTGTCTGTGTGGACCAGTCTTGTGTCATTTCCCCGGTGCCCGAAGGACTTTGATTTCTTTTTTCCTGAGAGCCTGCTGGTGATAACTTGTCTGAATTTTTTTGTTTGTTTAGAAAGTTTTATCTGTGAAGATATTTTTGTGCGATGTAGGGTTTTAGCTGGACAGATCTTCTTTCCCTTTGGGTACTTTAAAGATGCCACCTCTCTGTGTTTGGCCTGGATAGTGTCCCCGAGAAGTCACTGTATTCCGACCCCGTCCCGCTGTGGGGGATTCGTCTGTTTCCTTGACTGCTTGAGGTCTTTGTCGCTGGTTTTCAACGGTCTTATTAGGATTGCAGTGCCGTGGTTTCTTTATGTTTATTCTGCTGCTGGGGGCCGGGGGTGTTGGTCTTCTTCAATCTCTGGATTTTCAGCAGATTGGGAAAACTTAATCAGTATTTCTTAGGGCATATATTTCCTGTCCCTCCACCACCTTCGTATGGGCCCTCGTGTCACAGAGATCCTTTTTTTCAGTGCGTTTTTCCCCCCTGTGGGCTTCATTTTGGATAGTTTCTGTTGCTATGTCTTCAAATTCACTTTTTTTCCCCTTTGTGACGTGCAATTTGCGGTTAATTTTGTCTGTTGTGTTTCTCACTTCAGAGGCTACAGTTTTCATGTCTGGAATGAAAAGACCCTTTGGGCCTTCAGACCTCGTTCCTCTGGTTCCCACCACCTTTATGCTCCTTTTGACGGGTGGACTCTCCGCCTGAGTCCCTGCTGCCCGCCCATGCGTCCCCGGCTGCTTCCTGTTTCTCCTGCTGGGGTCAGGCTTCCCCCGGACGCTGACTTGTGGGCGCTAGACCGTGTGTGAGGAGACTTGCTCTGTTGTGCAGCTAAATCAGTAGGATCAGGTTGACCCTTTCCAGGCTTCCTTTTACGTTGATGGGGGGCCCTGGAGCACTCTGTGGGGCTCATCTACCCCCAAGAGTCCCTCTGGGGCCACGCCTGATGCCCCTTGCTAGGGATGCAGCTGGCCCCGGCCCCGCATGAGTCCCGCCACCATCTCTATCCTGGGGAGTTCACGCTGTGTGAGCAGACCAGCATCTGCCCCAACCTCGGGGCCCCTCTGCAGATCTCTGGGGCTCCCTCCGGACAGCCCTCAGGTACTTGGCCCTGGGGCTTCCCACTGCCTCCGCCTCCCGGATTCTGGCCCCTGTATCCTCTGCTCAGAGACGCCCTTCCTGAGCTGCAGTGTGGGACCGTCCCCAGCCGGAGAGCTGGTAGCCAAGGGTCCCGAGATTGACTTCTCTCCCTCGAAGAGCACAGCCTGCCTGGTCCAAGGTCCGGTGCAGGAAAGCTGATGCTCCGGGGCTGCTCATTCGTGGGGGTTCGTGGAGAAAGGGCTGGTCTCCCTGCTGCCCCTCCCCCTGTGCCGGCCAGAGTCTGGCTGCACTTTTGCCGTGCTTCCTTCCACTGGCCCACCACCTGGGAGCTAGGGGCTTCTGAGTCCGTGATATTTGTGGAACAAGGGAGGCAGAAGCTCTGCTGACACTGAGCTCTTTGCCAGGCACTGGATGACCTCATTCCCCTCCTCTGTGAGGGTTCAGCTTGCCCAGCGTCACATGGCCCTTCGGGCAGAGCTGGGGCTTGGGTTGCCATCTGTCTGGATGAGGACAGGATAAAGTGCAGCCCCAGGCTTGCGACCTGGGGCCCGGGGTCCAGAGTCCTGGGCTGGGGGGAGCTGCACTCTCATCTGGGAGGGCCTGGGGACCTGGACACGGGGCTGCCTGGACCTTCTGAAGGCCCATGGAGGAGAGGAGCTGGTCTCACCCCAGCTTCTCCTTCCACATGTCACCAACGGCATAGGACCCTGCCCTGGGCCCGCGAAGCTGCCCCTGACCGTGTCCCTCCCTGGCCACCCTTCCTGGCCACGGTGTCCCGGGCAGCCTGCGTATCTGAGAAGGCATGGACGCCTGGAGCAGGCGGGGACCCCTGAGATGCACCAAGAGCAGATTGAATGTGTCTGTTGCTGATTCTTATTCCCGTGGCTCCCATGTTACTGCACAAATGATTTTGCACTTGCTTGAGATTAAATATTCATACACAGAAAATTAAAAAAAGAAATATTCCAGGCCCCCAAACAATTGCTTATGTTACAGTTAAAAAGCACACGAAGGAAATGTTAGAGCAAGTGTGTTGGCTGGAGCCTCGGGGGTCAAGACGGGAGGTGCCCCTGGCTGGCGTGTGTGGGAGGCTCAGCCCAGCCCACGTGTTCCTTAAGTGGGTGTTTGCTGTTTATCAGGTGAGATTGGCTGGTGGGGGAAGGGGTCTCGCTCCTGCCAGACCCACAAACACGAGGAACGTGGCCCACAGCCCCTCCTCCATTTCTGTGGGGTGGGGAGGGGGTCTCAGCAGCACAGAGTGAGCAGGCTGGGGGTCGGGGGCCCAGAGGCCGGTGTGCAGGACAATGACTCTGTGGTGGCCTCAGCTGCCCGGTGCCAAATGCACACCTGTCTGGCTTCTCTTTGAGCTTTGACCTTCCTTGGAGCTGGGACCTGACCACTTGGAATTGAAGGAGTCTCGACTAATTCAAACTGGTTTAAGAAGAAAAGGGGTCTCTGAGTTTGCAGTTACGTGAACCAAGGATGGCTTCATGCACTGCTGGATCTAGATGTCCTGACGATGACGCGAGGGCTCGCTGTCCCCGGTCTTTCAGCTTTGCCCTGCTCTGTGCTGACTTTACTCTCAGGCAGGCAAGCCCCTGAGTGGCAGAAGCTGCAGCCTGACCTCTTCCCAACTCAGCTGACCCAGCAGGAAGCAGGTACTTCTTTTCCCCTCCAGCACCTGCTTCTCTTGGCCTGGATATTCTGTCTCGAGTGTCATTCCCTACTCTTGGTCCTTGTGGTTTGGTTGGCTGACACCCCACCCCACTCGAGAGCTGGACACCCACCCACCTCCCACACACGAGACCAGCTCAGTCCAGTCCACTGAGCGCCAGCACCTGGGCTGTGCTGAGGCCACCGATGAGGTCTGGTCCCTAGAGCTACCCCAACCTAGATTGATCATCCACCTGTGGGTCCCCCTCCTCTCCATGCAGGCCCCTCCACCCAGTCTGGAAGGGGGCAGGCCCTGGCCCAGGGGAGGACTGGGGGAGGTTGGAGAGTCACTTGGCTGGGCTAGTCCCAGGAAGGCTTCCTGGAGGAGGTTGCATTGGGAGGCACCCTATTTGAGCGAGGGCTGCTGTCTTGCTGGGGACAGGCCCACACTGATGCTGGGAGCCACCAGCCTCCCTTCCCCGTGCTCTACATCCCTCCCCCTTCCCTGGGTCCATCCTAGTGAAAGGGACAGCGTCAACCAGACAAAGTTTCTACTGTCAACCCAAGTCCTGCTTCATTCAGCGGGAAGGGCAGCGGCAGGGGAGAAGACGCGGGCTGTGCGCCCGTGCGCGAACCTTCCGGCACAGAACAGCGGGCTGCCCGGGTCCGGGAGCCCTGCAGCAGGAGGTGAGGCCGCTGACCCTGGGCCAGCACGGTGCGCCGCCGCCCACCCACCTTGAGGCGCCACGGAGGCCGGAGCTGCTCCCCGCGGTGGCGCCACCTGGTGGGGACGGGCGGGTACAGCCGCCTCCGTGCGAGTTTTCAGGTTAGGCGAAACGGGTGGGAGATCAGCACTTTTTCACAATTTCGGCGTAAGCTGAGACTCCAGAACGACGTGAAAACCAGATGGCGCAGCACAGGGATGCCAATGAGCTGGAAATGCCGCCAGACTGCACATAAGCACACGTGCGCGTGCCCCATGCGGTCCCTTGCTGTGGGGTTGCTGATCCCCGGCCGAGGCTCTGGGCGCCCTGCTGCGGGGCACCGCCCGGTGCTGGCCACGTGTCCCCGCGGTGTCGTCGGCTGGCAGGGAGCCCACCCCGGGCTGCCCAGAGCTGGGAGGTCGGCAAAGAAGACATTTGCTGCAGTTTCTTCTGTGGGCCGAGGCCACGTGCTGCGTGGCTGATTTAAGACTGTGTCCGGCTCCGGGCCCTCAGCCGGGCCTCGTGGCTGATGCGCTGACCTTGTTCAGCTGAACACTGCCATCGCGAAGCTTCGGTGGCTGTGATGTGCTCCTCGGCGTCCCTGCCCCTCGCTCCTCTCTGGGGGACCTGTGAGCCGAGTCCCTCTGCGCCCACGGCCCTCATGCCGTGTTCGTGGCCTGGCTCTCTGTGGGCCCACCCCACTGCGCTCCGGGTGAGGGACTCCATGGTGGCCCTATCCCCCTGTCACACTGGGTAGGGCCCCAGGGCGGGCGACTGAGGGGTCTTGCCTGGAGGGCGCGTGAGCCGCCGGCGGTCAGTGGACGTTGCCGGAAACGTTCTCAGTTCGGTCCGGTTTCCTTTCAAAGTCCCTCGTTTCCCAGCAGTTTCTGTGCTGCAAGAGGGGGAGCCGTGGTTCAGGTCGGGCTGTGGGGGGAGGGGTGGGTGGTTAAGGGGTGGTATTTGACTTGCATTCTCAGGCACCCCAAAGTTTTCTTTCCCACTGAGGATGAGCACAACACAAAGTGCCCTTGGAGAAACTTTTATTTTTTTAGATGAATAAAAATTGGAATAACCAATGGAAATATTTTGTCCGTGAAAACAGTGCGTGCTGGGTAGAGCGTGAGGTTCCTAAGTGCCCCCAGACCCCCATGGTTGGTAGACCTCACCTCCTCACGCTCTTGGGCCCTGGGGGAGTGGCCTCACCCTGATGCGGGCAGCCCTGCCCACGCCCAACAATTCCAGCCCCTCAGGACACCTGCCTGCAGAGTGGAGGTGTGCAGAGAGAAAGCAGACTCCCTGGGCTGTTAGCAAAGCCAGGCTCTTCCCCTCCTCCCCCTCCTCTCCCCTCCCTCCTCCTCTCCTTCTCCCCTCCCCCCTTCCTCTCCCCCTCCCCTTCTTCCTCTCCCTCCTCTCCCCTCTCTCCTCTCCCCTCCCCCTCTTCCTCTCCCTCCTCTCCTTTCCTCCTCCTTCCCTTCCTCTTCCCCCTCCTCCCCATCCTCCTCCTCCTCTCCCCTCCTCTTCCTCTCCTTCCTCTCCCCTCCCCCTCCTCCCCCCTCCTCCCCCTCCTCCTCCTCCTCCTCCCTGGGCCAGCACTCCTTGCTGGTCCTCAGGCCTCCCTCTGAAGCTGTTGGCTCTCCGAGTACAAGAGAAAATGTTCTCTGCCTTTGGCCCAGTGTGCTCACAACAGTGCTCCGTGGTTCTGGAAGGAATGTTCCGAGTGAGCCCCAAGGGCCTCAAGAGTGCTGGGCAGGGCTGAGGGGGCCCAGCGAGCAGGGAGAACGTGGCCATGGCATGGGCTTCCTGGTGGGGCCAGGAGGGGAGACCCACTAGCTGAGCCTGTGTGCAGAGGAGCTGGCCTCGAGGGAGAGCACTGGCCGCCTTGCTCGGTGCCTCGGGTGGGTTGTGATGCTCCGGTCACTTAATCTCGCTCTCAGCCCAGCCCGGGTTGCAGCCACCCACAGCCGGCGCATCAGCCACGGGAGCAAGGAAGCTCCTGGATGCAGGGCAGCTGGGGTCCCGCGTGATCTGTCAGCGCAGAGGCTTGCCGCCTGCAAGCGCGTGTCCCCAGGACCCTTGGCGGGGGTCAGAGTGGCCCCGGGCTTGAGCAGGGGCGGGTCGTCTCCCGGCTCCTCGCTGCTGGCAATCTCTGCCTCAGCTCCTGGAAGCTCTGCCGGCTCTGGACCTCCATCCTCACCCGGCCTCCTCCCTGGGCGCCGTGTGTCCCATGTCCCCTTCCTACCAGGACGGCCACACAAGGGCAGGGAGACTGCATTGGCCTAACTCCCTCTGCAAGGACCCGAGTTCCACATGAGCTTGCATTCTGAGGGCCTGGGGCTCAGGACTTGAACAGGTGAATTTTTGGGACACAATTCCGCTCATGAGGGGGAGGCCTGCCACGTGATGGGGTGGAGACTGGTCCCTTCGCTACTGGGGTTACCCTGCCGCCCCGCTCTCCATGGAGCTTCTTTCTGCATTCCTCCCGCATGCGCGGTCCCTTCATTCATTCCTCCCTCATGCACTGTCCCCATTCATTCATTCCTCCATCATGCACTGTCCCCATTCATTCATTCCTCCTGCATGCACGGTCCCTTCATTCATTCCTCCCGCATGCACTGTCCCCATTCATTCATTCCTCCCTCATGTACTGTCCCCATTCATTCATTCCTCCCGCATGCGCTGTCCCCTAATTCATTCATTCCTCCCTCATGCACTGTTCCCATTCATTCATTCCTCCCACATGCACTGTCCCCATTCATTCATTCCTCCCGCATGCGCTGTCCCCTAATTCATTCATTCCTTCCTCATGCACTGTCCCCATTCATTCATTCCTCCCGCATGCGCGGTCCCCTTCAGTCATCCTGCATGCGCAGTCCCCTAATTCATTCACTCCTCCCGCATGCACTGTCCCCATTCATTCATCCTGCACATGTCCCCCCATCCCTCATTCATTCATCCTGCACACAGCATTCCCCTTGCCCAGCCTGTGCTGGCCCCTTGCTGGGTGTTGGGGCTCAGATAGCTGAGTGCAGTGGGTGGCTGGGCCTGGCGGGCAGGGCCCAGGAAATTTGGGGTCCTGCTCCTACAGAGTGGCCTTCCTTGACCTGTCCAGTCCCCAGAGCTGGCCCTCCTGGAAGTTAAGCCTTGTTGGAAGCTGGCGGGGCCAGGAACCCACTGCGCTTCACTTCCAGGCCCACCAGAAAGCAGGGAGAGGGGTCAGCCTTTATCTGCCCCCACAGAGGCAGGACCAGCTCAGAATTTGCCAGCCCGGTACAAAACAAAAATGCAGGGCCCTTTGTTCAAAACTGATGACTCAGTGTCTGACAGTGACCGCAGAACCATGAGCCATTCAACCTTCCGAGCTCCGAGCACAGGGTGACGGAGCGAGGAGCGACTGCCCAGCCGCCTGCCCAAGAGGCCCGGGTGGGGGGGTTCTTGCTGGAACTCGGCGGTACAAGGAAGGACCCACAGGCCTGGTCCAAAAGGGGCACAGAAGAGCTTGTCAAGGAGGGGCCTTTGTCAGACCCCCTGCTTCAGCACTCGAGCAGTGGGACCACAAGGCCTCATCCCAGGTGGAGCTCGGACGAAGGAGGAGGGATGAAGCTCATCGGGGAGTTCGGGGTGTTCCTCGCCCTCCCACCTGCCTGCATGGCACGCCTTGTTGTTAACAGTAACTCACATGCCATGCACTTCAACCACTCTAAAGTGTATAACTTGTCAGCAGTAGGTGCAACAGCACTCTGTCTGGTTCCAGACATTCCATCACCGCAAAAGGACACCGTCCCCACCAGCAGCCCCTCCCCCCCTCGGCCCCCCCGGATCCACTTCCTGTGTCTGGGTCGGCCTGCTTCGGGCCTTTCGTGTACGTGGAATCACACGGCCAGACAACATTTTCACCCCAAATCAGACAACTGGCGTGAGGCTGGCCGAGGGTGGTGAATTCCAGGGCCCCCTCTCCGAGACAGCAGCTTACTAATGTGGTAATTCATCCGGCAGCTGCCTAGGAAGCTAACTGACTCCATCTCTTACTATGTGTTCTCCCTTTTAAGGCAGAGGGTCACTTCTCTGGGGGAAAAATTCATGTTGCTTTGGTTTTCCTGATCTCGGGATGTGTGTGGGGGTGCTCACCCCCAAAGAGCCGGGAGGGGGCCACGTTCGGTTGCTGGCCTGGCTCATGGAGATAGATGGAGTTAATCCAACGCTGTTGAATTGGGTTCACAATCCGTGAGGGCTCTGGCAGCCTGGGGGGAGCGGATCACGCACCCACTCTCCGGGGGGTCTGCCCACCAGATTGCCCTAATGTGGCATGAAATTAAAGTGGGAAGCTACTCGGCACCAGCATCTCTGTTCTCCTCCCCTTCCTCTCGCCTCGTGATGAAGTCCTGTGTGGGGATTGATTTGGGCCTCCTCCCTTGGTCCCTTCCTTCCACGTGCTGGAAAGCCCACACAGCCCTCTGCTAGCCTGGTCTGGAGCGTGGGGTGTCGGGATGGGGAGCCCCCACACCTCCTGCTGCTTCCCCTCGGCTGCTCTGCTTGGGGGCGCCCCCTTCTCCAGGGGTCTCGGACACCTGCCAGCTGTGGGTGTAGAGACACCTACAGACACAGGGGCCCGGCAGGGCTGGCCAGGCCCGAGCTGGCTCCTTCCAGCCTCGTCCTGGCTGGTGGGAATGTGGGTGGGGTCGGCCCTGACAGGTGTGACGTGTGACGGTTGGCCGTGTGATGGTTGGCAGGAGAGATGACAAGTGCCCCCCCCAGAGAACACGTGTTTCCCTAACCTGCTGTGTGCAGCTCCAAGGAAGGGGCTGCTTCAGGGAGCAGGATGTTCCTTCTGCATTGTTTTAAAAGATTTTATTTATTTCTTTTAGAGAGAGGGAGTGCGCGTGTGTGCGTGAGAGTGGGGGAGGGAAGGAGCAGAGGGGGAAGGGAAGGGAGAGAGAACCTCAAGCAGACTCCCCATTGAGCACAGGCCCCAACACAGGGCTCGATCTCACAACTCTGAGATCAGACCTGAGCCGAAACCTGGAGTTGAACACTTAACCCACTGAGCCACCCAGGCGCCCCTCTTTCTGCCTTTTTATTTTTTTTTATTTTTTTTATTTTTTATTTTTTATTTTTTACTCTTCCTGCCTTTTTAAAAAGCTTGATTCTCTGGGGTGCCTGGGTGGCTCAGTCGTTAAGCCTCTGCCTTCGGCTCAGGTCACGATCCCAGGGTCCTGGGATGGAGCCCCACATCGGGCTCCCTGCTCCGCGGGAAGCCTGCTTCTCCCTCTCCCACTCCCCTGCTTGTGTCCTTGCTCTCGCTGTGTCTCTCTGTCAAATAAATAAATAAAATCTTTAAAAAAAAGGCAGCTTGATTCTCAGAATGCTGGGGAAGTGGGTTCCGGAGAAGAAGCTGCCCCTACTTACAAATACAGGGAGACACTGAGCAGAGCCCCATGCAGACACGCAGGTCATCTCTCTACTTGTGATGGTCTCATTCATTTCCGGGGAGGGCTCCGAATGCCTCCAACCCCCAGGTCTTGCCCCTGGCTGTGTAGCCCCCAGCCCTGACATGAGCCCACACGCTCTGCTACCCGCCCCCCCAACCCCGCGCATCCCAGTGACAATAGCTGCTGGACCAGCGGCTGCAGGATGCGGTTAACCCCCCACCCCACCCCGCGCACCTCCACTGCACACAGCACTCCGAGGGCAGTGACTGTGAGCTCTTTGTGCGCAGGGCTGCCCCGACTGGGGACAGGGGCTGCGCGGGGCGGGCGAGCCTCCCACAGAAGCTCCCCCTTGCCCCGGGTTCTCCTGAGCCGCTGGCTTCTGTCTCTGCTCCCTTGTTTGAGGTTATCGACTAACAATTCTCTTTGGTCCCACAGGGAGCTGGTCTGAGGCTGTTTGAGCACAGAGGCTCAGTGAGGAAAAATAAATATTTCATGGTCTGGACCAGTGAGGGAAGAAAATGAATAGCTACATCCTCAATTAAGTGTGGGCTTCTCACCAAAGAGAGTGCGTCCTGCCTTCGCATGTCTGGTTTCCTTCATCCTTTTAAGCGACATCACAAGCTGCCAAGTACACAGCCTGGGAGCAGGCTGGGTGGAGGCAGAATCACATGGAAAGCCAGGCACGTGCCACGGGCCTCCTGGAGGTTTGGGGGCTGCGTGGCAGGTGGAGGGGGCACTGGCCCAGAGCTGGGAGTCCGGCTGTCATCCCTGACTTGCTATCAGGTCCTGGGGCCGGGGAAGACCCAGGCAGGTGTGGGCTCTGTGGGCAGCATTTACTGCAGGCCTGGCCCCCCCGAAGCTGTGTGACATCTGAAAATGTCTGGTCCTCATGTTTGGGGGCTTGACCCACAGGAAGTGAAGTACGGGTCAGCACAGAGAGCTGCTGGCCAGGGAGCACCCACTCCCGCATGTCAGGGTAGGCTCTCCTCAGCCTGGCTGAGCTCACGTGGCATAACTGCTTGCTGACTGAGCCTTGTGATCCTGTTTGAGCCCTTCTGGAAGGTTCAGGCATGGCTACTGCTCTCTGTCCAGTTATTAAGGCCAACCGGCATCCACTACCCTGTTCACCCTGTTCCCCAAAGATCAGGCTGACTCCTCCTTTGACCAGCAGCATGCTGCCAATGTGCCCTGTGCTGGGAGAAGGTGAGCATCGGGGCTGGGTCAAGTGGGGCCTGACCGCTCAGGGAGGTCAGGGGGCTCCCACCGCAGGTGACCCTTGACCTGGACGTGAGGGGTTAGTGAGAGCTAACACACCTTGAGGGAAGGACGGTTCACACATTCCAGTGCCCAGAGCTGAGCCTGGGCCCCTCCAGCTCTGTGCTCAGCAGGGCAGGTGACAGCCCAGGCAGGCCCAGGTGGGGCTGGGGGGCAAGGACGGTTGAAGGGTCCAGGTTTACTTCTGGGGCAGCTGGTCCGGGCAGAGTGACCCGGGGCACCCAGGCCCACCCTCACGCACTTGATCATAAAGAGGACGTCCTAGAGCTATGGAGCCCACCCAGCAGTTTGTAGGATCCTCTGTCTTTTATGGAGGGGGCAGTCTTGCCATCTCCTGGGGAAGGTGGGATGTGTAAGGAAGGGCTGGCCCTGTGAAAGCTGGGGGAGCTGAAAGCAGTGGGCAGGATGGTGGCCCCTCCCAGCCCCTCTGGTGGCTCCTGGGGTCATCTGTAAGGAGTGGGTAGGGGGCAGGCTGGAGTGGAGGAGGGTCCCAGTGTGGTTGTTGTGGGGACTTTGGGGCTCACACTGTGACCTGGGGAGGCTCCCGTGCCTGAGTGGCACTGTCCTCATCCAGGGAAAGGAGCCAGGAGCACCCAGCGCAGTGCTGCCATGGGGGGTGAAGAAACGAAACCCCATTTCCATCAAAGATGCCTGTCGGTGAGTCCCTGGAACATTCATTCGTCCACAGGGCAGGGCTTTCCTGATCAGCCTCTTTCCCTCTACCCTCTGTGGAAGAGCCCAGAGTCATCCTTTGGGGATATGGGCTTGGGAGGAGATGGACAGGGAGAGGACTCAGCGGGCCTGGCAGGAGTTTGGGGAGCAGGGACCTCAGTGTCTTCTTGGGGACATTTGAAATTTGTAAGATGATCCAGGTGAGGCAGCAGTTCACTCACAGAAAGGAGCACTATGATGGGACTCTGATGCTGTGGTTGTGTGCAAGTGCATGTCCGTGCACCTGTGTGCACCTGTGTGCATGTATGTATACCGGGGTGCATGTGTGTGCGCACCCATGTGCATGTATGTATACCTGTGTGCATACGATGTGCACGCGTGTGCATGTGTGTGCACCTGTGTGCATGTGCGCGCGCACGTGTGCATGTATGTATACCTGTGTGCATGTATGAATACCAATGTGCACGCGTGTGCATGTGTGCACCGCTGTGTGCATGTATGTATACCTGTGTGCACTTGTGTGCACATGTGTGCATGTCCGTGTGCCTGTGTGCACCTCTGTGTGCATGTATGTGCGTGCATGCGTGTGCGTGTAGTGGTTCCTCACCTCCTGGGGGCCTCACCTTCCTGCACTGCTGGCCTCTGGGTGTGGGTGTGCCCAGGCTCTAGATCCTGATGCTTCCCCAGTGTGGGGTGACATCTGTGTTTCGGGGGCTGGGCCAGTCTCACGAGCTGTAAGCGGGGCAGACACAGGGGCCACCCTCAGAGGGGCCTGTGCTTGGTGTCATGCTCCACTGCAGCACTCTCGAAATTCTTAATCATTTTACCTTTGAACTTGAGCTTCATAGGCGACCGTTTGAGGGGCCGACGGAGCAAGTGTGAGCAGAGAAGCCACGTGTGTCCCTCTTTCCTGCGTTGTTTCTTGTATTCACACAGAGTGTCAGGAAGCACCTGGACACAGAATTCCAGGGACACGTGCGGGGGTCCAGCGAGATCAGAGCGAGTGTGTCCGGTCAGGGACAGCAGCAGGTGCCTCATGTCCCTCTGAACCAGAACTTGCAGCAGACGCAGAGACGAGGCCACGGAGCAGCACAAACTGTCCCCTTGCTCGTGTTTCTGCTGCTTCCGGTGTCAGCGCCACGTGCCTCAGGGGCATCAGCAGAGCAGGGCGAGGGACAGGGACCTGGGCTCCTGTCCTGCCTCCTCCTGAGCCGTCCGTGGGGGGCGGGCTGTGGGGGGCCTGTCCACGCACCAGGAAGTGAGACAAAACCAGGGGGCAGGTGCGGTGTTCCCACCCAAGAACACCACCACGGGCGCATCAGCACCGGGAAGGATGCTTGTGTGATGTCTGTGCTTCTGCCCGGAGGTTAAGGCTCTTATATTTGCTTTTACAGCTGGTTTTGCACAACATGAGGATAAACAGTAAAATTCACGCTAATAACTTGGAATTTTAACTTTGCTTTACTTAGAACCACACCAAATAGCAAGTAAGAGCGCCTGAGCAGTGGAGAGGGAGGGGGATGCCAGGGGAAGGAGCAGCTGCTCTGAGCGGCCCTCAGGGTGAGCTCCCACCTGCCGCTGGCCCGCCGCACGGGACACCCCAGCGCAGGCTCCTGAACCCGGGCCTTCACTTCAGCCCCTCCCCAGCCTCCTCCCGCCTGCCCCAAGGCTGTCCTGGTGTCCAGGTACTGACAATGTCAGGGGTTTGTGGCAGGGCGCTACCTGGGGACAGCAGGGGCCCCCATCCCACTCGATGCAGCCTCACCACCTCCCTGCCAAGCCAGCAGGACGGGGGGGACAGTGCAGTCAGGCCTCGTGGACTCTGGAGTGTTCTTTGGTGTCTTGAGGGCTGGTCCATCCTGAGGAAATGAGGAATTCTGCTCAGGTGTCCTCGCTCCTCTCTTCTCCAAGGAACTGACCCCCACCGAGGAACCCACTGCTGGATGGGCTGGGGCTGGGGGGCAGAGAGGCTGTGGTCTGGCTAGCAACAACGGAGGCGGGAGCCTGGGGTCAGGTCGTGGCTGGACAGTGGCCTTGGGCTGGGAAATGGGGCAGCGGGCTCAGACCTCGGGCAACAGGCTGAACCAGGCTCTCAGACTCAGGCAGGTGGGGTCGCAGCCCTGTCTGGGGAGGCTGCAGGCTCATGGAAAGGACACAGCCCGGGACACACCCCACCCCCACCCCGGGACTGGAGAGGATGCATCTGTGTAGACTTAATTGGGGGCCTTGACTCCTGGTCCCTGGGGGCTGGCAGGGGGCTGGGGACCCTGTGAAATTGTCCTGTCTTCAGCAATCTCGGCTGTCCGGTATCAGACTGCAAAGATCGGCTACTTAATCAGATGCCCAATCAGAAAATGTCTCATTATTATTTATGACGGGTTTAATAATCACAGCACAATCATTGCAGGCAGTGGGGTGGAAAGTGCAAATGTAGTTTTTAAATAGTACATTTGAATTTGGTCATTGGCAGGAAAAAAGGTGGAACGCTTTCATTCCCACCCCCATGCCCCCCGAAGGGAGCAGGGAGGTTGGCCAGGTGATGATGGTCCTGTAGGTGGGGTGCTCCAGGCACAGGTGGTCCCCTGCGTGGGCTCAGGGTGCAGACCATACTCCATTCAGACCCAGAAAGCAGCCGTGAACCGTCAGGACAGATGACATGCCCGTGTGAACTCAGGTAAACTCAGGGAAGCGTAAACAAACCTCTGAAGAGAAATCTGAAAGCAAGGAATGTGGGGGTGAGGTTTGGGGTAAAGTACTGGATTTTACATGAGTCTGTCCAGCATTATTTTGAACCTCTTTTAGTTTGAGAGTAGAGTTCCATGGTTAGAGATGAGAGAAAGAAACAAAGCACGAGACACAGGGAAAAGGCCGACAGCCCCCAGCCCCAGAGTAAGACCCCTCAGGGGTGGACAGACATAGTGTGCTCTCCAGCAGGACGTGTGTGAGGTCTCGGGTCACCATGAGCAGGACACGCACATGCACACGGCGGCTCGCTGGACCCACACCCACCGAGGCGTCAGCCTGTCCTGGGCCGGGGGAGAAGCAGCTGAGATGCTGGGCTGCGGAGCTGGGGGTGTTTCCCCCCCCCAGGCCTGTGGCTTCACCTGTGGACAAGTGGAAGGTCTGATCCAGACCCCACAGGCGCTCCTCCTGGAGGGCCGTCCCCCTCGCTCACTCCAGCTCACTCTGGACCTGGGAGGGGCCTCGTGGGCATCTCCCCCTGTCCGCCCACACCTCCTCCTTTGTGTTCATGACTTCAAAGGGACTCCAAATGATAACGCTTCCCCCAGAGCCCACCTCAGCTGCGTGGGCTCCCTTTGCTACCCTCTGTGGTTAAAGGAGAGTGGGAGGGCCAGACACCCAGAGGAGGACGAGGACACAGCGGGCAAGGTCAAGATGGAAGCCATGATGCGCCCCCTCCTCCCCCCACGGCTCTCTGAACCCCAGCCCACAGCAGCCTCTCCTGAGCCGACAGATGAGCCCAGGCCTGTCCCCGAGCCGGAGCTCCTGCTGGGCCCCGAGGTCTCCTGGAAGGAGGCACGTTCATCACTGCAGTCAATGTGACTTGGCCCCCAGCCCTCACCTGCCCCTCTCGTGTTTAAGGGGGCACTGTGGCTTCCGTTGGGATGGATTAAGAGGCCTTGGTCATCTGAGCATTCCTGGGGAGGGGTCTCTTCCTTCTCCTGGGCTTCTCCGGTACCCCCCTTCTCCATGGATTTTTCTGGCAGGTTTTCATTTCTGAAAGTTCATGAACAGGAGAGAGAAGGAACCACAGAGGTTTTCTGTGCAGGGAGAGGGAAGGAGGGAGGGAGGGAGGAGAAGGGAAAGGGGCTGTCGCAGGTTGAGGGATCACTGAGAAATGGAAATGGCCACAGTAGTGGTTTCTGCCAGACCCCACGAGGCTAATCTGGGGGCCTGTGTTATCCTCGAGCTCTCGGTGGCTTGTGACCCTGATGTGTGAAAGCTCAGGTACGCTCTCGGCTACTGGCTTCTGTGGTGACCCAGCAAGGGGCTCGTCAGCCTTGGGTCTTGGGCAACTTCCTCACTGCACTGTCTGTTCTGATGGCATCTGTGGGGGGGGGGGGATGAGGGGACACTTCACTGCGTTTAGTGAATAATGGTGCAGCCTGCCTCACTCTGAGGGTGGAGTGCAGGCCACGGCCAGGATCTGGGGCAGGACCCGGCTCACGAAGGCTGGCCAGCCTGATGCGCCTGAGTGATTTGCTGGCCGGACGCCCAGTGCTGACTCCGTGTGGCGGGGGCCTCCCACTTGCTGTGGGCCAAGCTCAGGGACCCTCTGGCACCAGAAATAAGGGCGACTCCTCCTGATTCAGGTCCGCTCTGGCCTCCGGAGCCCTGTTACTGAGCCCTCGCGCTCTGCGGGGATAGAGGTTTGGGAAGAGCTCAGGAATGCACCTTGCAACGCTCTCAGTACTGTCCGTGGTGGTGACGGCTGCCCGGTAGGGTAGGGTGCACCTGTCACTTCCACATGGAGGAGCTGTGGGCTCTGGCCTCCCCCATGTGGGGGTGGGACACATCTCAGGAAAAGATGCACACCAAGCAAGCAACCCCCACTGAAAGCACGCCCCAGCTGTAGAGCCCCCCCAGGCCTACCAGGGCAGCGCCCACACCTTGTAGGTGATGCGGAAGTGAGTGTGTGTGTCAACACACACGTCTAGAAATGAAAGGGAAAGTGTCATGCTCAAAGCCGCTCTGCCTTTTCTTGCTGACATCCAACCTGGACAGGGAATCCACCTGGAGAGAAGCGAGGCCACAGATGGTGCACACGCTCTATAATTATTGCTTTCTTGAGCACTCAGGTCCTAAATGTTTCTTTGTGCCATATTAACCTAGAAACCGAGCACCTCCTCAAACAGCCACAAACCACAGCCATCGCCACGCACATCTGTGACTTGGTGCTCAGAGCCATTGTATTTTTGGGGGAGAAGAGGATGAGGAGGGAGGATAAGAACCAGATCTGAGGGGAAGGAGTCTCACCCCCATGCTGCTCTTTGATTCCGTTGAGCTCTGAGCCACTTGCTCTGCTGCGTGGACAGATGTGTCCGACGTAAACACCAGCAGCCACCGCTCCCCAGCAGCTCTGCTCTTTCCTGCTGAGCATGGAGAGACAGCCAGGCCCCTTCCCCAGACGAGAGCCCAGGCCGATGGGCGATTCCAGGGACGCTCGACCCAGAGGGAAGGGCAGCCGGCCAGGGCCGGGAATGCTGGG
This sequence comes from Phoca vitulina, assembly GCF_004348235.1. NCBI lineage: Eukaryota > Metazoa > Chordata > Mammalia > Carnivora > Phocidae > Phoca > Phoca vitulina. The sequence continues at coordinate 971,460 of NW_022589753.1, read as the reverse complement.
ACAACCCATCTTGTGGTGCAGGCTCTTCGGTGTGGCAGAGATCTCCCTCTGGCATTTTCCAAGCAGGCAATGCTGACTGGGCATGTCAGAGAGAGGGAAGCTGTTTGCTAGCTTGTCATCTTAAAGCTAATTATTTAATTACCCTAATTTAAACTTTTACCAAATTTAGCATCAAAACATAAAAATCTGTGATTGCGGTGTCAGAAAGTAATAATATAATTAACTTATTTAGGGGTAACATATTAACTCGGTTGATTGCAAGGGGGTCCTGGAGAGAAGCCGTGCTTGAGATGTGTGGGCACGGGACGGGTCCCAGGGGCCTGGTGGTGGGCGGCCAAGCCCAGCTCCCCGGGGCTGCATGCAGGCAGCTCCCCCGACCCGGCGGGCTTGGCTGTGACCGAACTTGGCCGCAAGGGCTCAGCCGGCAGGTGCTGGGCACGCACCTTGCTCTCCAGGAGCAGAGTTTAGGCTGATGTTTCTCTAAACTGTAAGTTCTTGTCAGAACTCCAGAATCTGATTCCAGTTTCATTTGTAAAGTTAGCTGTCAAACCCCATTTCATCTCCACTCTCTGCTGAACGAGTCGCTCTCTCTGCCCGCTTCCTCCTCCCCCCATGTGCCCCCAGGAGCCCTCCCACCAAGGAGCTGTGTGGACAGTGCTGATTTCTCCCAGCAGCCACATGTGAACACGCATGGAGCGCGGCCGTCAGGGAGCGTCCAGGGTTCTGTCGGTTGTTAGTGCTTTTAGTGTGGACTGTCCAGCGCAGCCCAAGGCCACAGGCAACAGAGACACCCTCATCAGGACACTCCACAGAGGTCTCCTCCTGGGAGCCGGCACAGGGACAGCCTCAGTTCTGGGTGGACGCCTGGACCCTGCCATCTGGACTCACATGGTGGTCCTGGACTTGGTGGGAGTAGAGCCCCTGACCTCAGGGCGGCAGGATGCTCACCCTGCTCTCCGGAGTGGTGGCCCCTCCCTGCCGGCCCCGGGGGTGTTTGTCCCCAGAGAAGCGTGCTGGGACTGGGCACCTGAGCTGGGCTTGAGCAAGGGCTCCGTGCGGTGGCTCATCTAGGGGGAGACCAGGGAGAAGGAGGCAAGAAACAGGAAAAGGTGGAAATGATGGTCAGTGAGGTCAGCTGGGGCCGTGGGGCCCGGGTTTGCCAGGACCTCTTGAGAAACACACGGATCAGCCTCCAGAATTGTCTGCCTGGGGTGCTTAGGGACAGGAAGGCTGCAGGCCAGGCCTCCCGCTGATGGCTACACTCAGGGGATGCACATGGGCGCTGGCGCCCCCGACTCCAGCCCCTAACAAGCGAGAGCCTGGGCAGCAGACCCACGGGTGGGGGCAGGGACCACGGCAGTGCCCGTCCCACACGGGGATCCCCATGCATAGGGGAGCCCAGCCTCTGGCGCGTCCGTGGTGGTTGTGAAACCACGGCTTTTCCCGAATGATCATTGGTGGGACCAGAGTCCTCCGGGCTTTGGATGCCTTTGCACATGGTGGGCCTGACCGTTGAGGGGAGGCTCCCCACCTGTCCTGGCTGCGAGGGGGGCTGACGGCCGGTGCTGTCCTCTGCACAGCCCTCCTGGCCCGGCGGCCTTTCCCCAGCCCAGTGACAAGAGTGTGGGGCCCACGTGGGCACCAGGGCTGGAAACCTCACCCTCATGTTCCCGCCCGCCCCCCAGGTCTCTGTGCCAGGCACAGAAATGCCAGCTGGAGCGTAGGAGTCCTCAAGGACACGCCAGGCACTGGGTCGGCAGGGACAGGTCGGGGGTCAAAGTGCACTGGGGGCCTGTGCTGAGCTCACCCCCTCCAGGGAGTCCATCCAGGGTGGGACAGAGCGACGCTGACCCTCTGCACCCCGACCCATGCTTGTGCCCCCACCAGGAGCGCCCTTGCCAGTGACGCAAATCCTCACTGACCTTGCTCGCCCCCCCCGCAGTGCAGACACTGCTGGGGGCTCTCACAGATCCCTGCACCAGGCACCCCAAGTCCTGCTGCAGCCCCTCTTCGGGGCCCAGGTCCTGCCGGCGGGGCATCTGCCAGCACAGACCCCCGTCCTGTGCCCGGATCCCAAGAGCCGCGGCTGCACGCGGAGGCTCGGACTCTGTCTGCCCTCATGCCCACACTTCTGGAGCATGTCAGCGATATTTTAAGTGACTTCTGTGACCGGGGCCTAATGCATGTAGCGGTGCCAAGAACAGCCAGTTTCCGATGGGCCTCATCTTCCACACAGCTGCAGGTCGGCCTGTGAAACGAGCAGGAGGCGAAGGCCAGGTGTGACTGGGAGCCACAGCAGCGAAGAGACACTCGCGTCCCTTGAGCATTGGGGAAATGAGGACATTTGGAGCCACACTGCCTGCCTGATTAGATTTCCATCAACTCTGGGGGACCTGCTGAGGCAGCAGCTAATCTGACGCAGCCTCGGCCGCACTCCGAGCCCGGGCGTTTTGCAGAGAGACATGACGGCGCGGGCCGTCCCTCTGTGTGGGCTCCGGGGTCCGGAGGCCCTGCCTGTCTGTCCACCTGCGAGCTGTTCCGCTCCGGCCCCGGCTCTCTCCTGCATCCACCCAAGGGGCAGAGGGGAGGCAGACGAGCCTCAGGATGCGGGCAGGGTGATTCTGAGGGACAACTTGCTCTCACAACTCGAGATAATAATATGCTGCTTGAAAAGCTGCTCAGCTGAGGAAATTGGGTGTTATGTCTTCCAAATAAAGGCTTTAATTGCCCCAAATGGATGACTGTGAAGAGGAGTCTGGCAGGAGAGGCAGCTCCTCTCCACCCTCTGCATCCCTGCAGGTGGTGATGGCCCCACTCCCACTGGACGCCGAGGCCTGACTGGAGCCCGTGTGGAGCCCCGGCTCCCCTGGCTGCCCTCACCCCCGTACGCAGGCTCCCAGGGCAGCTCCCCTGGGCTCGTGGGCTCCAGGGTCCCCAGAGGGGCCCAGGGTAGGAAGGCAGACCCAGACAGGGGCCCTGGCAAGGAGGGTTGGGGGCTGCACCAGGTGGTCCTGACTCGGGGTGGGGGGCTTTCCATCCCCATCTCAGACAGCCATTGCTGTGTCCAGGTTGGTGCCCCCTCATCAGAGCAATGCTGGCCGCCGTCAGCACCCCAAAATGGCGGTCCATGCTGCCCCCGCAAGGCCCTCCCCACCCCAGCAAGCATAGACTGGCCCCCCAGAAATGGCAGCCTTAGGGGGTGCTTTGCCTGGCCCCCAAAAAATGTTAATCCCCTGCTTCTCCAGCTATGCCTCCCAACCCCACCTGCCTCTAGGCCAGGCCAGGGGAATTTGGGGGACCCTGCCCCACTCGCACCTGCCCCGTTTGCTCAGAGGGTCACTTCTGGGACAAGCAACCCCTTGGCCTTGAAGGCCTTGTCCTTCTCCGTGTGGCCGTGGTCTGGCCCTGGTCTGCCTGCTCTGCTGTACCCACATTGCAATGGCCCCCACATCCTCTGGCTTGAGCAGCATGTCAGGTCCCGCCAAGTTGTATAAAATGCTCTTTTAGGAATTAGTCGTGTTTTGGATTCTTTAGAGAAAACCGCTGTTGAAAAAGCTTCTCTAGTGGGTCCCTCTGATGCTGGAACCCTTCCCTACCTGCTGAGAAGAGCCAAAGGAGCCAGTCTTCCTGACGGGTTGTGGCCACCGCCAGCGGCCTGGAGGGGATTTCAGGCGGCCAGAGCTTCAACGGACAATTTCAATATCACAGGGTTTATTTTGAGTGTGTGTTTGGAAATATTAAACTAGCATATCAAGCCCATGATTTTACAGATATTTCTGCTATTCAGGCCAAAGGCTAAAAGAAGTATTTAAATCCATTCATCATTTAGCCAAAAAAAACTCCGTAACTGTCTTGGGCTGGGCTACCCCAGAAGTCGACCCCAAAGCAGGGGTGGGAGAGGTGTTAGGGCCCCTCTAACAAAGTACTTCAGAATGGGCGGTTTGTGGGGCGCCTGGGTGGCTCAGTTGGTTAAGCGACTGCCTTCGGCTCAGGTCATGATCCTGGAGTCCCGGGATCGAGTCCCGCACCGGGCTCCCTGCTCAGCGGGGAGTCTGCTTCTCCCTCTGACCCTCCCCCTTCTCATGCTCTCTCTCTATCTCATTCTCTCTCAAATAAATAAATAAAATCTTTAAAAAAAAAAAAAAGAATGGGCGGTTTGCAACAACAGAGATTTCGTCTGTCGGCTCTGGAGCCCAGAAGTCAGAAATCGGTGTGGCCGCGTCGGCTCCTTCCAGGGCTCTGAGGGTCCGACGCCCTCGGCTTGTGGACGCACGTCCAGACCTCCATCTTTGCCTGTTTCCTGTGTCTGCATTCCTTCGTCCTTGAAGGACAGGCACCACTGGACTTAGAGCTCGCCAGAATCCAGGATGATCTCTCGAGAGCCTTACCTTAGTTGCACCTGCAAAGGCTCTTATTCCAGATAAGGTGGACACACTCTGTGGGTAGCTGCTCCAGGAGGCACGGAGGGGCAGTGAGATGGGGAGGCTGGTGAGCGGTGTGGGCATTGGGAACGGGTCACTGCCACGGGCAGACAGCATGGAACGTGCCTGCAACGGCCTCATCCAATGAGGCAGGCAGTGGGGGTGTGCGGTGGCCGTGATGTGGGTGGGCCAGCCACGCTCACTCTCACACCATATCAGGATGCTGGTGGGCTGGCTTGCTGTATGTATCCTTGCACAAGATGTGGGGCATGTTGGAGGGCCAGTTTTGTTGATCTCTTGAAAGGGACCATGCCTTGAGGTCGACAGATCTCAGAGGTGAGAGCCAGGGTTGCAACACCAGCCAGCATGAGGCTCCAGATCCCGGGATCCCCGTTGCTCCCAGTGACCCTGCAGGCTTTCTTTTCCTCATGAGAAGCACATCTGCCCTTCCTTTCCAGTTCCTGGCCTCTGCATGTCTCTGGACTCTTCCCCCGGACCTTCTCTGGCCCAGAACCCTCCCTCTGCTCCACAGCTTCTGCAGGGCCTGGAGGGTGCCCGGCCTCCCGCAGGTGGGCACAGCCTCCATCCGGGACACTGCCCCATCCACCTGGCTCTGCTGGTCCCCAGGTGGGTCTGCTGCACCAGTCCAGATGGGGCGGGGACTGCCACAGTCCCTCCCTCCAGGCACCACCCCCAAGCAGGCCCTGCTCCGGTCCCGCAGCCCTCCCCATGTACCGCATCCCTGCAAAGTGAAGGGGGATCTATTTTGTTTGTAAAAAGCTGATTATCATAGATAAATGTATCTAATTAGTCTCATTTGCTGACACACAAGCCTTTAATTGCGAGTTGAATAATTAGACATATCTGCATATGCAAATGAATACAGTTATACCCTCTGTCAGTCTTTAACATGATTCCTCCAGAGACAAATAATCTCTCTATTTCAGGACAGAATATGATATATTAATTTACACAGACAGATAACTTTATTTAGAACCAGCGACTCTCTTGTTTGTTTACATAAAGTAATAACTGGAGAACTAGGAGCCATCTCCCGTGGAAGAAACATCTGGGTCCCCCCGAGCCTCTCACTGGGTGACTCCCCGAGGTCAGGGCTTCCTCGGTCCTCCCGGGATGCAGGCTCCGAGCTCAGCTGCCCACCCCTCGCTGGGTGATAGGGTGGGTAAGACAGCCAGCGCTGCCCCCCAAGGCGCGGCCTGGCCCAGTGCATGCTGGGCGGTGCCCCTCCCCGGGGCTGTGAGCTGCATACCAGTGGGGCCTCCAGGGCAGGGGTCCCGGCTTCCAACGGCGCTGCAGCCAGCTCCCGCCTAAGCTCCATCAGCAGCTACCCTGCGGGTGGGTGTGTGCACGGCTGGCCCAGGGAAAGGCCTGTGTGCCTGGCGGGGCCTGAGGCCTGCGGGTCCCTGCTCATGTCAGGCCTACCAGCTTCTGTTTTTGGCTGAGCTCCCTGATTTCTCCATGAGCCAGGTAGGGGAGCCCCAGTGACCGCCCCCAGTGACCACCCTGGGCATCCTCTGGTCTGTCTGGATGAGATGTGGCCTGAGATGGTGTTAGGGCCCCTGGCTGCAAGGAAGAGGGAGATTCCCTCCTGCTGACGACACCCCAAGCAGAACCGGGCTCCTGGTGCTCAGGGAGCGAGGGCCCTGGGGTGCGGCCACCCAGGACAGCATGGCCTAGCCCCCTCCCCGGGCCCGGCTGGTCACATGGGGTTGGCAGGGGGAGGCAGAGCATGAAGAATTTGGCTCCACGGGAGGAGGACGCACATTCCCTGCTTTCCAGAAGGACTCAGCCCCTCCACCCCCTCCCGTTGCCACGGCAACCGGCTTGGGTTGAGGCTGACTGGAGCTGACACCGGCCGAGTTCTCCTGTGGTCCCCTCCCTCTGCGTCCAGGGCCAGGAGTGTGGTGGCCGGCGTGGCCAGCAGAGGGCAGTGGCAGGCCGGCCGCTGGGTGGGGCGGGGGCAGGGGGACCTCAGTGCAAGCAGGCCCTACATTTGGGCTCTTGGGATCTCCATATACCCCCCAAAGTCCAGAGGCCAGCGCCCTGCAGAGAGGGGCATGAGAGTGACGGCTATCAGTCCTTCTGTTACCTTTACGACCCATGCGGCCCTCAGCCCGTTGGGGCATTTGTCTTTGGTGGACTTGGAGGACCGGAGTCTGCGGGCCATTCCCAGCCCTGGGCAGGGGTCTTGCTTCACCCCCCGTTGCTGCTGAGACCCAGCCAGGCGTGGCCCCGGCTCACTCTCATGCTCACAGGGGAAAATAAGGAGTCTTGCTTCTGGCCTGTGGGTCTAGGCTGGACTCAGCCCTGCAGGGGGTTGGGGGTGGTTGATCTGACATCCTGACTGCAAGTAAGACAAAATATTCCTGCGGCCTTCTTCCCAGCACCAGGGACTCATCGGAGAAGAAAGAAAATATTGCAGGAAGGAAGGAGGAGACGTCAGTCGTGCTCAGGGAACCTCTGAGGTGCGAGCGTGGGGCTGAGGCCTCCAGCTCTGATGCAGTGAGGTTTGGGGAGGAAGTGTTCATAAAGCTTTGCTCAGACTTGTAAACCTCAGCTGGGTTTAGCAGCCCCCAAACCCTGCTTCAGAAAGAGGGGTTCTGCCAGAGGAGAGAGGGTCTGCACCCCAAAGCAGGCGGCCGCTCTCTGGCCACCTGCCCTGTGCGTGCTCGCGTGCGCTCACGTGTGTGGATGCACACACGTGCCAGCTGTGTGTGCACGCATGTACAAGTCGTGAGTGCGCACACACGAGTGCAGAGGTGTGTGTTGTCAGGGGCATGCTCTGCATGAGTGGTCGCATGCATGGGAGTGTGTGCACACACCTGTGTTCTGTTCGTGCACACGTGTGTGCACGCGAGCGGGTGGAGGTGTGTGGGTGTGCGCGGACTGTCTGGGGCCTGGCATCTCCTCTCCTCACCGTGGATCCCTCTCTGAGCCAGGCAGCTGCACTGTGTCAGTGTGGCCGGCTGGGGGCCCCTCCCCTGGGTGTCTGATGGCAGATGCCTCCACACTGCTCCTCCCCAGGGCCACCGAACCATCGCCATTTCTCCCAAGTGCAGCCCCTGCCCCGACCTGCTCCCGTGACGGAGCTCGGACACGGAGCTGCCCGCACCGTGTTCCGCTTCTCTCCGGTACGGAGCTGGCCTTCCCATCAAGGAGGCCGGTGAGGGTCGGCCAGGGCAGGACGGAGGCCAGCAGTCGCTGGTACAGGGGGGCTGGGTGCCAAGGAGGGGTCACTTGGGAGGGAAGCTCAACCCCTTGGAGGATGAACCTGATCTCGGCCCGGCTCCTCCCAGCATGTGGGCGGGCGTGTACGCACGTGGGCAGACACATGCCCTGGAGCCTCACTGTTCCGGGTCCTTCTTCCGTCACTGGGGTCCTTGCTCTAAGCAGCGTCGATGTTGGTGCGTCCCACCCTGACCTGGTTTTTAGGGTGGATTGGCTGCCAGGCTGCCGTGGGCAGGCTCTGCAGAGCCTCCAAACATCCTTGGCTCGGTGGCGGCCGTAGCAGCCGGGACCGGCCGAGGACGATGGCAGTCGCTGAGGGCTGTGCTCCTTCCGGCCTTCAGCCCCCTCCTGGGGAAGGCGCTTTGTCTGGTTCCTCCTCGGCCGGCTCTGGGCAGTCTCGGCTCAGGCTCACTGGGCCCGCCATGCGTACCACCACTGTTCTTGCAGCATCCTGGGAAGCAAGGCGCACAGAGCCCCCGGGCACCTGCCGCTGGAGTTGGCCAGTTGGCTTTAGCTAGCCCGTGGATTGGCGTCCTGAATGGCATCGGCCAGGGTCCCATGAGGGACATGGACCCTCTGTGTCAGAGCAAATGTGGTTTGGGCAGAGATGGGGCCGGCGTCCATCTGGGTGGGGGTCAAGCATGCCGAGGGAGGGGCGTCAGACCTCCAGGAAGCCGCCGCCGTTCTGCAGTGGGGCTGGCGACCCCGCTTCTACGGTGGCCAGCCTCCAGCCAGCAGCCCCACAGAGGGTCAGAGGTCCCATAGTCACATGCTGGGCGGTGGGGCTGGGGCACCCCCAAGCTGGCGGGGAGATGGTGCCTTTCGGGGGTACTTGCACTCAGCTGCTGTGTCCTCACCGGGGCGGTTTCCTACAAGGACACAGACATCCGGCGCGGGCCCGGAGTCCCCAGTCAGGAAGCACACATGCCTGCTGCATTTTCCATGCCGACTTCCCACTGCCGCGGGGCCCAGCGATCAGGGCCGGGCCGCCAACACAACCTACACGCTGTTCTCCTCCTGGAAACCCCTCCTGTGGGCCCGCAGACCCCTGTTTTGTTTTGTTTTTTTTAAAGATTTTTATTTATTTGAGAGAGAAAGAGAGAGTGACAGCACAGGTGGGGAGGGGGAGAGGGAGAAGCCGAGTCCCCGCTGAGCAGGGAGCCCGATGCGGGGCTCGATCCCATGACCTGAGCCGAAGGCAGACGCTTCACCGACTGGGCCACCCAGGCGCCCTGGCAGGCCCTGTTGCGGCCTTGTTAACAGCAATTATGAGAACTGGTTTAAAATACTTACTTTCACGTGGTCTCTTCCAGCGTGAAATGTGGGGCATTTCCCCATCAGGATCTGTCCAGAAACAGTCTCGGGATCAGATTCAGTTTTATTTAAAACTGAACCCACACCCTTCCTCTGTACTCCACATATGTGTGGCGTCCACCCTGATGCAGCAGGTCCATCAGCCATAAGGGAGGCACAGAAATCCATGAGAATTAAAACAGGCCTTTAGAAAGAACATTTCAAGGGTGCGAGACAGAGCTAATTCCACGGAAAAATAACCTGCAAGCAGGAGTACGGGTCCATTTGAGCTCCCAGGCATCAAGGATTTGTTCAAGCAGGGATGGTCCCCTCACACTGCGGGCTCGGCAGGACCCTGGGGCCGGTGGGAGGGGGCAAGCGGCTTTGCATCCTGACCCACGGTTCGGTCGATCTTTCTCGTGCAGGAGGCCTCTTCCCGCCACCTGCGGGCACGTCTGCCCACGTCCTGCAATGCCTCAGGGTCACCTCTGCAGGAGTGACTGCATCTGCAGGGCTGGTCGGGGCGCCGGCCGCTTCCCCACACGCACTTGGCTCAGCCGCTGGGAGGCGGCACTGGCTGGCCTCTGCCCGGCCCGTGGGCCCCGCGGGCGTCCCTGGGCAGCTGCCTGACTCTCCCTGGCGTCCAGGGTCAGCTGAGGTGGTGCCGGCTTCGAGACGGGAAGTCTTTTTAGCTTCTGCCAAGGTGTTAATTCTTCTCCAAACTGTCAGAACTGAAATAATTTTAGAAGCTATTGTTTATCGTGGGTTCTGTTTTTCATGGTTGGTAAAAGTCCCAAACGGTTGTCGTCAGAGGAGGAGGGTGCTGAGGTGTCACCGCCCACGGGCAGGCCGGCCAGGGAACCGGACAGACGTGGGGGGTGGGCTGAACCCCAAGCCGCATCGCGGGCAAAGACGGCAGCCACGCCTCTCCCAGCCCAGCAGCCCCTGCAACCTGTCTGCATGGCCTTCACGTGTTGTTTCGGGCTTTCTTTGGGCCTGGAGAGGAGCGAGGCTTGCAAACCCACCGGGCTCCTAGGAGGCGGGCGCTGGCCGTTGTGCTGAGCCCTGTGGCCGCGCGCAGAGGGCTTTATGTCCCGTGGGCACGTGGGACACAGGCCCAGCTGCTGCCTCCTGGGAGGAAGCCCCTCCTCCTTGGTCCTTCCCCGAAGGACGTGCGTGGCCGCTTTCCGGCTTCTGGTCCTCCACCTCCGAGGGCTTCCGTCCCTGCCGGAGTTTTTGCCTGGTGGTGGGGGGGAGGTCTGTGCTGTGTGTCCCTGGGGTCAGGGTAGGGGTGGGTTCCCCCAGACCTTGGGCCACCCCGCTGATGGGAACGTGCTCCACTGTGGGGCCGCGTTCTCTGCATCCCTGGGATGGACGCCTGAGACCGATTTTACTTTTCCCCTCCCTCTCTTGGTGACATATTTTGGGGGAATTGCTGCTCACCAGATTGAAGCGGCTTTGCTCCCACAGGCTTGGTTCTGGCCTGGGGAGAGGTGGAGCCCTAGGGGGAGAGGGCAGGAGGCCATAACCCTCCAGGGATGGACTGCATTCACAGTGCTGCCTCCTGTTGTCCCCGAGGTGGCCGGCCAGGCAGCCTCTGGACACAGCCTGTCTAAGACCTCGGACCTCACGGGCACTGGTGCATGAGTCTGCCCCAGGGACCGGTTTTCTACTGCTGTTGAGCGGCTTGGCTCTCCGGGAAAGGGGTGCCAGCCCAGACCAAGAGCCCCCCATTTCTGAAGCCGTAAGTCTCTCCCAGGCTTTCGGTCACAGCCGCACGTGATGAGCCACACTGGCCACAGAGCAGTGCGGCGTGGGGGCCTGGATTGGCCGCGGCCCAGAGTGCTGCTCTGTTACCCTAACTGAATGGGTGCCTACTCCAACCTCAAGGACGTTCGTGATGAAATGCCTTTACTCAGGCTGGATAATGCCAAACGCTCTTTGAAGAGCCTCACACTTGACATGCCCTCTGCTCCCAAGGTCACAGAACTGATTCTCCTGCTCGTTTGCCTGGTACCGCCCAGGCTGAGGTCTTTCTATTTTGGTGCAGATGGAAGCTTTCTTTCTCCTGCTTTTGACCAGGGCCCTAGACGTCCATTGGGTACAGGACAGCTTTGACCCAATGGTGCCATGACCTTGTGGGCGAAGCAGGACCAAGAAGTGTGGGATTTAGGGTTTCCTAGTTTGTTTAAGATGTAAATGAATAGCACTTTGACTTTCGTTGCCCCCGAAGGGCCTGCAGAGCTGGGGGATGGGGGGTGGGGGGTGGGGGGTGGGGCAGGGCCCGCCGAGGCAGCGGGAAGATGCTCTTTCCTCATGCCTGGAGTGGCAGCTTTGTCCACTTGTCCTGAGCCCCACCACCCTGTCAGACAGTCCGTGAGCAAGAAGGATGTGCTGTGCTGGCCCCTCTCTCAGGGGGACACCTGCCAGCACCAGCATGCTCGTTCGGGATCAGCAAAGCTGACCTGCCCAGTTCAGTAAACCCAGGACTCTTATGTGGTGCTGTCACACAAGGGACAGAGTCACCTGCCCGGCAGGTAAGTCTCACGCTGCACAATCAGGATGTGTCAGGGGCGGAGGGGCAGTGGGAGGTCTGGGCAGAGACCCCCTCCCTGTGGCACTTAAGGACAGTTAGGGGAAGGGAGGGACACTCGGGGAACGACCACGGGTGGCCAACAGTGGTGGGACATGGGGATGTTCGAGGCTGCCGGGTGGAGGGCTGCTGCTCTGGGCAGGAGGCAGCAAGGGCTCCCGGCACAGGAACAGTGGGGCCCAGATGAGACAGATGTGGGGGAGCATGGCTGCCGGGACAGCAGGGGACCCTGGGCTGTCTGGCCATTGTCTGCTCCTGGCCCCGGGGCTCCAGTCTAGGAAGATCCTGCAGCCTGGTGGAGGGGGCAGGCAGCTCCACACTCAGACTGACTCTCTAGTGAACAAACCGGCCTGACTTTTCAGCTGGGTGGGAGGGAGGAGAGGGGCCCCACCAGCCGCTTGTGAAACATCGATCAGCATCCTTGACCCACTGGGAGCTGTTTCCCAGGGGCCACGTGAGCCGGTGGGGTGTGTGTGTCCCCAGTGGCCGTGGTGCAAACGCAGATCGAGTGCCGGCTGGTTCACCGTCTACCTCCCTCCCCCACCTCCTTGCGTCTTCACTCTGCCCTGCACCCCCATGCACCAGGGAAGGTGGCTCCAGCATGGTGGCTGGAGGTGGCTCAACAGGCAGGAATGGGGGCTGGACAAACCCTAGACAAGGAGACACAAAGAAGAGGCGTGCACCGAGACAGCCCAGCTCCCCTCTTCCCTCCAGTTCTCCTGCCCCTTCCTGGGATGATGCGAGTGGTCTGCCATGGCCAGGAAGGGAGGCACGTGCCCAGCTCCCGGGATCTGGGACCCACATCCTGTCCCACTGAAGCCATCTGCTTTCCTGAAGCCCAGACACACCTAGGCCTCCTGGGGCGGGCAGCGTGGGAGGAACGGCAGAATGGAACATTTCCACAGAAGCAGTAGGCTGGGGCTCAGTGCAGCCAGGGTGTTAGGAGCCTTAGCTCTTTCCTGCCCCCCAAGGGGGCTGCACACTTCTTCCCTCCTGGGAAGTCATTAAGGGATTTCCCAGGGAAGAGTGAGTTTTTCAGAGGTCGGGAAGTAAGAGTACATCGTGCAGTGGGAGAGGTGGAGTCCTGAAGCACGAATGGATTGCCTGCCATGGCTGGCTGCACCTGCAGGAGGGAAGGAGGAGGAGGCCCTAGGGCAGCTTAGAGTGGACACAGGTGTGTGCACGACACAATTCCTTTCTCTCTGGGGAGACATGATATTTGAGCTGATGTCTTTCTGAGGTGAACAAGGGAGGGAAGGCCACTCCAGGTAGAGGCCCCAGACTCCTAGACCAATGTTCCTGTGGGCTGTCCCCCTGAACTAAACCTCTATGGCCCAAGCACCTGCCTTTGGCCTGGTGCAGGAATGGAAAGCAAAGCACCCCGACCCCGCCTGGACTCATGCACTTGGAGCATTGATGGTGTCCTCAGGGAGGAAAGAGAGAGGCTCGCCACAAAAGCTCTGAAGGGAGCAGCAGGTGAGCTTTATTCCCAGGTCTCTGCAGGGTCTGGAGGTGGCCAAGCCACGTGTGGATGTCACTGTTGGGGTTCATAACACTTGAAGGTTGGGACCTTAACTGTCCTGCCATGATAGATAGCAGGGCACGGAAACCACAGCAGTAGAACAAGGAGGAAACCTCTGTGCTCAGCCACAACCCGGGGGTGGGGGGGGAGCCTCTCTCAGCTCACGGGGCAGAGAGCCAGCATCATCCAAGGAGGCTTGTGTGGGATTGTGATGGAAGGACAGGATCCCTGCCACCCAGTGGAGCTGCCCTTCCCTGGGGTGCAGCCCTGGGGTGCACTGGGGCCCTTCCTCTGCATCCACACTCCGCTTCTAGGGGTAGCTGATCTGCTCCTGTTCAGGGGCTCTAGGCTTTTAAAAAACTGCTGGTTAGAGGCCAATTGCCGTGCCTGGGCCCGAGAGTCTCCTGCTCCCCACAAGGGATCTGAGCTGTCATCACTCATCAGGGGCATGTGTCAGAAGCCCCATGGAGGACAGCCAGCCCTAGGAGGCAGCTGACTGCAGCCGCCCCCCTCACCTCCTGCCTGGAGAGGGCCTGGCCCTGTGCCTACCCGTTCCTTGGGGTGGTCGGGCTGGCCTGGCTTGCGGTCCGAGGTGCTGGGATGCGGGCAGGACGGCCTGGGCGCTCTCCGAGGTGCTGAAGACAACCTGCCAGCCTCGGAGAACTTCCTGCCGCTCTGACAAACGCCAGCCCCGCGGGGCCTCGCTTGAACACATCATGAGTTACGGTTCTGCCAGCATGTCTTCGGGAACATAAGTGTTTTTATTAGCCTCAGTCAGACCTTGAGCCTTCCCGCTGCATTCCTTGACCGGCCCCCCTCCCCCATCCCTCCCCTCCCCTTCTCCCTCCCCCCGGATGGCAATCTCCCTAAGGGACAAGAGGACACCCTTCCTCTGCCTGCTCCCTCGAGAAAGTGATTAGGAAATGTCTGAGTGTCTGCTCATCCTGAGGGCCGGGCTTCAGGCAGGTGCGCAGAGCAGATGTTCCCCTGTGCAGCTCTCAGTGTATCCCGCACTCCACACACCGAGGAGGAGGAGGCCTGTGTTCTTTGGCCTCTTGATAGGTCCTGACACTGAGTTTATGCTGAAGTATGGAGTCCCCCATCCCATTTAGTGAAGCCGAATATCCAGCTGAACAGCCATTTGCACGTATTCTGATACCAACACAAGGCCATTTGCATCCACCTGGAACCTTTGCCAGGGAGCAAAGAAGTGTTGGCGAGATTGGTTCTGTTACCTGGCGTTCAGTGCCACATCTGACGAGCCTGGCTGTCACTGCATTCTTCCCCAGGCCTTGTCATTGAGGGGGACCCATGCAGTGTGGGGGGTGGGTGTGGGCTGCGACGTCTCAGTGTGGGCTGGGGATGGAGGCAGCCCGAAGGGGGGCACGCTGCTGGGAGCTGCTGACCCAGATGGGGCAGCCGGGTGAAGGGGAAAGAGCCCAACACGGCCGGCAAGGGTGTGGGCCTGGACTCCTCCCGTCTGCAGAGGGATGCTGGCCCCACCACTGAGAGCGTGACCTCGGAGAACTGAGAAGACACACAGCTTATTTTTGAACAATTATTCATTTCTCAGTTTCCATTATCAGGGACCCATTATTGTAAATTCTGGTCCCTGGGCCAGGGCTCATGCCCCCCTCAGTGGGTAGCGTGTATCAAGCGGTGCTTGGGGCCAGTGGGAGGCATTGAGTCCGGTGTCCCAGCTCTTCCAAGACAGTGGCCAGTGACACTGTCCTCCCTTCTCTGCAGCTCAGTGCGTGAATTCCCACCATGAATCTTAGTCAACATCTCCTCCAAAAGGCCCCCCACAGCCCCTCCCCTTGGCAGAGCTCTACTGGGGGGGTGGCAGCCACAGCGTCCTTCTTGGGGGAGGGGTCAACGTTCCATCAGGAAAAAGGGGCCGGCTTCTCTGTCCTCTTTCCAGGGCTGGGTAAGAAAGCTAGTGGAGGAGGAAGAGGAATGCGGATGGAGAGGCCCTGGTGGCATTTCCTGAGGGGGAACACGGCCTCTGGGAGTCTTTGGCTGGGCCAGAATGCCACAGACAAACCCCCAGAATTTAGGCAAGGTTTGCATGTCAGACCTGTTACAGCAACAATGAGAAGACAGGAAAAGCAATGTGTTTCCTCCGCCGGACAAGAGGACGGGGCCCAGGGTAGGAGCTGCAATGTAAGCAGGGCAGACTCTGGGGTTCTAGAATCTGGAAATGATGCCCACGCCCTGCTGCAAACAGGTGCCCTGAAACAACAAGGGGATGTACTAAGCTGAGCGTGAAAATGCCTGAAGCTCGAAGGTTCAGGTAACGGTGTTTTGGGTGCATGCAGTAGGCGTCAAGCCCGCGGCTGGGACCCATGGAGGATTCCTAGGAGGCTCCAGAGATTACCCCTGTGTGGCCTGGGCAGCCTGCTCCCCCGCCCCTCCCCCACTCCCTGTCCCTCTCCCGATCTCCTTCCCAGGTCTCTCCCATTTTGGCTGCAGGGGCGGGGGGCACTCCGGCATCCATCCCTGCGTCCTTGCCCGGCTCCCAAGGCCCCCTGCCCTCCACTCCCGCCTTCCGCACGTCCTGCCTCTGTCCAGCCAAGCCCTTCAGGGCCGCAGTGGACCGGACAGCAGGTCGGAGGCCACCGCCCAGGAAAGAGCAGAGCCTGAGGAAACAGCAATTCGTTCCTAAGTGTCCCCTGCGGAAAGATCCTGAGGAAGTCCTGGCTCCACTGTGGGGTGGGGTCCACGCAGGCGGGTCCCGGGCAGGGCTGGACGCTGCGCCCAGGAACCCACGCTCACCTCGCCGAGGCCCGGCCCCCACAAGTGGCCCCGCCCCCGCCAGTGGCCCCGCCCCTGACCGCGGGGTACCCTCTATTTATCTGCTGCAGGACTCGCTCCTGGGCAGAGGCAGCCAGGGCGGTGGGCGTGGGACTGCGCAGACCTCAGTGCCACTGGTCAGCGCAGACTCCCGAGGCCCTCTGCACCTGCTGCCAGGTGTGTCCGTTCTCCTGCCCTGGGCCAGCCATTCAGTCCTTCCTGGGCTGCATTCATCTAGAGCATTTCATGGGAGCAGCAAGGGGCTGAGGGCGCTTCTCCAGGGAGGCCTAGGTTGGAGGCTGGTCCTGCACCTGTGGACAAGGGGCCGCCACACCCATTGACCCTGCCTAGGTTGGCCTGTGCCCACCAACACCCTCCCCAGCCCCCAGCACCGCCGACTGGGCCAGATGCAGTGTAGGATGGCTTGGCATGGAAAGCCCTGCCCAAGCAGGGATGGGTTGGCCCTATGGATCCCCTCTGTTCCTCCCAGCCCAGGGCCCCGCAGGGAGGGGCCGGGGAGACTGGGGTCAGCCTTGGAGCAGAAGCCATGGTGGGAGGTAGGGGACTGTATGGGAGGAGGGAGATGGAGCAGGGCTGGAGCAGGACCTGCTGGGGTGCAGACAGGGGCAGGTAGCAGGAAGCAGATGGACAAATTTCAAGTAGTCCTTTCACTTTGCTTCTCTCGAGGCCTTGAGGCCAGAGGGGCCCAGGGACACTGGCATGGATCAGGACTGCGGAGGGGCTGCATGGAGCAGCGACCTGCTAGGGAACCAGTAGTGGTCTGTGCAGGGGTTGGAGTTCACGGTGTGGCTGGAGGGAGCTGCGGTGGGGGAGGGGCTGGGACCCCATCCGTAGTCAAGATGCAGTTGGCTTAAGGGAAGTAGCAAGGTTCCCGTCACCCTCCTGTTCAGGCTTGGAAGGAGGAGAAAGCTGAGATTTTGTGCTGTCCTCCTAAATGCACCTCCTTATTATCAGAGAGGGGTGTGACCACAACACCCCACAGAGGGAGGGAAGGGTCACTGCCCAGGAGGGCTGTGACCAAGGACGAGACCCTCCACTGGGCTGGTCCTGAGGATCTCACAGAAGAAGGGCAGCCTGCCTGCAGGAAGTGCCTGACCCTATGAGGCTTCCTACAAACTGTAAAGCAGAGATTCATTAATTCAGATGCTGCGATTTCTCTGATAAACGTCAAAATATGTAAATATCGAACCCTTTTCCTTCAGCCACTAAAACAAATGGAAAACACATTTATTAGCATAGAGATGAGTTTAATCAAATCAGCCCGAGTACAAATTAGCCACAGGAAATGTAATGAGCTGGGAATTAATTAGCAGCATAATGATAATAACGTTGCGGGCTGATTACCTCACGGCCACGCGGCTCTCCCCGCCACGGGGCTCCCCTGGCAGCTGATCTTTTCCTCTGCAGGAGGCTCTGCGTGGGGACCACTGGATGGCCCCTTGGCCCCCTGAAAGTGGAGGACAAGCTGCTGCAGACTAGAGTAAGGGTGCTTCCTGGGGTCAGGCCCTCGAGATCTGGGGGAGATGGGCCTGTTCTCCCTGGCTGCTCAGGGGTCTCTGTCTAGGGGCCACTTCCATTGGGGGCCGCAGGGATGGGGGATGAAATCCTGAAATAGCATGGGGCACTGGGGCTTGAGGGATGTTTGGGAAGCCCCCCACCCCTACCCCTGGGGCTGGAGCCAAGGTAGCCAGCCTGGAAAGTGCGGAGGGGGCCCGACTCTACGGTAGCCCAGGCAGGGGGCTGGAGCACCCCCACAGGGGGCTGTCCTGCTCCAGGGGGATCTGTCAGTGGAGAGACCCTAGCAGGTCCAGGTCCCACCCGACTGGGGTACTTGGGGGTGTGCAGTCCCCACCTGACCTGCAGGGAGGAGTCTGAGGGCCCCAAATGACCCTACCTGTGTTTAAAATCTGAGGAGAGGGTTCGGACCCCTGGTTTCCTGCAGGGTAGCCCTGAAACTGGCCATATCTATCCCACTTGCCAATTTGCAGGGTCGTGGCTGGTGTTGAGAACACCTTGCTCAAACCCAAACAAAAACGAGTGTTGTGTATTTGCACCACTTGCAAAAACTAAGTCAGGCAGTTTTAAGTCAGAGGAACTAAGAGGCCTCAAATGTGTCCACCATCTTTCACATTTTAAGCAAATAAATTATGGACAAGGATAAAAACAACAGCAGGTAGCCTGTGATAACCCAGAATACAACACTTATTCCTGTTCTTTCTAAGAAAACGTGAATCTTCGATGTCTCAGCAAGCTAAACCACAAAGCCAGGGAGGAGATGATTTGCATCCTTTGTTCCTGATGTCCATATGTCCAGTTTTGTAGCCCAGGCGGTTAGAATATTTTTTGGGCCTTGGATCTCTGGAAGTTGATAATTTCTGCTAGTCCAACTTCTTTGATGTTGCTGTTGTTGAGGATAATAATCATAAGAAGAATAAAAATAGCCACTAACATTCATTGAACACCAGCCATGTGTCAGGAACTGTCCTATATATGCCTCAATTATCCACTGCTGTGTGACAAACCATCCCAAGACATAATGACTTAACAAATGATCATCCTGATCAGGAATCTGTAATTTGGGCAGGGTTTGGAGGGGTCAGTTTGTCTCTGATCCACGGTATTAGCTGGGGCAGGTGGACTCCATCCAGAGGACCCACTTCCAAGATGGCACACCCACAAGGCTGGAAAGGCAGAGCTGGCTGTGGGGTCCTCTCCGTGCAGCCTCTCTTCAGGCTGCTTGAGCTTCCACACAGCATGGTGAGACAGGTGTAGACCAACTGCTGAGCAACCACCATCCAAAAGGGGCAAAGGTAGAGGCCCCCATCTGTCCTGAGATCCGGGCAGGTACATGGCTCCTTGCCGAGGGTTCCATCTGGTCGCCTGGGACTTGTCCTCTGGGCTCTTGGCCCTGCCCTGTCCATTCTGTTCACTTCTGCCCCTTTCAGTCCAAACCAGCAATGCTCCCACCAGAAGCATCTCATAAAACATCTTAGGCCTTCTGTCAAGACTACTGGGGTCCCCCGATGGGTGTGTGGCCACACCCACAAATTCCTCTGAGGTGGGCCCCTCTGTCTTGGGCCCCCGGGAGGCTCAGAAGCGCTGATGCCTGAAGTCCCCAGAGGCACCCTGTTCTGCAGGCCCTCGGTGGGGGCTCTGTGGGGTACCCCTGAAACCTGTTTGAGTCTGTAACAGTCCTCCAGGCTCACCCTGATGTAAGCACAGCCCAGAGCTGTTTCTGAGTGTCAAGCAGAGCAGACGGAGGATCAGCTGCACCCCTGGCCCCCGCACTGGCCTCCTTATTCACTGCAACATCTACCCAGAGCTGTGAGGCCCCCTCCCCTGTGCATCAGCCCTCCTGCATTCACCACAGTGGCTGGTGGAAGACAGAGGGCGCTGCCTGGAAACCTCCTGGACTGGCCCTCCGTGTCCAGTGGGCACCTTTTTCCCACTGCGGGGTAAACTCCCACCACTCACCTGCTAGGCCCTTCCCCACCCATGCCACCTCCTCAGGGAGCCACTTTGGGGTACTGTCCACTTCTGGATACAAACCCTTCTCTGGTTGCTATGGCTGCATGACGGGCAGCCCAAAACTTAGCAACTCAAAGTAATTGCCATTTGTTTAGCTCTCAGATCTGCAATCTCATGGGCCTTGGAGAGGAAGGTCCACACTTGCCCCATGGTGCATCTGGGGCATCTTAGTGGGAATTGAGGACCACTTCCCAGCTGGATCCTCACTTGGGCCTCCACCTGGGCCTGCGCCTGCAGGGGCTTCTCACACTTGGGGGCTGGGTTCTAAGTGCCAGCATCCCAAGAGGGGGAAGAAACTGTGTCACCTTCCACACAAGAGGGGGTCAGAGACCCACAGTAAGAACAGCGTATGGGATGGGAGATGGCGCTGAGGGCATCTGGGGAACATACCACCCACACAAATACTTTCTCAGCTCTCACCCCAGCTGATGAGGCCTGCTCCACCTTCACTGTCCCTGTGAAGATGGGCACTCAGCCCAGTGAGCGTGGCGGAGAGCCTGGAGCCTCGGTCTTTGGCAGACACCTGTCACCTGAATTGACTCCACAAACAGAAGTACAGTCAGCACCTCGGCCAGCACCGTGGCCAGCACTCCGGTCAACACCCCGGCCAGCACCCCGGCCGGCACCCCAGTCAGCACCCCTGTCAGCACCCTGGCCAGCACCCCACTCAACACCCCGGCCAGCACCGTGGCCAGCACCCCCGGCCAGCACAGCGGCTAGCACCCAGTCAGCACCACGGTCAGCACCCTGGCCAGCACCACGGGCAGCACCCTGGCCAGCACCCCGGCTAGCACCCTGGCCAGCACCTCGGCCAGCACCCCGGCCAGTACCCCCAGTCAGCACCACGGTCAGCACCCTGGCCAGCACCCCTGGTGTCTGCTCAGCACCTTCTCAGCAACAATGGAAGTAGTTCCTTCCTGAGAACTCTTTCCTGGAGGCTGCGTGGTGGGGCATACCAGAGGAGGAGCTTCCCCCTGAGAGGCCCCCGGTGTTGGGGTAGAGGGAGCCTAGTTGGATCCACGCCCCTGTCCCCCACCTGGCCCAGGTGCTTCCGTGGGGAAGAGCCAGCCAGGCCCCCAGGGGCACCTCTTCCTCAGCCAGTGCACAGCCAGCCTCTGATGGGTCTGCTCAGGTGATTGAGCTCTCGGCTGCTGCAAAAGCTGCCTTGTTGGGCTGGACACTGGGGGCTGGACATTCCCTTGGGGTGAGAGGCCTTGGGCTGGCCATGGCTGCCGTGGTTGCTGTGGCTCTTCATCTTGTCCGTCCTTGGAGAGGGCAGCTTCTTTGCACATCCTGTGCCCTGCAGGAGATGGCCTTGGTTTCCAGGAGGGCCACTGGAGTAGGGAAGAGTGATGTCTGCCAACGTGACCCTGTGGAGTGGCTTCCAGTCAGAGCCCAAAGGGGTCTTGGAGGTACTTTAGCAGGAACAGGGCAGCTTGCCTCAAGGCCTTTGCATGGGCTGTTTCCTCTTCCTGTCTGGCTTTCTCCAAGGACGCACAGAAAGGGGGACGGGACCCCCAGCAGCTCTCAGGGTGTCCATGTATTTTTTATAGCAGAGTCTCTGACATCTGTATTCTACAAGCCATCTTCTATAAAGTCTAGACTTCCAATAATTGCCTTTTTCAAAAGAGCCATCATGTGGGGTGGGCCATGCAGGTGTCCGCTCTTTGGAAATGATCCGAGAGGCCGACCTCCCCCAACCGAGGATGTGGCTGGGGGAGGAGGGACATGCTGGGTCCCTCTGCATCTGCGGCTCTGTGCTCCTGGAGCCCAGCAAATGCCTGCACCACCATCCCGCTCAGCAGGTGCTCACTCTGTGCACTTGGTGATGGAGATATGCATACGAAGGGTGTTTTATGACAAAGCACACTTCTTTCATCCCCTCAAAGATCCTTCAGGGGGTGGCTGGGAAAGTCCCCTGGGTCCTGCCCAAAGCAGGCATGGATGTTGCCCTTCACGGCTCATTTCAGGAAACCGAAGCCCAGAGGGATTAGGGACTTGTTTGTTGTCACTCACTTGGTGGGACAAAGCCAGGGGCTCTGGTTGCCAGCCCGCGCCCCGAGGTGGAGGCTCCTGGGCTCTCCTCTGTGGGTTTTAGCCCTTCCCAGCCCAGCTGCTGCCTCTCCTGTGTCATCCCGTGTCACCAGGGAGATGCTTCTGCATCGGCTCAGCTACAGTGTTCACCCTCCCAGCCCAACACACAGCCACGAGGGGCCTTGTGCACAGCCCAGGGTCGACGGGTGGGAAGGAGAAGCCTGTGCATCTCCAGGTGGAGGAGGCTCTGAGGACAACGGAAAGGAATGTTGCCAGGTGAGTTCTGTTCCTCCGCAGGCAACAGAAATGGGGAAAGCCCCCTGCCTGCAGGGCCTGCTGGGACACGACTCTGGCCGCATTCATGGGTTCTCCAGGGAGTAGGGAAGGAGCCCTCGGCTGCCCACGCATCTAATGAGCTGCTCCATTTCCGGGAGACGCTAAGCCGTGCAGTGCACACCCTCCCCAGACAGCAGATCGTGTGAAGGAGAGATGTGAGAGTTGCTCCCCAGGCTCTCGGGGCAAAGAAGCGCGAGGGCTCCTGCCACTTGCCCTGGCCGTTGTCCAACGCCTGCTATTTCACCAGAGGACAGAAGAGGAATCTTTCTGATTAAAGGTGTAAAATATGCCTTTGCTGGGTCCTGAAGTTCAATCTTACTCTGCAGGCCTCTGCACCTCTATGTCCTGCTGACATCCACGGTCACGTCCCATCTTTGGGGATGTTCAGTTGACCATGGTCACTGCCCCCGCTTGCACCTGCCTGGGGCGGGTCCTTTTTCCAAGAGTTTTGTCTTGCAGGTGATGGAGGAGACTGATTGATATGAGAAACGTGGAAACCAATCAGTGGCTTAATTAAGAAGGTCCTCACCACCACGTGTCCAGAGCCAGGGGCAGGGACCGTCCTTCTGGGTGCCACAGGCCGGCCAGGCCACTCGGCAGAGCAGAGATGCCTTTTCCATATTCGTGGCCCCGCACAGCATCCCTGCCAAATTTTCCCAATTTACAAGTCAACAAAATTTTTCTAAGTGTGAGTTCTGCCCTGCAGCCGGGCTGCTAGACACAAAAATGTGTTCTGCTGGCTGTGTGGGCCTTGCCCAGCAATGGAGGGGGCCTGCAGGGAGAGCGGGCACCACACCCGGCCGCCCCAGGCTGGTTGTTAATGAGATGTGCACGGAAGCTCGCAAGCAGGACACTGGCCCATAACAGGTGTGAGCTGTTCTGAGTGGCTCACACGTGGGTCCTCTTCCCATGGTCCTCACACCCCAGGGGCAGGTGTGGTGCTGGGGGAAGCTGCCCTCTACCAGGTGGACCCCAGAGTGAAGAACCTTCCCCTTCTGGGCACAAAGCAAACCAGCTGCTGCCTCCAGGGAGCTCACGTTATACTAGGAAGAAAAACAGACACAAAGACAGCTAACTGGCACCAGGTGCTAGAGGAACGGTGAGGCCAGGCCAGGTAGGAGGACAGAGCAAAGACAGCAGAGGCACCCTCTGAGCTGAGAGACAGGAAGGCCCACGGCCAGAGACAGCTGAGCTGAGACATAAAGGCAGAGAAGGGATGGATCACACAGAGAACCGGGGGACAGAGGGTGTCCCAAGAAGAGGGAGCAGTAAGTGCAAAGGTCCTGAGGCAGGAGTGTGCTTGGAATGTCCCAGGACAAGGAGAGGCAGTGGAACCAGAGCCATGGAACCCTATAGAATTCGAACCAAATTGATGGAACCCATTGGACACCTCTGAGCAGAGCAGTGACATGGCCTGGGTTGGGTACTAGGGTTGAGCAACAAGGAGGTACTGGGATGGAGGGCTGCGAGGAGAACAGGTTCAGAGGGGAAACTGGGTGTTTGGCCTTGATGGGTGGTGTTAGAGGTGCTCCTGAACACTGGGTACTCACTTGGCTTCCCTGGGAGCCCCCCTGTAGACTTCTCCAGGGACCCCATCCAACCTGGGTGGTCTGCAGGCCTGACACTTGGGGACCAAGCCTGGGGCCCTCCAGTGTTTGCGGGTTGGGGAAATGGTGAGGAATGGGCTCAAGATCCCAGGAAGGGTCGGGGAGGGGCCCAGAGCAGAGCGGGCCTGGGGGTCTGTTGGCAGCTCACAGTCCAGTCCCCTTCCCAGGGCTGACCTCCCAGGGTCAGCCTGCATCTGATGACTTGTCAGCATGGGGAAACAAAGGTCCTACTCCCGCCCTCAACTGGGACGACCCCAAAGGTCATTGTGGCTCCAGAGCTCCTCGTGGGGTTTGCAGCCCTCTAGAGGACCCCAGCTTCTTCCCTGCCCCATTCTGCCCCCACAGGGTGGTGCTGAGACCCCCTCTGAACTGGACTGGATAGAGTCCCTCCTGGAATATTGGAAAGTAACCTTTTTGGAACTAGGGTCTTTGCAGGAGTAATTAGTCAAGATGAGGTCACACTAGAGTAGGTGGACCCTTAACCCTGCGACTGGCGTCCTCATTAGAAGAGGGACGTTTGGACAGAGGCACACGGGGAGAAGCCACATGAAGATGGAGGCAGAGATGGGAGGATCCGTCTGCAAGCCAGGGGTCGCCACGCATGTCCTCACATCAGAAGCTCCAGAGACACCTGGAGCAGACCCTCTCTCGGCGTTCCCGCAGGGACCACCCCTGCAGCACCTTGACCTCGGGCTTCTGGCCTCCAGCGCCGAGAGCGTAAAGTTCTGTTGTGTAAGCCTCCAGGCTGTGGCCCTTCGTCATGTGGCCTGGGAGCCCAACCCCCTCTCCCGTGGCAGCCAGAGCAAGGATGAGGGGTATAGCTTTGAGGTGGGGGTGCTGAGCACATCTGTATCCCTGTGGGGCGGCCGAGTGTGGCAGGGTGGCCGCCCTCTTGAGCACAAGCAGCCCCAGGGGGCCTCTGGGCATGCGGTGTGCAGAGGGCAGGAGGGCGGAGGGCAAGGGCAGCCACGGTCCTGGGGGCAGGTGCGGCCCTGCAAGGAGAGAGGCCTGTCCTTGAAGTTCAGGCTCCTCTCCCAGGTCAGAACCTCTCTGCTCCTCCAGGAGGCCTCGGCTCTACTGGCTGGAAGGAGACAGACCCGGCATGGGCAAGAGAGGGAGGCCCCAAGGCACAGAGGGGCACGTCCGTGCGGGTGGGTCGGAGCCACGCTCACCTCCAGGCAGGCATGTGCGCAGCCGCTCGAGTTCTGTGGTGGCAGAAATCTGGATCAGAGTGAGGGGACAGTAACCGGGGCACATCGCTCTTGCGTTCCTCCCCCATCCCGGAGGCTACGTGCCCCTGCTCACCTGGTGCCTCCTGCCCCCGCCCCCGGGGGGGCCTCTGTCAAGGACATGAGGCTCAAGATGCTGGTGGCTTTCCCAGGGCCACCCCCCCCCCCCCCCCCCCCCCCCCCCCCCCCCCCGCCGAGGGAGCCCTGAGACTGTGGAGGCAGAACCCCGCCCATCCCTCCAGCCCTGAAATTCCAAGAGATCCTGAGGTGAGTGTGTGAAGAGCCCAGGCTGGATCCTGTACATTTTTATGGAAAGGATCCTTCGTGTCCGGAGTTCCCCTTCTCTGTGGACATGTACTCAAACATCAGCTCAGCACATCTGGTGAGAATATACCTGATCTGGTCTGGGTTGGGGACAAATCTCACAACCAACCCTGGTGGCCCCTGCACACGGTGCCCCGTGCCTTAACAAGGCTCGACCACCTGAGCTGCCGACCCCTGGCACACAGAGAGCGGGCAGCCCAGGGCGGGAGCTGGGAGAGGCCAGCAGGTTGGGGGATAGACATCAGACCCGATCAGCTGTGGGTGGTATCCATGACTGACTTCTGGCGCCTCCGGGGTGGGCGAAGGATCCGGGGTCTGTGTCTCTCCCCCACCTGGCAAAACATCCAGAACCTGCTCTCGGCTGAACCTGGCAAAGACCCTCATGGCCGTTGGCAAAGGGAGCTAGGCCAGTGTCCCGGTTCCCCCATGGGCATGTGGCTCTCCTGCCACCAGAGTGTGCACCCCCCCGATGCTGCAGACACCCTGGCGCCCCAAGGGGAGAAGCCCCCTCCCTGGGGCAGCACGCTGCCCCCGCCCGCAGGCTCTGAAGGACCGCTAACTTCGCCTCCGCAGTGCGGCTCTGGGCTGGAGCTGGCTGTGCCCGGCCCGCCGGTTCCCTCAGCCGAGGACGCCCATTTCTTCCGAGCCAGAGATTTTATGACTCACAGGATTAGAAGCTGTTATTCCAACCCACCCTGGAGCACTCTCTCTTCCGATTTTATGGTAAGCCTCACTAATAAACTATTTAAAACATATGCTAATTGTGTTTGTTGTCTCCTTTATTATCATATGTATCATTAAGAATGTGGCTTCCCCTGGAATCTCAGGCCCTCCAGCCTCTCCCAGCCCTGTGTGTGCAAATCCGAGTGTGTGTGTGCACCTGTGTGTGTGCACCTCTGTGTATGCACATCCGAGTGTGTGTGTGCACATCTGAGTGTGTGCACCTGTGTGTGTGTGCACCTGTGTGTGTGTGCACCTGTGTGTGTGCACCTGTGTGCACATCCGAGTATGTCTGTGTGCACCTGTGTGTGCACATCCGAGTGTGTCTGTGTGCACCTGTGTGTGCACATCCGAGTGTGTCTGTGTGCACCTGTGTGTGTGTGCACCTGTGTGTGTGCACCTGTGTGTGTGCACATCCGAGTGAGTGTGTGCACCTGTGTGTGTTCACCTGTGTGTGTGCACATCCGAGTGTGTGTGCACATCTGAGTGTGTGCACCTGTGTGTGCACATCTGAGTGTGTGTGCACCCGTGTGTGTGCACCTGTGTGTGCGCATGTCCATGTGTGTGTGCACCTGTGTGTGCACATCTGTGTGTCTGTGCACACCCGTGTGTACACCTGTGTGTGCATGTCCGTGTGTGTCTGCACCTGTGTGTGCACATCCTAGTGTGTCCGTGTGCACCTGTGTGTGCATGTCCATGTGTGTGCACCTGTGTGTGCACATCTGTGTGTCTGTGTGCACCTGAGTGTGTGTGTGCACCTGTGTATGTGTGTGTGCACCCGTGTGTGTTCACACTCGTGTGTGTGTGTGTGTGTGTGTTTTCCCACCTGCATGGAACATCTGCCTTTTCAAACCAGAAGAAACACTTGCAGGGCTCGTGTGAGCATTCGGGTGCTCGTGGAAGGAGGGATAGAGGCAGCCCCTACGCCTCGCCTCCCCCGAAACAAAAGCGGGGAATGACCAGACAGAACCTCTCAATGAGGCTCGCGGCGTTTCATCCTGGGCTTTATTTTGAGTCGGCTGCAGGTAGATCATTATTTCTCCTCCCGGGTTACAGACTGTTTGAAGAGCAAGTGCGCAGCCTGCAGGACTTCAAAATCAAGAGAGCACCCATCACTGCCCTCTGTCTGAAAGGAGCGAGAGTGGGGTGCTGGGGAGAGAAGTCCGAGGGGGCGGGTGCGGGGACCAGGTCTTTAGGGCTAATGGGGGCAGGAGCCGTGCCCTCACCTGTTGTCTTGAGGCGCTATCCCTGTATCAGGGCCTCGCTTTGAGCTGTGATGTGTCCCCTTGTGTGGTGGCCAGCCCAGGGCACCGGGTCACCTGGGTTCACCTGCCCTTAGAAGGTGGACGAAGCCCAGCGTCCTGATTTTATTCCACTCAGACCAGACCCATCTGGCCCTGTGCGTCTCAGGAAGCTGCAGGCTGTCCTCCAGGGCTGGGGGAGGGGCAGAGGCATGAAGCTGGGGGAGCAGGCAGCCAAGGGGGGTTGAGGCTCACTCAGAGACAGAAAGTGGGGCGACCCTGCAGGGGACAGTGAGGCGTGGGATGCCCAGGAGGGTGGCTGTGGACTGGCTCTCTCAGGTAAAACTCAGCACGATGTCATCTCAGTGACGGATCCAAAGGCATGACCTTGCTGAGATTTGGGGTGCTGGGTGTTGCCCGCCCTGTGTAGGGAGTGGCCTGAGGTCCCGCAGCCCAGGCAATCCCCACCAGGAAGCGGCCACACTGGCTTCCAGCTGGGCTGGAATGGGGCGGAGGGCTGGATGTTCCCATGGACCGACTCTGTCCACACCAGATGCGGCTCTGTGTGTGCACGTGCCCAGCCTGTTCTACGACGTGCCACACAGCGGGCGTGGGGTCTTTCTGGAGAGCCCTGGGTTGGCGAGGTGCTGCTTCCTGGTGGAGGGGCCGGGCCAGCACGCTGCTGCTCCGTCGCCCCATCCGTCACACTCAGAGCACCCCAGCTGCACGTGCAGAACGAGGGAGCAGGACAGGCTGAGGGGTCATTTACTTGTGTGCGGTGAGTTCCCAGGGGCAGTGCGACGGCCCAGGCGAGCCGGGCTCCTCACGGTCCAGGGGGGCGGCCCTGTCTGCCACGTCCAAGCCTGCTCGGGGCCAGGAGTGAAGCACTTTTTCTCCAGGTGAGAAAACACTGTATGCTCCCCGTGCCACGTCTCCTTGCTGGGGCCTCAACTCTGGGATCAAAAATGGTTTGCAAAGATGTATGTGGACGCACTGGGGAGGGGACTGCAACGTACCTCTGGGGTGGATCCAGGCTGGACACTTCACGGCCTGGGAGGAAGCAAGCACACAAACAACCCTTGAATTTGGGCTTCCTCCCACACCAGAGCCCAGCCCCTCACTCACAAGTTCAGGTGAGGATGAACACCTGGCCAGGAGAAGCTTTTGGCCTGAGGCTGGCACCTCGCAGGCTCCAAGCAGGGGCCCCACTGTTCCCAGTACTGAGTAACAGGTGTTTCCGGGTGCTCCAGGTGGGAGGTTAGCAGGTGGGGGAGACGGGAGACCAGCGCCCTCCGCGCGTCGGGGAGCGAGGGAGGCTGTCGGGGCTGGGCTGCAGCGGGGCAGATGCCCACCCAGGCTGGGGCAGGTGATTGCCAGCCCGCACATCAGGGAAGTGTGCGTGGGCAGTGTGTAAACACCAGCAAACCCTGTACAAGTAATTGATTAGTGACTATCATTGTAATTGCAGGGTGATCACATGGTTATCTCTGCTCTGCAAATTAAAATGTTACTATGAGGTTGAACAATTATGCTCGATTCATATGCTAACCATGGGTAAATAACCAGGTAATCCATAGCATGCAGTTACTGCACGAATAGGGCGTCGTTAGTAGCAGGTAATTATACACTAACGGGAGGTGGTTGGCCTTGCACACGGGTGTGCTTCCCACGGCGTCCTGTCCTCTAACTTCCTAGCTTCCCCGTGCACAACCAGACCCCGTGAGCAACACCGCTTACCCAGGGGGAGGCGCAGGAGACCTCACACGGTGGACCCAGCCGAGGGGGCCCATTGCCAGGAAAGTTGTTCTCCTCCTAATACCCAGGGATTGCGGCAGAGCTGGCTGCCAGCTGGAGGACGTGACACACAAAGGCATCTGTCTCTGCCACACCCGAGGCCAGAAGCCAGCCTACCTCCACTCACCTGGGAGCCCCCAGGCTGTTCATCTCACCTGTGGCGGCGGCTTGATGAGGACCCAGCAGGTAACCGTCTGTGTTCATCGCTGCGCCCAGGTGCCTACAAAGAGGCCAGCTCACGGCAGGTGGGTGCCCGTGGGCTGACCCTTCGCTCACGCACTCCCACCCCCTGCCTTTGGCGCGCACACCCAGCGGGGTGCCCCGTGAACCTCCCTATGTGTGCCGGTCGCCAGAGGCTCTGCGCGCAGTGAGTGCGTGTGACCCCGAATTCCCACGTTGAAGCCTGAGTGTGGTGGTGGTGGCGGGGGGGCGCCCACGATGAGGGAGTCCCCGCTGTCTCCCCACCGTGCCAGGACCCGGCGCTGGGCGTTTGGTGACCCCTGCCTCTACCTTCTCCATGCGAGCGGCTCCTTCCACAGTCGGCTCCGCGGTAACCACAAAAATACCACAGACATGGCCACGTGCCCCTGACACACACGGTTCGGGTGAGAACCACTGAATTCCTCTCTCGGGCCACCGCCGGCCCACCGCCTGCTTTTATGAATCAAGTTTTACTGGCACCCCGGCCCCACCTTTACGAGGCGTCTACGGCGGGTTTCAGCCTACAACCGCGGAGCTGGGTAGCTGCCACCGAGACCACGTGACGTATTTATCGTCTGGCAGGAAATGGCGGCAGACTGCTCCAGACGGGGGAGTTACTAGCTGGAACCAATAGCTCTGGGGAATTGGAAAATGGATTGTGAGTGACCCAGGGGTTTGATAAGCTAATTAAGTAATTTCTAATACACAGTGGATGCTTTAAATTCATTAAATGTATTAAAAGGCAGGAGGAGAAGTGCTCTGGGAGCGGACAGGGCAGCACGGCCGAGACCACCGTGGGAGCTCCCAGCGGCGCGCTCTGCTTGCGAAGTGGGGGCTGGCTTCTCCCAGACAGATGCACGAACCTCCTGTCTCTCTGGCCCGGTGACCCGCACACACGCGGAGCTCCGCGGAGGCCGTCATGGACCGGCAGGCCCCACAGCAGCGGAGCACGTTCTTAGCCTGGAGGCCCAGGGGTTCGGAGAGACCGGCCGGCTGTGTGGGTGTTCACCGGGCTCTGGGCACGGAGCTTGGCTGGACCTTGCCACCAGCCGCAACTCTTCCAGCCCCTTGGCTAATCACTCAGTTCCTCCGCCCCGAAGGCCCTTCTCACGGCTCTCCTCCCCGGCAGCACCTGGGGGATGGAAGTCCTGCCTGTGTGGTCCTGAGAGGTCCCGGCCGGCTCCAGAAACTCGCTCCTCCCTCCAGGACGGGGTCTGTTCTCTGTGGACACACACTGTTCTCCCTACAGCCTGGGATCTGGTGACACGTGAGGACTGTGTGCAGCGGGCCCCATGTCCCTCCTCAGGCGTGCTTGTGAATCTGATGTGGCTGGATTCTCTGCGGGTCCTCCAGGACAGGACACGCTGGTCCCAAGGAAAGAACACCCGTCCCCCGACACGCAAGTGGGGAATCTGAGCAAGAGCCTGGGCGCCAGGGCTGACCCTGGGGGCCACACAGCCCCCCGCAACCCCCTCTCTGCTGGCCGCGGCCCCGCCAGCCCTTCTCCCTGCACAGTCCCCTGCCCCCCAGAGACCCCAGGGAGATGCAGAGAGGAGCCTGCGTAGGGGCTTCCGTGGGGCTCTCCCCTGAGCCCTGTGGGCAGTGAGAGGAACATTCCAGAGCCATGCCCTGTAATTCAGTCAGAGCGGAAAAGGACACGAAGAGAAGGTCAATATTGTTCTAAATTAGACTAACTGCTTCCCTTCAGTCAGGCGTGGATGGCTCCAGGGCGCTGGCGATCTAGCAGTCGGGAAAAAAGGTCAGGCTTCTCCACCAGGGTGGGTAATAAAAACAGGCAGGGATCTTTGGAAATCACACCTGCAGGTGGCTGATTCTGGCTGGCGGGGGCCAGGTGCGGTTACTGCAGGGGCTTCAGGGCAGGTGAGCAGGGCCGAGTGGGAGGCCGAGCCAGGCAGGGAAGGGGTGGGCAGAGCCTGGACACCGGGGAGCTGGGTGCAGGGGCTCTCCCTGTGGGGACAGCTCACACCGGGAGGGCGAATGGACAGCTGGAGACGCGCAGCCGCGTGGCCACAGGATGGCAGGATGTGGGTTCGTGTGTATTCCGTTCCTCGTTTAAGCATTTTCCAGGATGACATTCCTGAGGGGCCCTGGCCCTTCCCAGAGCTCCCGGCTCGGAAAGAAATGAGCAACAGCCTGGCTGAGCCGCCGTCCAGGGTGGCCGCTCACTCCTCGGGCTGAAGGGCCGGTCAGCCGACCCAAGGAAGCCGTGGGGCAGTTGGCGCCCGTGTCCTTGGCTGGAGGGGTGCAACCGGGCGGCCGCCGTGGGAAGAGTCTAGCCGGCCTCAGCAACGTCCTCATAGAAATACCGCGGGACCCGGCAATTCCGTTCCCGGGTGTACACCCCAGAGAATTGGAAACAGGCTTGTGTGGACTGAATTGTGTTCCCCAAAGTTCAAGTGTGAGGTCTTAACCCCCGGGACCTCAGAGCGTGACATCGCAGTGGAGATAAGGCCTTTTCAGAGGTGATTACGTTAAAATGTGCTCGTTAGGGTGGCCCTAACCATACCAGGCTTGTGTCCCTGTAAGAGATGAGGACACAGACTCACACAGTGAGGGGGAGGACCGGGGAGAGGCAGCGTCTACGCGCCCAGGAGGGAGGCCTCAGAGGAAGCCAGCCCAGCCACGCCTGGACCCTGGGCTCCCAGGCTCCAGACTGCGAGACCATAAACATCTGCTGTTCAACCAGGAGGTGGTATTTTGTACGGCAGCTCAGTGACCTGGCTGCAGGGTCTCAGAGAGGCGTCTGCATACCCTGGTCACAACAGCATCATTCATGACCGCCAAGATGTGGAAACAACCCAGCGCCCCTCAACAAATGCACGGATGAACAAGATGGGGTCGGTCCGGATGCGGGAATATCCTTCTGTCTGGGAGGGAAGGAGACCGACACCTGCCACGGCGAGGGGCCTCACGCGGATGAAGTGAGCCCGTCACACGAGGACAAATGCTGGGCCACCGCACTCGGACACGGCCCCCCGCCCCCGTCACGTCACGGGAACAGAGAGGCAATGGTGGGGCTGCAGGCGGCGGGGGGACGGCTGACGGGGCTGGGGCTTCACTCCAGGGACGGGGACGTGCCTGAGACTGGAAGTGGTGGTTTGCACGACCTCATGAACCTGCTAAATGCCACTGAGTTGTTCACGTCAAAGCAGCTCATTTACTGAGGTTCAATTCAGTAAATCGCTGAGGTGTTGAAGGTCGGCACCCCCCCTCAGAAGCCCCTTGACCCCGGCCCCCTGCAGGGCGCCCACAGTCGGGCGCAAGGCCCAGCGCATGAGAGGACGGCCCGTGTAGGGTGTCCTGTCTCCCGAGGCAGGGTCCCCATCACAGGGCACGTCCAGCCTCACCGCCATCCCCGAGCTGTCCCCGCTTTCCCTCTTTTGCTGGAATACAGGCCCGAGAACAGGCTTCTCCCGGGGAGACAAGCCGGGCAGCATCCTAGCAGGTGAGGGAGCTTCCGCGGGGCCCCAGGGACCCTTGCCCGCTGGCAGATGGGGTCAGCATCTCCGGGGAGAAGCCCGCCAGCCGGGGGGAGGCGCACAGGGCTGCCCCCAGACCAGCTCTCGCGTGGAACCCTGTCTGGTTACTTCTTGCTCTTGCCTCCGCGTGCCCGGCCGATCGGCATCATTTCTGGTCCGTAGTGGTGTTTGCAAGGGCCTCCAGATCTGTGCCTGCAGCAGGCTGACCGGTGACCCCGAGAGACACGTCCGCCTGGAGCCTGTGAAGGGGACCTGGTTTGCAGATGTAACGAAGGATCCCGAGATGAGGCCACTCTGCATCTGGGCGACCCTAAATCCAATGACAGGTGTCCCAGTGAGAGAAAGACTCAGATGAGAGACAGAAACACAGAGAGACAGAGACAGAGATAGAGACACAGAGAGACAGAGACAGAGACACAGAGAGAGACAGAGACAGAGATGGAGAGACAGAGACAGAGATAGAGACACAGAGAGACAGAGACAGAGASACAGAGACACGGAGAGACAGACATAGAGACACAGAGAGACAGAGAAAGAGACAGAGAGATAGACAGAGATAGAGAAACAGAGAGACAGAGATAGAGACAGAGACAGAGATAGAGATAGAGACAGAGACACAGAGACAGAGAGACAGAGACAGAGATAGAGAGACAGAGAGACAGACAGAGATAAACAGAGAGACAGAGACAGAGACACAGAGAGACAGAGATAGAGAGACAGAAACAGAGACAGAGACACAGAGACAGAGACACAGAGGAAGACTGGGGGGCAGCTACCAAGGCGACCTTCTGCTCTGATCGCCCCCTAACCTGTCCCAGCCTCGGCTTTGTGGTCACGGCTTCAGCTGTAGCCAGAGGATCAGGTCCCCCCACCCAGCAGGGCCTTGCGGCTGCAGAGGTAATTTCTGGGACACACCGGGCCAACCCGGGCCAGGCGCTCCCTGAGTTCTGACCTTTCCAGCCCCCTGTTTGCCCCACCTTCCACACCCCGGGGAGCTGACAGCCGCCCTAGGACCCTGCCCCCACCCCAGGACAAGATTTTGGGAGCAAGCTGCAGGCTGTGGGGGAGATGATTATGGGAAGGCAAACAGGACTTCCCTCGAAAATGTACTGCTGTGTGAGCAGGGGAGCAGGACTGACTGCGGAGCCGCGGAGAGGCAGGGACGCGCGTCCCATGACTGCGGTGGCCTGGGCTGAGCTGTGCGGGCCTCGCAACTAGGACCCATGGGAAGGATGAGAGAGAAAATGAAATTCAGCATGCATTTTAAAGGACATGAAAATATAAAAAGGAGGGCTGTCAATTGTCTCACATTTTGTTAATTCAATCAGGTGTGCAATTTAAAAATAGCTTTGCCTTTTACTGAAAAGGAAATTAATTAGAATTTCTTACCAAATCCAGCACTGGGGATAAAATTTGGGACTGCGTGGTCCCGGAGAAAGGCTCCCTACACGTCACAGTCCAGAGCTGCTCGGCGCAGCAGCTCCTGAGGGTGACTTGGGAAGGTTGGCTGGGGCCCGGCATGGGGAGGGCAGGGGGACACAGCTCTGACAGTCGTGGGCAGCCTGAGGCCTGGGAGGGGATCCCGGCAGGTCCATTCAAGGTCCCTGGGATGTCCTTCAGTGTGGACGCACAGGGGCTTTCTTGCAGGGGTGCATGCAGTGCTCCTGCCGCCAGGCCTGGGCGAGCCCTGAGTCTGTCTGTCCTGGAGGCCGAGGCTGGTGTGACAGAGCAGGAACCGGACTAGGGTCCTAGCGCATAATCCACTATAACCAAACATGCAGACAACCCCAGTGTCCATCCACGGGGGGCGGGCAAACAAGATGGGTCCATCCTTGCAGTGCCCTCTTGTTCGGCTGTGAAAAGGAGTGACGTGAGGATGGACACCTGCTACCACATTGATGGGGCCCAAAAACACGATGCTCTGTTCACACAGGACACACAGCACAAAGGACAAGGTGTTGTCTGATCCCATCGATAGGAAAGGCCCAGAACAGCAAACTCATGGAGACAGAAAGCAGGTTAAGGGTTGCCCGGGACTGGGGTGGGAGGCATAGCTGAAGGGGCAGGGTTTCCTTTGGGGGATGAAAATGTTCTCAGGTTGGCCGTGTGGTGGTTGCCCAGCTCTGCGAACGGACCAGAAACAACTGATCATACAGCTCCCTGGTATGGGACTCAATAAAGCTGTTAAGCAGAACTCAATGATCTTTTTTCAAAAACGAACTACAATCTAGATAATTGTGGGGCCGCCCAGGGGCTGGGAGAGGCAGAGGTTCCTTCTGTGGGCAGCCAAGGGGCCACGTGCTGGACACCTGAGGGGCTCGCCGCAGCACGTGGGCTTGGGGGTGGCCCTTGGAGCAGCGCATTCCCCTCGCTGGCCTGGAGGGGCTTTTGTGCTTTCTGCCTATTGGGCTCAGACAGCACCCACTCCCCTCCCGCCTCGGAGACCCCTGGCCCTTCCGCTTTCCCCAGGGAGACCCCTGATCCTTCCCCTCTCCCCAGGGAGACCCCTGGCCTCTCCCCTCTCCCCAGGGAGACCCTTGGCCCCTCTGCTCTCCCCAGGGAGACCCCTGATCCTTTCTCCCCAGGGAGACCCCT